>NC_143022.1:11950000-12306250 GCF_057628025.1 Oncorhynchus mykiss | reverse complement strand
ATTTGAGTATGGTTTGAGTTTGATTCAGTTTGATTTGCAGACGGCTTTCCATGTTTTGCCAGTGTCTTTTTTATTTTTATTTTTTATATATTTTTTACCCTTTTTTCTCCCCAATTTCGTGGTATCCAATTGTTTTAGTAGCTACTATCTTGTCTCATCGCTACAACTCCCGTATGGGCTCGGGAGAGACGAAGGTTGAAAGTCATGCGTCCTCGGATACACAACCCAACCAAGCCGCACTGCTTCTTAACACAGCGCACATCCAACCCGGAAGCCAGCCGCACCAATGTGTCGGAGGAAACGGCCCGCCACAGGAGTCGCTGGTGCCCGATGAGACAAGGATATCCCTACCGGCCAACCCCTCCCTAATCCGGACGACGCTAGGCTAATTGTGCGTCGCCCCACGGACCTCCCGGTCTCGGCCGGTAACAACAGAGCATGGGCCATGGTCTCTGGTGGCACAGCAGGCGCTGCAGTACAGCGCCCTTAACCACTGCGCCACCCGGGAGGCCCACCAGTGTCTTTAACAAAAAAAATATACAGTGCCTTGCGAAAGTATTCGGCCCCCTTGAACTTTGCGACCTTTTGCCACATTTCAGGCTTCAAACATAAAGATATAAAACTGTATTTTTTTGTGAAGAATCAACAACAAGTGGGACACAATCATGAAGTGGAACGACATTTATTGGATATTTCAAACTTTTTTAACAAATCAAAAACTGAAAAATTGGGCGTGCAAAATTATTCAGCCCCCTTAAGTTAATACTTTGTAGCGCCACCTTTTGCTGCGATTACAGCTGTAAGTCGCTTGGGGTATGTCTCTATCAGTTTTGCACATCGAGAGACTGACATTTTTTCCCATTCCTCCTTGCAAAACAGCTCGAGCTCAGTGAGGTTGGATGGAGAGCATTTGTGAACAGCAGTTTTCAGTTCTTTCCACAGATTCTCAATTGGATTCAGGTCTGGACTTTGACTTGGCCATTCTAACACCTGGATATGTTTATTTTTTAACCATTCCATTGTAGATTTTGCTTTATGTTTTGGATTATTGTCTTGTTGGAAGACAAATCTCCGTCCCAGTCTCAGGTCTTTTGCAGACTCCATCATCCATTCTTCCAGAATGGTCCTGTATTTGGCTCCATACATCTTCCCATCAATTTTAACCATCTTCCCTGTCCCTGCTGAAGAAAAGCAGGCCCAAACCATGATGCTGCCACCACCATGTTTGACAGTGGGGATGGTGTGTTCAGGGTGATGAGCTGTGTTGCTTTTACGCCAAACATAACGTTTTGCATTGTTGCCAAAAAGTTCAATTTTGGTTTCATCTGACCAGAGCACCTTCTTCCACATGTTTGGTGCGTCTCCCAGGTGGCTTGTGGCAAACTTTAAACTACACTATTTATGGATATCTTTCAGAAATGGCTTTCTTCTTGCCACTCTTCCATAAAGGCCAGATTTGTGCAATATACGACTGATTGTTGTCCTATGGACAGAGTCTCCCACCTCAGCTGTAGATCTCTGCAGTTCATCCACAGTGATCATGGGCCTCTTGGCTGCATCTCTGATCAGTCTTCTCCTTGTATGAGCTGAAAGTTTAGAGGGACGGCCAGGTCTTGGTAGATTTGCAGTGGTCTGATACTCCTTCCATTTCAATATTATCGCTTGCACAGTGCTCCTTGGGATGTTTAAAGCTTGGGAAATCTTTTTGTATCCAAATCCGGCTTTAAACTTCTTCACAACAGTATCTCGGACCTGCCTGTTGTGTTCCTTGTTCTTCATGATGCTCTCTGCGCTTTTAACGGACCTCTGAGACTATCACAGTGCAGGTGCATTTATACGGTGACTTGATTACACACAGGTGGATTGTATTTATCATCATTAGTCATTTAGGTCAACATTGGATCATTCAGAGATCCTCACTGAACTTCTGGAGAGAGTTTGCTGCACTGAAAGTAAAGGGGCTGAATAATTTTGCACGCCCAATTTTTCAGGTTTGGATTTGTTAAAAAAGTTTGAAATATCCAATAAATGTCGTTCCACTTCATGATTGTGTCCCACTTGCTGTTGATTCTTCACAGAAAAATACAGTTTTATATCTTTATGTTTGAAGCCTGAAATGTGGCAAAAGGTCGCAAAGTTCAAGGGGGCCGAATACTTTCGCAAGGCACTGTATATACTGTATTCTTTGCTGTTGTTGTTGACTTGAGTCCTTCAGAAAAACCTAGATAATATCTGACATAGCTTTGGAGCGACTGGTTTTGTAGGTTATAAAAAAGACAACGTGGTTTTGGAATGAAAGCAAATGGTTGATACATGATTAGGTGCAGAAAGAGTGTAGTGGCCAACTTTCCCTGTATGCAACTCCCTCTGTCATATCACTTTGTATGAGATTAATCCTGATAAGAGGAAGTCAGTCGATATGTAATTAAATATTTATAATTAAATGTTCAGTCAATGCCAAATAGCTCTAATAGGTTTGAGTGACAGCATCTTATGAGAAGTGACCTCATGAGAGTCAATTAAACAAGTCAATTTGGATTTGATGGACATGTCTGGATTTGGTTTGGAAACGGGTAGGCTGAAGTCATGTCTGTGACATTTAGATAAACCAGTATTTGGCTATATGAGAATGTCACATAATAGGAAAACAGCCATAATTTCCTGACTTTCTTGATTTTGTTGTTTGTAACTTCAACTCTTTTATGCCTCTATTTTATCAAGCATAATGCATTGGTAAATATTAGTGCTGATGGTAACGTTTTATGTTTCTGGGGTGTGTCCGAAATATTTTTTTGCTAGATTTGGGAGCTGTATGAGATGGAAGAAATAACACATTCACTTAGATTACAAAGACCTACATATATTAAAAAATGGAGCCCAGTAATGAGACTCTAAATGGCACGAAATAAAGCAAGCCTCCCCGTTTCTGTTTTGTATATGTACATTTTGTGTGTGGGCATTAGGTGTCTGTTTCTGTCTTTTATTGTGTGGGCATTAGGTGTCTGTTTCTGTCTTTTATTGTGTGGGCGTTAGGTGTCTGTTTCTGTCTTTTATTGTGTGGGCGTTAGGTGTCTGTTCCTGTCTTTTATTGTGTGGGCGTTAGGTGTCTGTTTCTGTCTTTTATTGTGTGGGCGTTAGGTGTCTGTTTCTGTCTTTTATTGTGTGGGCATTAGGTGTCTGTTTCTGTCTT
Source organism: Oncorhynchus mykiss (assembly GCF_057628025.1). NCBI lineage: Eukaryota > Metazoa > Chordata > Actinopteri > Salmoniformes > Salmonidae > Oncorhynchus > Oncorhynchus mykiss. The sequence goes on along the minus strand of NC_143022.1, from coordinate 12,303,060 downwards.
TTATTGTGTGGGCGTTAGGTGTCTGTTTCTGTCTTTTATTGTGTGGGCGTTAGGTGTCTGTTTCTGTCTTTTATTGTGTGGGCGTTAGGTGTCTGTTTCTGTCTTTTATTGTGTGGGCGTTAGGTGTCTGTTTCTGTCTTTTATTGTGTGGGCGTTAGGTGTCTGCTTCTGTCTTTTATTGTGTGGGCGTTAGGTGTCTGTTTCTGTCTTTTATTGTGTGGGCGTTAGGTGTCTGTTTCTGTCTTTTATTGTGTGGGCGTTAGGTGTCTGTTTCTGTCTTTTATTGTGTGGGCGTTAGGTGTCTGTTTCTGTCTTTTATTGTGTGGGCGTTAGGTGTCTGTTTCTGTCTTTTATTGTGTGGGCGTTAGGTGTCTGTTTCTGTCTTTTATTGTGTGGGCGTTAGGTGTCTGTTTCTGTCTTTTATTGTGTGGGCGTTAGGTGTCTGTTTCTGTCTTTTATTGTGTGGGCGTTAGGTGTCTGTTTCTGTCTTTTATTGTGTGGGCGTTAGGTGTCTGTTTCTGTCTTTTATTGTGTGGGCGTTAGGTGTCTGTTTCTGTCTTTTATTGTGTGGGCGTTAGGTGTCTGTTTCTGTCTTTTATTGTGTGGGCGTTAGGTGTCTGTTTCTGTCTTTTATTGTGTGGGCGTTAGGTGTCTGTTTCTGTCTTTTATTGTGTGGGCATTAGGTGTCTGTTTCTGTCTTTTATTGTGTGGGCGTTAGGTGTCTGTTTCTGTCTTTTATTGTGTGGGCGTTAGGTGTCTGTTTCTGTCTTTTATTGTGTGGGCGTTAGGTGTCTGTTTCTGTCTTTTATTGTGTGGGCATTAGGTGTCTGTTTCTGTCTTTTATTGTGTGGGCGTTAGGTGTCTGTTTCTGTCTTTTATTGTGTGGGCATTAGGTGTCTGTTTCTGTCTTTTATTGTGTGGGCGTTAGGTGTCTGTTTCTGTCTTTTATTGTGTGGGCGTTAGGTGTCTGTTTCTGTCTTTTATTGTGTGGGCATTAGGTGTCTGTTTCTGTCTTTTATTGTGTGGGCGTTAGGTGTCTGTTTCTGTCTTTTATTGTGTGGGCGTTAGGTGTCTGTTTCTGTCTTTTATTGTGTGGGCGTTAGGTGTCTGTTTCTGTCTTTTATTGTGTGGGCGTTAGGTGTCTGTTTCTGTCTTTTATTGTGTGGGCGTTAGGTGTCTGTTTCTGTCTTTTATTGTGTGGGCATTAGGTGTCTGTTTCTGTCTTTTATTGTGTAGGCGTTAGGTGTCTGTTTCTGTCTTTTATTGTGTGGGCTTTAGGTGTCTGTTTCTGTCTTTTATTGTGTGGGCGTTAGGTGTCTGTTTCTGTCTTTTATTGTGTGGGCGTTAGGTGTCTGTTTCTGTCTTTTATTGTGTGGGCGTTAGGTGTCTGTTTCTGTCTTTTATTGTGTGGGCATTAGGTGTCTGTTTCTGTCTTTTATTGTGTGGGCGTTAGGTGTCTGTTTCTGTCTTTTATTGTGTGGGCGTTAGGTGTCTGTTTCTGTCTTTTATTGTGTGGGCGTTAGGTGTCTGTTTCTGTCTTTTATTGTGTGGGCGTTAGGTGTCTGTTTCTGTCTTTTATTGTGTGGGCGTTAGGTGTCTGTTTCTGTCTTTTATTGTGTGGGCGTTAGGTGTCTGTTTCTGTCTTTTATTGTGTGGGCGTTAGGTGTCTGTTTCTGTCTTTTATTGTGTGGGCGTTAGGTGTCTGTTTCTGTCTTTTATTGTGTGGGCGTTAGGTGTCTGTTTCTGTCTTTTATTGTGTGGGCGTTAGGTGTCTGTTTCTGTCTTTTATTGTGTGGGCGTTAGGTGTCTGTTTCTGTCTTTTATTGTGTGGGCGTTAGGTGTCTGTTTCTGTCTTTTATTGTGTGGGCATTAGGTGTCTGTTTCTGTCTTTTATTGTGTGGGCGTTAGGTGTCTGTTTCTGTCTTTTATTGTGTGGGCGTTAGGTGTCTGTTTCTGTCTTTTATTGTGTGGGCGTTAGGTGTCTGTTTCTGTCTTTTATTGTGTGGGCGTTAGGTGTCTGTTTCTGTCTTTTATTGTGTGGGCGTTAGGTGTCTGTTTCTGTCTTTTATTGTGTGGGCGTTAGGTGTCTGTTTCTGTCTTTTATTGTGTGGGCGTTAGGTGTCTGTTTCTGTCTTTTATTGTGTGGGCATTAGGTGTCTGTTTCTGTCTTTTATTGTGTGGGCGTTAGGTGTCTGTTTCTGTCTTTTATTGTGTGGGCGTTAGGTGTCTGTTTCTGTCTTTTATTGTGTGGGCGTTAGGTGTCTGTTTCTGTCTTTTATTGTGTGGGCTTTAGGTGTCTGTTTCTGTCTTTTATTGTGTGGGCGTTAGGTGTCTGTTTCTGTCTTTTATTGTGTGGGCGTTAGGTGTCTGTTTCTGTCTTTTATTGTGTGGGCGTTAGGTGTCTGTTTCTGTCTTTTATTGTGTGGGCATTAGGTGTCTGTTTCTGTCTTTTATTGTGTGGGCGTTAGGTGTCTGTTTCTGTCTTTTATTGTGTGGGCATTAGGTGTCTGTTTCTGTCTTTTATTGTGTGGGCGTTAGGTGTCTGTTTCTGTCTTTTATTGTGTGGGCGTTAGGTGTCTGTTCCTGTCTTTTATTGTGTGGGCGTTAGGTGTCTGTTTCTGTCTTTTATTGTGTGGGCGTTAGGTGTCTGTTTCTGTCTTTTATTGTGTGGGCGTTAGGTGTCTGTTTCTGTCTTTTATTGTGTGGGCGTTAGGTGTCTGTTTCTGTCTTTTATTGTGTGGGCGTTAGGTGTCTGTTTCTGTCTTTTATTGTGTGGGCGTTAGGTGTCTGTTTCTGTCTTTTATTGTGTGGGCGTTAGGTGTCTGTTTCTGTCTTTTATTGTGTGGGCATTAGGTGTCTGTTTCTGTCTTTTATTGTGTGGGCGTTAGGTGTCTGTTTCTGTCTTTTATTGTGTGGGCGTTAGGTGTCTGTTTCTGTCTTTTATTGTGTGGGCGTTAGGTGTCTGTTTCTGTCTTTTATTGTGTGGGCGTTAGGTGTCTGTTTCTGTCTTTTATTGTGTGGGCATTAGGTGTCTGTTTCTGTCTTTTATTGTGTGGGCGTTAGGTGTCTGTTTCTGTCTTTTATTGTGTGGGCATTAGGTGTCTGTTTCTGTCTTTTATTGTGTGGGCGTTAGGTGTCTGTTTCTGTCTTTTATTGTGTGGGCGTTAGGTGTCTGTTTCTGTCTTTTATTGTGTGGGCGTTAGGTGTCTGTTTCTGTCTTTTATTGTGTGGGCATTAGGTGTCTGTTTCTGTCTTTTATTGTGTGGGCGTTAGGTGTCTGTTTCTGTCTTTTATTGTGTGGGCGTTAGGTGTCTGTTTCTGTCTTTTATTGTGTGGGCGTGGTGTCTGTTTCTGTCTTTTATTGTGTGGGCGTTAGGTGTCTGTTTCTGTCTTTTATTGTGTGGGCATTAGGTGTCTGTTTCTGTCTTTTATTGTGTGGGCGTTAGGTGTCTGTTTCTGTCTTTTATTGTGTGGGCGTTAGGTGTCTGTTTCTGTCTTTTATTGTGTGGGCGTTAGGTGTCTGTTTCTGTCTTTTATTGTGTGGGCGTTAGGTGTCTGTTTCTGTCTTTTATTGTGTGGGCGTTAGGTGTCTGTTTCTGTCTTTTATTGTGTGGGCTTTAGGTGTCTGTTTCTGTCTTTTATTGTGTGGGCGTTAGGTGTCTGTTTCTGTCTTTTATTGTGTGGGCGTTAGGTGTCTGTTTCTGTCTTTTATTGTGTGGGCGTTAGGTGTCTGTTTCTGTCTTTTATTGTGTGGGCATTAGGTGTCTGTTTCTGTCTTTTATTGTGTGGGCGTTAGGTGTCTGTTTCTGTCTTTTATTGTGTGGGCATTAGGTGTCTGTTTCTGTCTTTTATTGTGTGGGCGTTAGGTGTCTGTTTCTGTCTTTTATTGTGTGGGCGTTAGGTGTCTGTTCCTGTCTTTTATTGTGTGGGCGTTAGGTGTCTGTTTCTGTCTTTTATTGTGTGGGCGTTAGGTGTCTGTTTCTGTCTTTTATTGTGTGGGCGTTAGGTGTCTGTTTCTGTCTTTTATTGTGTGGGCGTTAGGTGTCTGTTTCTGTCTTTTATTGTGTGGGCGTTAGGTGTCTGTTTCTGTCTTTTATTGTGTGGGCGTTAGGTGTCTGTTTCTGTCTTTTATTGTGTGGGCGTTAGGTGTCTGTTTCTGTCTTTTATTGTGTGGGCATTAGGTGTCTGTTTCTGTCTTTTATTGTGTGGGCGTTAGGTGTCTGTTTCTGTCTTTTATTGTGTGGGCGTTAGGTGTCTGTTTCTGTCTTTTATTGTGTGGGCGTTAGGTGTCTGTTTCTGTCTTTTATTGTGTGGGCGTTAGGTGTCTGTTTCTGTCTTTTATTGTGTGGGCATTAGGTGTCTGTTTCTGTCTTTTATTGTGTGGGCGTTAGGTGTCTGTTTCTGTCTTTTATTGTGTGGGCGTTAGGTGTCTGTTTCTGTCTTTTATTGTGTGGGCGTTAGGTGTCTGTTTCTGTCTTTTATTGTGTGGGCATTAGGTGTCTGTTTCTGTCTTTTATTGTGTGGGCGTTAGGTGTCTGTTTCTGTCTTTTATTGTGTGGGCGTTAGGTGTCTGTTTCTGTCTTTTATTGTGTGGGCGTTAGGTGTCTGTTTCTGTCTTTTATTGTGTGGGCGTTAGGTGTCTGTTTCTGTCTTTTATTGTGTGGGCATTAGGTGTCTGTTTCTGTCTTTTATTGTGTGGGCGTTAGGTGTCTGTTTCTGTCTTTTATTGTGTGGGCGTTAGGTGTCTGTTTCTGTCTTTTATTGTGTGGGCGTTAGGTGTCTGTTTCTGTCTTTTATTGTGTGGGCGTTAGGTGTCTGTTTCTGTCTTTTATTGTGTGGGCGTTAGGTGTCTGTTTCTGTCTTTTATTGTGTGGGCATTAGGTGTCTGTTTCTGTCTTTTATTGTGTAGGCGTTAGGTGTCTGTTTCTGTCTTTTATTGTGTGGGCGTTAGGTGTCTGTTTCTGTCTTTTATTGTGTGGGCATTAGGTGTCTGTTTCTGTCTTTTATTGTGTGGGCGTTAGGTGTCTGTTTCTGTCTTTTATTGTGTGGGCGTTAGGTGTCTGTTTCTGTCTTTTATTGTGTGGGCGTTAGGTGTCTGTTTCTGTCTTTTATTGTGTGGGCATTAGGTGTCTGTTTCTGTCTTTTATTGTGTGGGCGTTAGGTGTCTGAAATGTTTCATGATTTCTGTTTTGTTACAGTAATGTACCACATGATATATTTTAATTTATTTTATCATGTACAATGAACTGTACCATTCTGTTATAATGTCTATATTCATCTGCTTTTTGAAATATATATATTTTAAAATAGTAAAAAATATATATATTTTTGCCATTTTCATGACTTGAATTATGAAAGGCAAGAAAAGAAAGGTCTGGGTTTTAATGAATGAGCGAGTTGTGGTGTGTCGAGGCTTGACACCTCACTGGCCAATCAGAACATGCTCCACTGTAGAATATGTGTTGTTTAAAGTTGTGTATTTACGGTCTTTTATGTTGTTGTCATCAACTCCAATTCAAATGTTAGTCCAAATGTTAGTCCATTATTATTTATAGCCTGCCTCATATTTAATGAATATGTTTAAAATGTTATCACATTTCCACATTATTCTAATTGCATGGCTTCAATATGGAAATACGTTGTTAAACATAGGCAATAGTATTCATACTTATATAAGGGCTAGGCCTACTATAAACTGCAGTCTGGACATGGACCTGCCAAACGTAGTCAATAAACAAGATTAAATTCCCTAGGTTATTGATAAGGCCTAAAAATACACTGTATATTTCTAATTAAAACCCCAAACAACTTGCTTTAAATAGGCCATGTCTATAAATATAGTTACAGGCACCGTGATTACTCCCGCGGGTGTAGGCATATAATACAGACAAAGCTATTGAGACTATGAAGGGTTTTACACACATCCAAACTTTTCACCGGAGCTGGATAAATATCCAGTATAACGAGTAAGGGGGAACATCCACTGACCGGTATACCACTCGCAAATGTCATGTTTTATAAACATCATGGAACCGCCTTATGTAATGGATGTGAAATGGCTAGCTTAGTTAGCGGTGGTTCGCGCTAAATAGCGCTTCAATCGGTGACGTCACTTGCTCTGAGACCTTGAAGTAGTAGTTCCCCTTGCTCTGCAAGGGCCGCGGCTTTTGTGGAGCGATGGGTAACGATGCTTCGTGGGTGACTGTTGTTGATGTGTGCAGAGGGTCCCTGGTTCGCGCCCGGGTATGGGCGAGGGGACGGTCTAAAGTTATACTGTTACACTTACAGATCATATTTGCACTTCTCCAGAAATAGCAGACTAAATAAACCCATGGATGGTGAATCTTTCTGATACATTTGTTTTTTCAATCAAATTAAACTAAAAACAATTAATCCGTTTTCTTTTTAAACAACAACAATATTTCCAAATAGGATCTTGTCAGAAGCGTGACATCATAAATTGCATCGCTCGTTCCCTGAGCATAAGGTAATGTGTGTACACAAGGGCTCTTCTGCAGGAGGCATGGATGTTTATTCACTGAATATAGATGATTAAATAGCAGACAGCAACCCTACAATAGGTCTAGTGATAACAACAATATAATATCTTTTTTTTTATTGGCTTCAATGGAATTACCGCAATTTAACAGTTAGGTCCTAAAGCTTGAAAGTGGAAAATTACTTTTTTTAAAGAAAATGATGAAGGAAAAACAATAAGCATTCTAAAAAGCAAGTCCTAAACAGACTTGCTACAGTCACTGACAACTTTCATTCTATTGTAATAACTTGACCTAGACAGACTTGCTACAGTCACTGACAACTTTCATTCTATTGTAATAACTTGACCTAGACAGACTTGCTACAGTCACTGACAACTTTCATTCTATTGTAATAACTTGACCTAGACAGACTTGCTACAGTCACTGACAACTTTCATTCTATTGTAATAACTTGACCTAGACAGACTTGCTACAGTCACTGACACCTTTCATTCTATTGTAATAACTTGACCTAGACAGACTTGCTACAGTCACTGACAACTTTCATTCTATTGTAATAACTTGACCTAGACAGACTTGCTACAGTCACTGACAACTTTCATTCTATTGTAATAACTTGACCTAGACAGACTTGCTACAGTCACTGACACCTTTCATTCTATTGTAATAACTTGACCTAGACAGACTTGCTACAGTCACTGACAACGTTCATTCTATTGTAATAACTTGACCTAGACAGACTTGCTACAGTCACTGACAACTTTCATTCTATTGTAATAACTTGACCTAGACAGACTTGCTACAGTCACTGACAACTTTCATTCTATTGTAATAACTTGACCTAGACAGACTTGCTACAGTCACTGACAACTTTCATTCTATTGTAATAACTTGACCTAGACAGACTTGCTACAGTCACTGACACCTTTCATTCTATTGTAATAACTTGACCTAGACAGACTTGCTACAGTCACTGACAACGTTCATTCTATTGTAATAACTTGACCTAGACAGACTTGCTACAGTCACTGACAACTTTCATTCTATTGTAATAACTTGACCTAGACAGACTTCCTACAGTCATTGACACCTTTCATTAAATAGGCATCGCACATAGACCTAATGAGTCCAAACGTTTCACAGAAGTTGCAGGGACAAAAATGATGTCCAATATAAAGAAAACACGTGAATGCCTGTTTTGCTGCTCGTGATATTTAAATAAAACATTGGTTAAAGGCTACTGATTAAGCTACTCTGTGCGTCTGTTGGCAAGATCAATACCAAAACCAATTGTGTTACTGCCAAGACCAGCTTTTGATGAGTCTTAAATATCAACAGTAGCGCTGCTTGAAATTGGCACGTTGGCCAACGTTTTTAAGGACACACCTCAAATATGTCCAAGACAGCTGATATAAGACAGCCTTCCCCTCCCTCCCTCCCTCCCTCCCTCCCTCCCTCCCTCCCTCCCTCCCTCCCTCCCTCCCTCCCTCCCTCCCTCCCTCCCTCCCTCCCTCCCTCCCTCCATCCACTCTCTCTTCTCCCTCCCTCCCTCTCTCCTCCTCCCCCTCCCTCCTTCCATCCACTCTCTCTCCTCCCTCCGTCTCTCCTCCCCCTTCCTTCCTCCTTCCATCCACTCTCTCTCCTCCCTCCCTCTATCCTTCTCTCCCCTCTATCTCCTTTGCAATTTCCATCTTTCAAAATGAAATATATTTGACAAGAGGAGAATGGCCCTTAGCAATGAGGTACAATATATCTTCAACATTTCAGCTGTCCAATACTCTTCATGTAATATTTATACAGCCAACGTGGCCGTGTCGGAAACGGTTACGTCGAGTAGGTTGAGTGTCATGGCAAAGCCACCAACCTACCAACTGGTTGACAGTGGAGTTGTCCATCCCAAATGGCACCCTATTACATAAATAGTGCACTACTTTTTGAGCAGAGCCCATTGGGCTCGGGATCTGGTCAAAAGTAGTGCACTATATAGGTGCCATTTCAGACTTGGACGAGGTGTGAAGCCGGCCAATCCAGTCTCATTTACATGTTGCCCAACAATCACCGCTGACCTGGTCACATCTGGCACTCTTGTTCAATGAATGAATCATGTATGATGAGAGAGCCCAAGCTAGTGAGGTCTTTGATTATGGTTGCCATGTTGTTTTTTGAGGTGAGCTGCACTGAGGATGTAAAGGGTCCAGGTGGACCAATCATTCGGCCAATAGCTGTGGTTATATCTTGAGAGCTATCGACAACTCAGCCAATAACTGAGAGAACAATGAATTGGTTTAATACTGCAGTTGTTGTTGTTGTAGCATATGCTCTTGTCCAGAGCGACTTACAGTAGTGACTGGTTCTACCTTTCAGTTTATTGATAAGTCATAAAAATAGATGCCCCTTTTTCAATTATTGAAATGGGATGTCAGCTTAGCCTACTTCTTGTACTGACTACCGTCAATTCAAATTGACCCCTGCATGTGTGTACGTGTGTGTGTGTGTGTTGGGTATTCAATGTCATAGTAATCATATGCAGATGAATTACCGCTCCAAATCAAAACTCAGGCAATGCTGAATGGGGTGTCATTCCCTCTACTAACTCATTTCAAGACCAAACCACGCTGCGTAGTCAGGTTAGCTGTGTCAGTAGTACATGGGGAGATTGAGGTTAGACTAGACAGGGCAGGGTGAGGTAAGACAGGGCAGGGTGAGGTAGGACTAGACAGGACAGGGTGAGGTAGGACTAGACAGGACAGGGTGAGGTAGGACTAGACAGGACAGGGTGAGGTAGGACTAGACAGGGCAGGGTGAGGTAGGACAAGACAGGGCAGGGTGAGGTAGGACTAGACAGGATGAGGTAGGACTAGACAGGGCAGGGTGAGGTAGGACTAGACAGGGTGAGGTAGGACTAGACAGGGCAGGGTGAGGTAGGACTAGACAGGGCTGGGTGAGAAATGGTAGGGCTAGACAGGGCAGGGTGAGGTAGGACTAGACAGGGCAGGGTGAGAAATGGTAGGGCTAGACATGGCAGGGTGAGGTAGGGCTAGACAGGGCAGGGTTGTGCTAGACAGGGCAGGGTGAGGTAGGGCTGTGTGTGAAGCGTTCCCCTTTCTTGGGCTGTGTCTTGTGGAGAGCTGCCCCTCCCGAACAGTCCCCATGGACGTCCCTGTCTGTCTCGGCTCACAAAGCCTCTCAATGATTTCCTGTCTACTGCTGGCAATCGAGACGCCTCCCCCTCCCTTCCATCACCCCCTCCCCTCCTCCTCCAGCCATGTTTTTCCACCCGTGCAGACCATCGAGGGCCTCTCCTCCTTGGGGAGCGACTGTCACAGACTTGTCCCACTGACAGACGTGTCAATCCAGCCTGGCAGCCTCAGCATGTGGGGGGGCAACTCCATACCGTACCATTGGGAGATGTGGTAGGGGGAGTGGGGGGAGAGGGCGGAGTGCCAGAGGAGAGTTCCCAAATCCATTGGATTTTTGAGGCCACTTCAAGTATGGTTTCAACATAGGATCATAGATCAGCACTGAGGTTAGTAATATTACTGGCTGATATATTGTTCATAGATTAAGGAGATAGAAGGATGGAGAGATGGATGGAGAGATGGATAGAGAGATGGATTGAGCGAAGGATAGAGAGATAGATGGAGAGATCGATGGAGAGATGGATTGAGCGAAGGATAGAGAGAGAGATGGAGAGATGGATTGAGCGAAGGATAGAGAGATGGATAGCTAGAAAGACATACTGATATTTTGGGGGGATATACACAGTACACAATTATTTCATACTATATGCTGTATTCTGTTGAGAATCCTACATTCTTAGAAAAAAAGTTGCTATTTAGAACCAAAAGGGATTCCAGGTAGAACCCTTTTGGTTCCAGGAATAACCCTTCCCAAAAGAGTTCTACCTGGAATCAAAAAAGGTTCTCCTATGGGGAAAGCCACATAACCCTTTTAGAACCCTTTTTTCTAAGATGTGTAGTGGTTTCTTTATTACGTGGATATAATATACTCAACAAGGCCCTAGAATATTTGATTGAAAATAGTGTATGTACTAAAGAGGTAATGATACCTGTATGTCTGGATTCTGTCCAACACTGGCTCACATAGACAGACTTCAGGTGAGGTGAGACATCCTATGTCAATGGATCAACTTTTGTTATTCATTTGTTTAGGCATTATTATTATTATTTACATGTTTATTTCAGAAGTATTGCAAATGGTGTCTGTGGTTTTGTGCTTTTACCAGCACCATTGAATCTCATGGAACATTTGAAGTACCAGACAATCACCAGACACATGTTCCATTATTCAGTGCTGCAGAAACACATGAGCTCAGTAAACACATTCCTCACAGGTAGTCCATATCTAACGCCCATGCGATAATACATCTGAGTGAACACACACACATATATTCTATCTTGATTCCGACGCCAAAGTAAGGGGGTCTTAAAAGATTATCTCCAATGGCGCTGCTTGAGACGTGTGGTGTGATAGTGGTGGTCTACCTCCCCCTAACTCCCAACCGTCACGTTCCCCCTTGGTGGATGTGGTTCAAAGTGCTCCCAGCCACACATCTCTGACCCGTGTCTCTGTGGCGCATCAGTCACCGGCCACTCTGCCGCAGCCTCCCGGAGTGGGCGAGTGTGAATTTAAAAGCTCCCTCCGCCCCGAGGCGATAAAACAACACTATTTGTCTGCGGCACATTACACCCTGTAGAGAGGCATTTTGTAAGATCTGCACCACATCTCTCTCTCTCTCTCTCTCTCTCTCTCTCTCTCTTTTCAGGTGCATTATAACTTAAATACAATTTCATGTTCCACACTTAAGTCCACAAGAAGGATGAGATGATATCTAAAGGCCGCTCCCAGGGGCTCTCTCAAACATGAGCCAGCCTTTTAATTACAGTTTTCTGTTTAAATGGGATTGGAGGAATAGCTAGGCAATGCCTAGGGCCACTTTGTGTTCTGGTCGGACCTCGGTAGTCTTGCCTTTTGTTCTCTCCTCTCTTTTGCTTGGTCATTAGAGCCTGCGAATCAATGCTCAGAATGCCTCACGAGTGCAATGTGTATACATGACTTTGTAGGCTTAGCAGAACACATTTAAAGCTCTCTCCATCCTCCCTCTCTCCACGCTCTCCATCCTGTCTCACTCACTCTACTCTCTCCCTCCTGTCTCCCTCATTTCATCTCTCTCCCTCCCTCCTCTCTTTGTACTCGTCAAGAGCAGGAGATCAAAGGCAGGAGCCGCGAAGCTCCCAGGCCTAAATTAGATTCATGCTTCCTTGAAAGAAGAGAAATTGGTAGGATGAAATTCGAAGGTCAAAGTCGGCCCCTGTCTCTCCTTCCCTCTACAAAATGCCCAGCTTGCCAAACTTGCTCTCAAAACATGATTTGCTGCAAACGATATAGCGAAGGATGCTTCAAAGACTGGAGGTAAGACAATATTTCCAAATCTCTTAGCTATCATTGTCCTTCTAACTGGCCTGCTGCATCCCTCTGAGCCAGCCAGCTCCACACTGTGTAAAATAGGTAAAGAGAGGCAACATGCACCAGCCATGCCGACTTCAAAAGGTCCAGTAAGCGCGTCCCAAATGACACCCTATTCCCCATATAGTGACATAGGGCTCTGGTCGAAAGCAGCCACTATGTAGGGAATAGGGTGACATAGGGCTCTGGTCGAAAGCAGCCACTATGTAGGGAATAGGGTGACATAGGGCTCTGGTCGAAAGCAGCCACTATGTAGGGAATAGGGTGCTGTTTTGAACACAGCCCCAGTAGATGCAGAGATGAGGGCTGGTGTGATATGGGTCATACAAAGATCAGAAAATGAATTAGAGTGGACCATCATATCTTAGATTTGTTGAAGATGTAAAGAATATTTGATTGTCTGTGACATGTAATGAGGCGCAACCAGACGCTGCTCATGACACATTTATGAAATATCTTACTCCAGTTACTAATATGCATGCACACATTAGGAAAATTACTGTAAAAACTGTTTATTTCACCGTTGATTGATCAGGGATTGAAAAACTGTATGGTTGAGAGGGATGAGACAAAAGGACTGGCATATAAGTCTGGCTGCAAAGTCGATTGCCAATTTGCAGCCAGATTTTGAAAAATCATGTGACTTAACTAAACTAAAAAGAAGAAGAAACTGTACTATGAAACAAAGTTAAATTATATAAAGGATAATAGTAAATCGCTTTTGAGCACCTTCAATTACATTTTGGGAAAAAAGGTGAACTCAGCTCCCTCATTCATTGAATCAGATGACTCATTCATTGAATCAGATGACTCATTCATTGAATCAGATGACTCATTCATTGAATCAGATGACTCATTCATTGAATCAGATGACTCATTCATTGAATCAGATGACTCATTCATTGAATCAGATGACTCATTCATGACAAAACCCACAGATATTGCCAACTTATTTCATTTTTCATTGGGAAGATTAGCGAACTTCAGCATGACACGTTTAACCCTAGATTGTAAACTGTCATGTTCAAAACACATTGATTCAATGGTAGCAAAGACAGGAAGAGGTCTCTTTAATAAAGCGCTGCTCCGCTTTCATGACATCACTATTAACAAAACAAGTCCTACAGGCCCTAGTTTTGTCGCTCCTGGACTACTGCCCAGTCATATGGTCAAGTGCCACAAATAGGGACATTACAAATGGCCCAAAACAGAGCAGCACGGCTGGCCCTTAAATGAGAGCTAACACATCAATGACATGCATGTCAATCTCTCCTGGCTTAAAGTAGAGGAAAAATTGACTGCATCACCACTTTGTCTTTGTGAGAGTTATGAAATGTTGAAGGCATGGAACTGTCTGTTCAAATGACTAGAACACAGCTCAGACACCCATACATATCAAACAAGACATGACACCAGAGGTTTCTTCACAGTCCAGAACAGACTCTGGGAAAAGCACAGCACTACATAGAGCCGTGACTACATGGAAATCTATTCCACATCGAGTAACTCATACTAGCAGACAAATCTGATAAAATCAAAAAAACTGATAAAACTACACCTTATGGAACAGCGTGGACTGTGAAGAGACACACACAGGCACATACACACGCACACGCACACACATGCTAACACACACACACACACTCTACACACACGTACATTTCAATATTGTTATGTTGCTATGTTATGGATTCTCTATTGTAGGCACGTTGTGGTAGAGTAGTGGTGTAATAATGTGTTGTATTGTAGATATGTTGTGGTAGAGTAGTGGTGTAATAATGTGTTGTATTGTAGATATGTAGTGGTGTAATAATGTATTGTATTGTATTGTAGATATGTTGTGGTAGAGTAGTGGTGTAATAATGTATTGTATTGTATTGTAGATATGTAGTGGCAGAGTAGTGGTGTAATAATGTATTGTATTGTATTGTAGATATGTTGTGGTAGAGTAGTGGTGTAATAATGTATTGTATTGTATTGTAGATATGTTGTGGTAGAGTAGTGGTGTAATAATGTGTTGTATTGTAGATATGTAGTGGTGTAATAATGTGTTGTATTGTAGATATGTAGTGGTGTAATAATGTGTTGTATTGTACATATGTTGTGGTAGAGTAGTGGTGTAATAATGTGTTGTATTGTAGATATGTAGTGGTGTAATAATGTGTTGTATTGTAGATATGTTGTGGTAGAGTAGTGTGTAATAATGTGTTGTATTGTAGATATGTTGTGGTGTAATAATGTGTTGTATTGTAGATATGTTGTGGTGTAATAATGTGTTGTATTGTATTGTAGATATGTTGTGGTAGAGTAGTGTGTGATAATGTGTTGTATTGTAGATATGTTGTGGTGTAATAATGTATTGTATTGTATTGTAGATATGTTGTGGTAGAGTAGTGGTGTAATAATGTATTGTATTGTAGATATGTAGTGGTGTAATAATGTGTTGTATTGTAGATATGTTGTGGTGTAATAATGTGTTGTATTGTATTGTATTGTAGATATGTTGTGGTAGAGTAGTGTGTGATAATGTGTTGTATTGTAGATATGTTGTGGTGTAATAATGTATTGTATTGTATTGTAGATATGTTGTGGTAGAGTAGTGGTGTAATAATGTATTGTATTGTAGATATGTAGTGGTGTAATAATGTGTTGTATTGTACATATGTTGTGGTGTAATAATGTGTTGTATTGTAGATATGTTGTGGTAGAGTAGTGGTGTAATAATGTGTTGTATTGTAGATATGTAGTGGTGTAATAATGTGTTGTATTGTACATATGTTGTGGTAGAGTAGTGGTAAAATAATGTATTGTAGATATGTTGTGGTGTAATGATGTGTTGTATTGTACATATGTTGTGGTAGAGTAGTGGTGTAATAATGTGTTGTATTGTAGATATGTTGTGGTGTAATAATGTGTTGTATTGTAGATATGTTGTGGTAGAGTAGTGGTGTAATAGTGTGTTGTATTGTAGATATGTAGTGGTGTAATAATGTGTTGTATTGTACATATGTTGTGGTTTAATAATGTGTTGTATTGTAGATATGTAGTGGTAGAGTAGTGGTGTAATAATGTGTTGTATTGTAGATATGTTGTGGTGTAATAATGTGTTGTATTGTACATATGTTGTGGTAGAGTAGTGGTGTAATAGTGTGTTGTATTGTAGATATGTAGTGGTGTAATAATGTGTTGTATTGTACATATGTTGTGGTTTAATAATGTGTTGTATTGTAGATATGTAGTGGTAGAGTAGTGGTGTAATAATGTGTTGTATTGTAGATATGTTGTGGTGTAATAATGTGTTGTATTGTACATATGTTGTGGTAGAGTAGTGTGTAATAATGTGTTGTATTGTACATATGTTGTGGTTTAATAATGTGTTGTATTGTACATATGTTGTGGTAGAGTAGTGGTGTAATAATGTGTTGTATTGTAGATATGTTGTGGTAGAGTAGTGTGTGATAATGTGTTGTATTGTAGATATGTAGTGGTAGAGTAGTGGTGTAATAATGTGTTGTATTGTAGATATGTTGTGGTAGAGTAGTGTGTGATAATGTGTTGTATTGTAGATATGTAGTGGTAGAGTAGTGGTGTAATAATGTGTTGTATTGTAGATATGTTGTGGTGTAATAATGTGTTGTATTGTAGATATGTAGTGGTGTAATAATGTGTTGTATTGTACATATGTTGTGGTAGAGTAGTGGTGCAATAATGTGTTGTATTGTAGATATGTAGTGGTAGAGTAGTGTGTAATAATGTGTTGTATTGTAGATATGTTGTGGTAGAGTAGTGTGTGATAATGTGTTGTATTGTAGATATGTAGTGGTAGAGTAGTGGTGCAATAGTGTGTTGTATTGTAGATATGTAGTGGTGTAATAATGTGTTGTATTGTACATATGTTGTGGTTTAATAATGTGTTGTATTGTAGATATGTAGTGGTAGAGTAGTGGTGTAATAATGTGTTGTATTGTAGATATGTTGTGGTGTAATAATGTGTTGTATTGTACATATGTTGTGGTAGAGTAGTGTGTAATAATGTGTTGTATTGTACATATGTTGTGGTAGAGTAGTGTGTAATAATGTGTTGCATTGTACATATGTTGTGGTTTAATAATGTGTTGTATTGTAGATATGTAGTGGTAGAGTAGTGTGTAATAATGTGTTGTATTGTAGATATGTAGTGGTGTAATAATGTGTTGTATTGTAGATATGTTGTGGTTTAATAATGTGTTGTATTGTAGATATGTTGTGGTGTAATAATGTGTTGTATTGTACATATGTTGTGGTTTAATAATGTGTTGTATTGTAGATATGTTGTGGTGTAATAATGTGTTGTATTGTAGATATGTTGTGGTAGAGTAGTGTGTTATAATGTGTTGTATTGTAGATATGTTGTGGTAAAGTAGTGTGTAATAATGTGTTGTATTGTAGATATGTTGTGGTAGAGTAGTGTGTAATAATGTTGTGTAATGTACTGTTTTATTTTGTATATAACTGCCATCCAGGACCTCTATACCAGGCGGTGTCAGGCCCAAATAATTAATAATCTACCTCCAAGCCATTAGACTGCTGAACAGCTTCTACCCCCAAGCCATTAGACTGCGGAACAGCTTCTACCTCCAAGCCATTAGACTGCTGAACAGCTTCTACCCCCAAGTCATTAGACTGCTGAACAGCTTCTACCCCCAAGCCATTAGACTGCTGAACAGCTTCCACCCCCAAGTCATTAGACTGCTGAACAGCTTCTACCCCCAAGCCATTAGACTGCTGAACAGCTTCTACCCCCAAGCCATTAGACTGATGAACAGCTTCTACCCCCAAGTCATTAGACTGCTGAACAGCTTCCACCCCCAAGTCATTAGACTGCTGAACAGCTTCTACCCCCAACTCATTAGACTGCTGAACAGCTTCTACCCCCAAGCCATTAGACTGCTGAACAGCTTCCACCCCCAAGTCATTAGACTGCTGAACAGCTTCTACCCCCAAGCCATTAGACTGCTGAACAGCTTCCACCCCCAAGTCATTAGACTGCTGAACAGCTTCTACCCCCAAGCCATAAGACTGCTGAACAGCTTCTACCCCCAAGCCATTAGACTGCTGAACAGCTTCTACCCCAAGCCATACGACTGCTGAACAGCTTCTACCCCCAAACCATTAGACTGCTGAACAGCTTCTACCCTCAAGCCATAAGACTGCTGAACAGCTTCTACCCCCAAGTCATTAGACTGCTGAACAGCTTCTACCCCCAAGCCATAAGACTGCTGAACAGCATCTACCCCCAAGCCATAAGACTGCTGAACAGCATCTACCCCCAAGCCATAAGACTGCTGAACAGTTAATAAAATGACCACCCAGACCATTTACATTGATCCCCCCTTTATTATTGAATTATTTATCATAATTTCTTTGCACTGGCTCTATGTACACTCACTACACTCTACTCATGCACTTACACATAAAAACACACACACACTACACACTACACACACACGCCTGGATTATAGGACCTGCACTGCTTCCTGTGTGAGGTAAGGTTGTACCCTACACATGTTGTAGAACTTAAACCTGCAGGATAGAGTCACTTCTTTGATGTTTGCAGAGAAAGACGGGGCTTTTATCCAGGGTCACGCCAAGTTCTTTGCTCCCTGGGAGGTGGACACCGTTCAGTTGTCAACCGTGATGGAGAGGTCTTGGAGCGGGCAGGCCTTCCCTTAGAGGAAGAGCAGCTCAGTCTTGTTGAGGTTGAGCTTGAGGTGGTGGGCCAACATCCAAGCTGAGAGGTTTGCCAGGGACACAGGGATACGTGACGCCCGGGGCTCTAAATGAAAAATTGTCATGCTACCAAGTTAAGAGCGCCACATTCAATTTAGGAGCACCGCATTCAATTTAGGAGCACCACATTCAATTTAGGAGCACCAGAAAATGAGATGTATTAAATTGATTGAGATACAGTCTATATTGGACGTATATGAATTCTAGCTACCTTTGAAACAAATGTTGTGCCCTAGAAACTAATATTGAACACTGTAAATACATTAGTTTATTATAAAAGCTAAAATGTTAATATGAATACCTGTCATTGAAATTACAAAGTAATTTGTGGAATATTAGGTTTTGACATTGTTGAAAATGTAAAAAGTTGAAACATTAAGTTGAAAATGTTACACTGTCTCTTTAAAAACATCAGGCTTGTGATGAGGACATGCAAGAGATCTGTTATTCATTCATTGCATTCTTTATATGTCAGTGATTCCATCATCATGATCATTGATCTCCTGAAGAAGCTATCCCTTTTCTTTCTTACTGTGTCCTCCAATGTTTGGATATACTGGTAAAGTTACCAGGTTGTTAGCTAGAGGAGGATATGTTGGTTCACGGTGGATATATCTAGGAGGATGAGAACAGTGGAGAGAGGTCAGCCTTGGCTGAGCGGAGAGCCTGAGTGACAGAGGAGAACGGTCTCAGTTGAGTGTCTTGAAGCCAACACACACACGCACACACACACCCTCCATCATACCAACACATCAACACACATAAAAGTTTCAAGACCAAACCTAACAGGATAATTACTCAATGTTTCTCCAAAAACACCCGCAGTCTGGTCACCAAACGGTGTTGTTGAGCGACTTAACTGTAAACTGCTATTAGCCCCTTAACTTTCCCATCGCCTTTGACTTCATGTTTCCCCACTAATGCAAATGCTTAAGTAGCAATTAAAAATAATAAGCGCCACACAATAACCAGAAAGCGTTGGCAGCAGGGCGTACAGAACTGTGTAATTACCAAGTGTCTTTGTTCGCACAGAGAGAGAGGCACTAATTTTAGCACCCCAAGTTGTGACCCAATACCATGATTGGCGTAATCAAGGCTTTCTTCTGCATCTCATTTACGCCTCACCCCTCTGACATCATTGCCCGTTTAATCAACAATAACAAAGGCGCTGGGGGCGAACAGTGCCCCTGTTTCCCCTAATGCGGATTCCATCTTTAACTTAGGGCATTTACTTGATAGGGCATAATTAGCACATTTCCATGAACCAGCTGAGTTGCACATTGCACATATGCCTTCCACAAAGCCATATCTACCATCCTCACAGAGACAGCTAGTACCTGTTACTACGGCCATGATCCTGTTTCACTGTATGGCAGTAGAAGTGAAGTGCAAAAATAGTCCCAGCAGGCCCACACAGTCCATTGACCACACATCCTGTTGTTTAACTCAGGTGTTCATACGCATCTCAGTTATTAAGATAGCAGAGCTTTTTCCCGTGTAAATGTAAAGCCAAATTCACCAAAATATATAGGGGGAAATGTGAAAGGTAATTACGTATTGAAGGGAAATCCCTTTAATAAAACACAGCTCTGCCACACAGTTTGATTTTACTTTCATCTCGAGATGACAAAATGTCTGCCTGATGTCCATAATGAGACAGAGGTGACATGGTGGGGTCTTAATGAGACAGAGGTGACATGGTGGGGTCTTAATGAGACAGAGGTGATATGGTGTGGTCTTAATGAGACAGAGGTGACATGGTGGGGTCTTAGAGACAGAGGTGATATGGTGTGGTCTTAATGAGACAGAGGTGACATGGTGGGGTCTTAGAGAAAGAACAGGACATGGTGGGGTCTAAATGAGACAGAACAGGACATGGTGGGGACTTAATGAGACAGAACAGGACATGGTGGGGACTTCATGAGACAGAGCAGGACATGGTGGGGACTTCATGAGACAGAGCAGGACATGGTGGGGTCTTAATGAGACAGAACAGGACATGGTGGGGTCTTAGAGACAGAACAGGACATAGTGGGGTCTTAGAGACAGAACAGGACATGGTGGGGTCTTAATGAGACAGAACAGGACATGGTGGGGTCTTAGAGACAGAGCAGGACATGGTGGGGTCTTAATGAGACAGAGTAGGACATGGTGGGGACTTAATGAGACAGAACAGGACATGGTGGGGACTTCATGAGACAGAGCAGGACATGGTGGGGACTTCATGAGACAGAGCAGGACATGGTGGGGTCTTAATGAGACAGAGCAGGACATGGTGGGGTCTAAATGACACGGAGCAGGACATGGTGGGGTCTTAGAGACAGAACAGGACATGGTGGGGACTTAATGAGACAGAGCAGGACATGGTGGGGTCTTAGAGACAGAACAGGACATGGTGGGGACTTAATGAGACAGAACAGGACATGGTGGGGTCTTAGAGAAAGAACATGACATGGTGGGGTCTTAATGAGACAGAACAGGACATGGTGGGGTCTTAGAGAAAGAACAGGACATGGTGGGGTCTTAATGAGACAGAACAGGACATAGTGGGGTCTTAGAGACAGAACAGGACATGGTGGGGTCTTAATGAGACAGAACAGGACATGGTGGGGTCTTAATGAGACAGAACAGGACATGGTGGGGTCTTAGAGACAGAGCAGGACATGGTGGGGTCTTAATGAGACAGAGCAGGACATGGTGGGGACTTAATGAGACAGAGCAGGACATGGTGGGGACTTCATGAGACAGAGCAGGACATGGTGGGGACTTCATGAGACAGAGCAGGACATGGTGGGGTCTTAATGAGACAGAGCAGGACATGGTGGGGACTTAATGAGACAGAGCAGGACATGGTGGGGTCTTAATGAGACAGAGCAGGACATGGTGGGGTCTTAGAGACAGAACAGGAATCTGGGTGGACTTAATGAGACAGAGCAGGACATGGTGGGGTCTTAGAGACAGAACAGGACATGGTGGGGTCTTAGAGAAAGAACAGGACATGGTGGGGTCTTAATGAGACAGAACAGGACATGGTGGGGTCTTAGAGACAGAACAGGACATAGTGGGGTCTTAGAGACAGAACAGGACATGGTGGGTTCTTAATGAGACAGAACAGGACATGGTGGGTTCTTAATGAGACAGAACAGAACATGGCGGGGTCTTAATGAGACAGAACAGGAAATGGTGGGGTCTTAGAGAGAGCAGGACATGGTGGGGTCTTAATGAGACAGAGTAGGACATGGTGGGGACTTAATGAGACAGAGCAGGACATGGTGGGGACTTCATGAGACAGAGCAGGACATGGTGGGGTCTTAATGAGACAGAGCAGGACATGGTGGGGCCTTAATGAGACAGAGCAGGACATGGTGGGGTCTTAATGAGACAGAGCAGGACATGGTGGGGTCTTAGCGACAGAGCAGGACAAGGTGGGGTCTTAGAGACAGAGCAGGACATGGTGGGGTCTTAATGAGACAGCGCAGGACATGGTGGGGTCTTAATGAGACAGAGCAGGACATGGTGGGGACTAAATGAGACAGAGCAGGACATGGTGGGGTCTTAGAGACAGAGCAGGACATGGTGGGGTCTTAGAGACAGAGCAGGACATGGTGGGGTCTTAGAGACAGAGCAGGACATGGTGGGGTCTTAATGAGACAGAGCAGGACATGGTGGGGTCTTAGAGACAGAACAGGACATGGTGGGGTCTTAGCGACAGAGCAGGACATGGTGGGGACTTAATGAGACAGAGCAGGACATGGTGGGGACTTAATGAGACAGAACAGGACATGGTGGGGTCTTAATGAGACAGAACAGGACTTGGTGGGGACTAAATGAGACAGAGCAGGACATGGTGGGGTCTTAAAGACAGAACAGGACATGGTGGGGACTTAATGAGACAGAGCAGGACATGGTGGGGACTTAATGAGACAGAGCAGGACATGGTGGGGTCTTAGAGACAGAACAGGACATGGTGGGGACTTAATGAGACAGAGCAGGACATGGTGGGGTCTTAGAGACAGAGCAGGACATGGTGGGGTCTTAGAGACAGAGCAGGACATGGTGGGGTCTTAATGAGACAGAGCAGGACATGGTGGGGTCTTAGAGACAGAACAAGACATGGTGGGGTCTTAATGAGACAGAGCAGGACATGGTGGGGTCTTAGAGACAGAGCAGGACATGGTGGGGTCTTAGAGACAGAGCAGGACATGGTGGGGTCTTAGAGACAGAGCAGGACATGGTGGGGTCTTAATGAGACAGAGCAGGACATGGTGGGGTCTTAGAGACAGAACAGGACATGGTGGGGTCTTAGCGACAGAGCAGGACATGGTGGGGACTTAATGAGACAGAGCAGGACATGGTGGGGTCTTAGAGACAGAGCAAGACATGGTGGGGTGTTAATGAGACAGAGCAGGACATGGTGGGGACTTAATGAGACAGAACAGGAGATGGTGGGGTCTTAATGAGACAGAACAGGACTTGGTGGGGACTTAATGAGACAGAGCAGGACATGGTGGGGTCTTAGAGACAGAGCAGGACATGGTGGGGTCTTAATGAGACAGAGCAGGACATGGTGGGGTCTTAATGAGACAGAGCAGGACATGGTGGGGTCTTAATGAGACAGAACAGGACATGGTGGGGTCTTAGAGACAGAGCAGGACATGGTGGGGTCTTAGAGACAGAGCAGGACATGGTGGGGTCTTAGAGACAGAACAGGACATGGTGGGGGACTTAATGAGACAGAGGTGACATGTTGGGGTCTTAATGAGACAGAGCAGGACATGGTGGGGTCTTAGAGACAGAGCAGGACATGGTGGGGTCTTAATGAGACAGCGCAGGACATGGTGAGGTCTTAAAGACAGATGTGACATGGTGGGGTCTTAGAGACAGAACAGGACATGGTGGGGACTTAATGAGACAGAGCAGGACATGGTGGGGACTTAATGAGACACCACAGGACATGTAAAGAGCAGGTTTAATGACAGAACAGGACATGTAAAGAGCAGGTTTAATGACAGAACAGGACATGTAAAGAGCAGGTTTAATGACAGAACAGGACATGTAAAGAGCAGGTTTAATGACAGAACAGGACATGTAAAGAGCAGGTTAATGACACCACAGTACATGTAAAGAGCAGGTTTAATGACAGAACAGGACATGTAAAGAGCAGGTTTAATGACAGAACAGGACATGTACAGAGCAGGTTATTGACACCACAGTACATGTAAAGAGCAGGTTTAATGACAGAACAGGACATGTAAAGAGCAGGTTAATGACACCACAGTACATGTAAAGAGCAGGTTTAATGACAGAACAGGACATGTAAAGAGCAGGTTTAATGACACCACAGTACATGTAAAGAGCAGGTTTAATGACAGAACAGGACATGTAAAGAGCAGGTTTAATGACAGAACAGGACATGTACAGAGCAGGTTAATGACACCACAGTACATGTACAGAGCAGGTTTAATGACAGAACAGGACATGTAAAGAGCAGGTTTAATGACAGAACAGGTCATGTAAAGAGCAGGTTTAATGACAGAACAGGACATGTACAGAGCAGGTTAATGACACCACAGTACATGTAAAGAGCAGGTTTAATGACAGAACAGGACATGTAAAGAGCAGGTTTAATGACACCACAGTACATGTAAAGAGCAGGTTTAATGACACCACAGGACATGTAAAGATCAGGTTTAATGACACCACAGTACATGTAAAGAGCAGGTTTAATGACACCACAGGACATGTAAAGAGCAGGTTTAATGACAGAGCATGTTTAATGACACCACAGTACCCCTTGCCCAGTTTTCACATTTTGATGCCTTGAAATGACATGTGAAAAGGGATTACATTTTTCTTATTGATCGACACAACCTGCTCCCTTTTCAAAGTGACACAATAATTATTGATTTTCACTAGGCACTGTATTTGCAGGGTTACAGAGACACGAGAACATATAAAGTGCTCTAACATGTTTCCTCCTGTTTTGAGGAAATATTTTATTTGTCATTGACATAACCATATATGGACTAAATCAGCTTTATTGGTGTGATGCACTTCTTGACAGAAAGGATATTGCTTCATTTAAACCTAAAGTAGCTGTATATTGTCCTAAGTCTACCTCACTTCAAGCCCATATTTAGGCCAGATAATATTTGGAACTTGCATTGTGTGTCTGGGAGAATGCAGACACACAACCCACTCCCCTCACATTCCCTCACATGCACTTGACACAAACACACACACACACACACACACACACACACACACACACACACACACACACTGTAGAATAGAATCTCATGCGTAGAAATGGTCGAAGAGACTGTGGCAGTAGTTCATTCGGAATCCATGCTTCAAGATTGTTTTGATCACACGGACTGGGATTTGTTTCCGGGTGGCCTCTGAGAATAACATAGACAAATACATGGATACAGTGACTGAGTTCATCAGGAATTATATAGGAGATGTTGTACCCACTGTGACTATTAAAACCTACCCAAACTAGAAACCGTGGATAGATGGCAGCATTCAGGCAAAACTGAAAGCGCAAACCACCTCATTTAACCATGGCAAGGGGACTGGGAATATGGCCGAACACAAACAGTGTAGTTATTCCCTCCATAAGGCAATCAAACAGGCAAAATGTCATTACAGAGGTGGGGGTTCAATGGCTCAGACACTAGACGTATGTGTCAAACCAGCCACGTCACGGACACAACATCTTGCTTACGGACAAGCTAAATACCATCTTCGCCCGCTTTGAGGATAACACAGTGCCACCGACACGGCTCACTACCAAGGACTGTGGGCTCTCCTTCTCCGTGGCCAACGTGAGTAAGACATTTAAGCATTTTAACCCTTGCCGGCCCCCCGGCCCAGATGGCATCCCTAGCCGTGTCCTCAGAGCATGCGCAGACCAGCTGTCTGGAGTGTTTACGGACATATTCAATCTCTCTCTATCCCAGTCTGCTATAGCTCATCATTCAACACCACAGTACCCTCCAAGCTCATCATTAAGCTTGGGTACTGGGCAGCCCCCCAGGTGGTGAAGCAACACCTCCACTTCGATGAGTGCCATGGGAGAGTGGTGCCAGGAAAATAACCTCTCACTCAACGTCACCAAAACAAAGGAGCTGATCGTGGACTTCAGGAAACAGCAGAGGGAGCACGCCCCTACCCACATCGACGGGACCGCAGTGGAGAAGGTGAAAAGCTTCAAGTTCCTTGGCGTACACATCACTGACTATCTGAAATGGTCCACCCACACAGACAGTGTGGTGAAGAAGGTGCAACAGTGCCTCTTCAAACTCAGGAGGCTGAAGAAATTGGTCTTGGCCCCTAAAGAGAGCATCCTGTCGGGCTGTATCACCGCCTGGTACGGCAACTGCAACGCCCACAACCACAAAGCTCTCCAGAGGGTGGTGTGGTCTGCCCAACGCATCGCCGGGAGCAAACTACCTGCCCTTCAGGACACTGGTCACTTCAATTATGTTTATATATTGCTTTACTCATCTCATATGTACATACTGTATTCTATTCTACTGTACTTTAGTCAATGCCACTCTGACATTGCGCGATCTAATATTTACATATTTCTTAATTCCATTATTTTACTTTTTGATTTGTGTGTCTTGTTGTGAATTGTTAGATACTACTGCACTGTTGGAGTTAGGAACACAATAACATCTGCTAAATATGTGTATGTGACCAATAAAATGTTATTTTATTTTATTTGAAGCGTTGCTCTATGTTGCCAGTGGCTGAAAGGAGGAGATTAGACTGGCAGAGGACCTTCTAATTGCGGCTGATGAGTCCCTATTAGCCACACTTGTCTGAGAAGTCTTCACTAACGGACGGCGCTATGGGTGAAGGACAGAAAGCGCATCTGTTGCTCTCTACAAGCTCTTGCCCTGAACATACCAGTTGTTTCATTGGGCCCAGAGGCCTTGCTAGCCTCAAAGTACCACAGTGTTTAGTTCAGCTCTGGGTTATTGGGCCTGACACACACTGCTCTCAACCAATTTAACGAACAACAGAAAGGGCTTGGTTTTTGATATAGCTTAGGATTACATTCGACCTACATGAATCCTACCATTGAGCACATCACCCTTTTCCTTTCTTCCTTGTGCCAATCAAATTAGCCTAGAGCTACTTTCAAGTTAGCAGGTTGCTAGGTAACATGACTGATCAACGTTGTTTGTTATCAAACCAGCAATTAGCGACCCGGGATGAGAAGTTATATAAAATGAACACGATATCGTGCAGGAAGAAAAAAAAGCTGGCTCCGGTAATATGGGTCATATTTTTTTCTTTGCTGTAAAGCTGACAGCATTCCTGTGATGAAGCTGTGCTCCATTTCCTCTCTGGCACTCTGGTTCTCTGAGTGACGGAGAACTTGCAATTGCAAAGCATCCTCAGACTGGCCTGTACTCTTGGTTATACCAGGAGATTACATTATACAATGTATCAACTTTGCTCTACCGCTAATCCAATGTATCACATGTAACAACATAAGACTCATCATTGTCTAGGGTGACCACATGTCCCGGGTTGTACGGGATAGTCCCATATTTTGTCCCTTTGTCCCGCAACCAAACAATCATATCCTGGATTTGATCAACCCATTCGAACACCACTAATTTAGAAAATAGTCGATTTTGTCCAGTATTTGAGTCGGACATTCCAACCTGTCTCTTGGAGTCACGTTGCACTTATGACTAGATACACAGAACCAATCAAAAGTTTGGACACACCTACTCATTCAAATCAAGGGTTTTTCATAATATTTACTATTTTGTAAAAACAGAGAAAAACTGGAATAGGTGTGTCCAAACCTGTGACTGGTACTGTATTCTGATTTGTTCAACACTTTTTTTTGGTTACTACATGATTCCATATGTGTTATTTCATAGTTTTGATGTCTTCACTATTATTCTACAATGTAGAAAATAGTACAAATAAAGAACGAGCCTTGAATGAGTAGGTGTGTCCAAATATTTGACCGGTACTGTATATCATAAAGATGTGGTACTGGTGATGTTAAACACTTCTCCCATTGTTGTTGAGATCTGATATTCTGCACAAGATGAGATTTAGGCCAATGTCAGTAGGCCTATCGTCAACCAATGACATTTCTCAAATCCTTTTGGGTTAAATTCCAGCTAAACTTTTAGAGGAGAGTTAGGAGAGACTAGGCCTACTAACAAAAAGCTTCTGATGAAGAGCTACATAATAGGAGCAAAATGAATTAGGTGTATTGGACTGACAGAAATAAGGTCATTTCCTCAAACTTGTGAGGCTCTCCATGCTCCTTAGTTGCTCATTAAACATACTGTATTAGCTGCTACTTCACTCAATCCGATTTTAAAACTATCATTTCCTAACTGTTTAACATTCCCTGGCTGAGACCAACCAGAAATGTTTCCTTGTCCAAATATATTCGCAGAATTTCACAAAACAGTTACACGTGGTCTCTTGTTTCTGCATCAAAAAATATATATAATAATAATTGCACGAGGCAAAAGAGTAGGCTAGGTACATTGAATTAGCTCGGTCGGTGCACCATTTGCAGGGGTATTGTGCTGCTAGAGCATACCGGTGCTCGTTCAGTAAAGTTCAATCAAAGCTGAACCAATGTCTTGGAAGATCACATAATGATTCATTAGTATTCCACATAACAGAACCAAATATAATAGCATAGTATAATGAGATTTTAGTAGGGGTGCAACTGTCACTGGAGAGGGGGGGGGGGGGGGGGGGGGGAATTGCATCACGATTTACAGTGATGATGGCCTTATTTGAAATTAGGTATGCCTCACTTGGTGTTTGAGGGTATTAAAAATAGTAAATTTTCTTGAGACTATATATGTTGGCATAGGCAAATATTGTAATTGGAGGATGCATTTTAAGCATGTTACATAATGAGATTCAATAGGCTATATAAGTAGCAAAAAAATGAAATGTAGGTGAGACTGTCCTGTGAATGTCCCGTATTTGGGTTTTTTCAATGTGGTCACCCTATCAGGGTCTGCATCCCCGATCTCCATCACAGCTAAATTATATATTAAAAACCGATGGAGAAATAGAAGCGTAGGAAGAATGGGCGGAGAGAAGCATGTGAGTGATGGCTGAAAGGTGATGGGGCTAGCTACACGTGAGATGTGCATAAAAGTGGACATTAGAGACTAGTTGCTGTTTTATTCATATTTATTTATTTATTAACAAACTGACTTTATAAACATTTTATAGCTGCCATTAGCTGGTTTGGTAGTGCTTTGGTAGTAGCATAAGAAACGGTACTACAGTATTCTAAAATATTGGTAACATACATTTTGGTACATTTTGGTACCGTGATATTACCACAGTACCAGTGCAACACTAGATGGAAGAACTAGATGCATTGTGTTTTCCTTTCACTCAACTTGTGGGCATAAGAAGCATTTACTTTGCCAGAATCGGCTGTTGCATTAAAAGCTGCCGACACTGCAGTGCACCACAGCCCATCTGTAAACAGCCCATCTACCTACCTCATCCCCATACTGGTATTTATTTATTTTGCTCCTTTGCACCCTGGTATTTCTACCTGCACACTTCATCTTCTGCCGATTTACCATTCCAGTGTTTAAATGCTATATTGTAATTCCTTCGCCACTGAGGCCTATTTATTTCCTTAACTTACTTCATTTGCACTCACTGTATATAGACTTTTTGTTTTCTTTTGTTCTACTGTTCCCCAGTCGCGCCCTCAGAGAATGCGCAGACCAGCTGGCTGGTGTGTTTACGGACATATTCAATCAATCCCTATCCCAGTCTGTTGTTCCCACATGCTTCAAGAGGGCAACCATTGTTCCGGTTCCCAAGAAAGCTAAGGTAACTGAGCTAAACGAATACCGCCCCGTAGCACTCACTTCTGTCATCATGAAGTGCTTTGAGAGACTAGTCAAGGACCACATCACCTCCACCCTACCTGACACCCTAGACCCACTCCAATTTGCTTACCGCCCAAATAGGTCCACAGACGATGCAATCTCAACCACACTGCACACTGCTCTAACCCATCTGGACAAGAGGAATACCTATGTGAGAATGCTAGTGTGGAGAGGGTAGTAGTGGAGAGGGTAGTACGTTTTAAGTTCCTCGGCGTACACATCACAGACAAACTGAATTGGTCCACCCACACAGACAGCATCGTGAAGAAGGCGCAGCAGCGCCTCTTCAACCTCAGGAGGCTGAAGAAATTCGGCTTGTCACCAAAAGCACGCACAAACTTCTACAGATGCACAATCGAGAGCATCCTGTCGGGCTGTATCACCGCCTGGTACGGCAACTGCTCCGCCCACAACCGTAACGCTCTCCAGAGGGTAGTGAGGTCTGCACAACGCATCACCGGGGCAAACTACCTGCCCTGCAGGACACCTACACCACCCGATGTCACAGGAAGGCCATAAAGATCATCAAGGACAACAACCACCCGAGCCACTGCCTGTTCACCCCGCTATCATCCAGAAGGCAAGGTCAGTACAGGTGCATCAAAGCTGGGACCGAGAGACTGAAAAACAGCTTCTATCTCAAGGCCATCAGACTGTTAAACAGCCACCACTAACATTGAGTGGCTGCTGCCAACACACTGACTCAACTCCAGCCACTTTAATAATGGGAATTGATGGGAAATTATGTAAAATATATCACTAGCCACTTTAAACAATGCTACCTAATACAATGTTTACATACCCTACATTATTCATCTCATATGTATACGTATATACTGTACTCTATCATCTACTGCATCTTTATGTAATACATGTATCACTAGCCACTTTAACTATGTCACTTTGTTTACATACTCATCTCATATGTATATAGTGTACTCAATACCATCTACTGTATCTTGCCTATGCCGCTCTGTACCATCACTCGTTCATATATCTTTATGTACATATTCTTTATCCCCTTACACTTGTGTCTATATGGTAGTAGTTTTGGAATTGTTAGCTAGATTACTTGTTGGTTATTACTGCATTGTCGGAACTAGAAGCACAAGCATTTCGCTACACTCGCATTAACATCTGCTAACCATGTGTATGTGACAAATAAAATTTGATTTGATTTGTATTATTGACTGTATGTTTTGTTTATTCCATGTGTTGTTGTATGTGTCGAATTGCTACGCTTTATCTTGGCCAGGTCGCAGTTGCAAATGAGAACTCAACTAGCCTACCTGGTTAAATAAAGGTGAAATAAATAAATAAATAAAATAAAATTCAGTATGAGGTGTGAGGCCCGTCTCAGCCATCCTCGGTCTATGCCCTTGAT
The DNA here is from genome assembly GCF_057628025.1 of Oncorhynchus mykiss. NCBI lineage: Eukaryota > Metazoa > Chordata > Actinopteri > Salmoniformes > Salmonidae > Oncorhynchus > Oncorhynchus mykiss. Next base: position 12,272,992 of record NC_143022.1, on the reverse strand, counting down.
TCTCTACATTTCCTGCCATACTGTCAAATATGACACAAATACTCCTTGTATTAGTAATACAAAATAATAAGAAGCATTTACAGTGAGCTGAATAAGCTGAGTGAGAAAGAGGCATGAATATCATACCCCCTGAAAAATGCTAATCTCCCTTGTTATTGTAATAATGAGAGCTTAGCATGTCTTGGGGGTATGATATAAAATGCTAACCTCCCCTGTTATTGTAATGGTGAGAGGTTACCATGTCTTGGGGGTATGATATATGATGCTAACCTCCCCTGTTATTGTAATGGTGAGAGGTTAGCATGTCTTGGGGGTATGATATAAAATACTAACCTCCCCTGTTATTGTAATGGTGAGAGGTTAGCATGTCTTGGGGGTATGATCTAAAATGCTAACCTCCTCTGTTATTGTAATGGTGAGAGGTTAGCATGTCTTGGGGGTATGATCTAAAATGCTAACCTCATCTGTTATTGTAATGGTGAGAGGTTAGCATGTCTCACTCACTGTGTGCTGTGTGCTGCTAGGATATGAGAGCTTGAGAGCTCGAGTTCAAGTTAAAGTGTTGGTTTGATTCTTCATGACAAGACTCGGCTTCACCAGTAAATATCAGCTCTATCTTCTCCTTTCAGAGGGAAATGGAGAGAGTGTAGTGTAGTCAAATATAAATATGGTCTTCCATCTGAGTAGCTCATAGCCTATGCCCTTTAAACTCAACTCTGGACCTCGAAGTCAGTTCCACTTAATTTTTTTAATTGTTCTGCTGTAATCAGGGACTGATTTAGACCTGGGACACCAGCTGTGTGCAATTAATTATCAGGTAGAGAAGAAAACCGGATGGTAAGAGTTGATTCCACAAGGCCTATATTAACTCTTCTGTATCTGTCTCAAATATTCTCACTATTGGTGGTGCTATTATTTCAGATTATTAATCAGATTATTATTTGTAAGGGACCCAATTGCCTTTAAATTGTGTCAATTTAGGGGCAGTCGGGAAACACTCTTCTGGTGTACTACCCATATTGCCTTAATGAATTGCCAGTGTATCATGGCCTTAAGAAAATGGACATAATGAAAGATAAGAATTATCTTAAACTCTGTTGAAATTAAAAAGTGCCGGAGCATGAGTGATAAAATTAAACGTTGTGATGATTGGGGACATTTATCTTTGATTACCCCTTCCTGCACAGACATCATGACTAACACCAAGTAATCACATGATCACAGCGTCTCCAAACTTTCTCCAAAGTGCTAACAATTAGAGTGATTATATGTCTGAGATAAATGGTTCTTTATTTCCGTCCTGCCATTGATGCCTTTGGTCCTGCAGATTCAAACGAATAGGGCATTAGGAAATGTGTAATTAATGATGAATAGAGCCGTAATAGTCACGATGGCCTTTTAGCTGTGTAAATTATTAGTTTCAATAGCAATGCATTGATATTTTGTATTTAAGTTCTATTCAGAGATACTAGTCCCATAATGGTTCATATTGAGTGCAGGAGTGGACAGAAACCGGGTGGCCATATTGGAGAAGTGTAATTGACACAGACCATGTAACCACAGTTAGAACCAAGAGATGTGAAGCATCCACTTGGCATTTCTACTCACTACCAAATATGGTAGTAAAAGGAAGCCCAGTGTCTGGCAGTGGGAGAAGTTGGAACGAGGTGGGTTTTGGCCGACATTCTGCAAATTTTCTCATCAATTAAATATTTGATCTCAATACAGTTTTCTGTTCCCAAAACGAGAATTACATTTGACATTTTAGTCATTCAACAGACACTCTAATCCAGAGTGATTTACAGTTAGTGTGTTCATCTTTATATAGCTAGGTGGGACAATCACATATCACAGGCATAGAAAGGACTTTTTTTTAGAGTCAGAGCTAGACTGGGGGTGAGGTGAGGAGGTAGGGTTTCAGATGATTTTGGAAGATGGGAAGGGACTCTGCTGTCCTAGTTTTTGGGGGAAGCTGGTTCCACCATTGGGGTGCCAGGACAGAGAAGAGCTTGGACTGGGCTGAGCGGGAGCTGCTCCCCCGTAGAGGTGGGAAGGCCAACAGACCTGAGGTGGCAGAACAAAGTGCTTGGGTTAGGGTGTAGTGTTTGAGCATAGCCTGAAGGCAGGGAGGGGCAGTTCCTCTTGCTGTTCCGTAGGTAAGCACCATGGTCTTGTCGTGGATGCAAGCTTAGACTGGAAGCCAGTGGACATGAGAGAACTTAGGAAGGTTGAAAGGAGGGCTGCAGTGTTATGGATAAATTGCAGAGAAGAGGAGAAAGCCTAGAACAGAGCCCTGGGGGACACCAGTAGTGAGAGTACGTGGTACAGACACAGATCCTCTCCACATCACAAGTGTAAATTCCTAGCAGAGGTGGAGAGCACACCTTCCTGTGCTAATTTCTGATTGCCTAGGAGAGATGAAACCACTCCCTCCCCCCAATACAGCCACTGATTACCAAAGCAAGTCACAAATTGCCCTACCCCTTGATCCTGGTTGACGTGTCAACAACGATCTGCAAATTATGAGCAGTCAGCAGTTCACACACTCCTGGAGATATCAGGAGTTCTCAAGCTGTAGGATGAAGCATGAACAGAGTGGACTAAGTTTTGTCGTCTTTACCCCAAAATAACAAAAAAATGTGTTGTTTAGAAGGAACGCAACGGCCAATTTAGTTATTGTGCTCCAGCACTTCATAGAGTAGGCATTCCCTAACGGGAATATGCAAATGTTTGGGTGGTGTGTGTTTGTTTAGTGTGTGTGTGTGTGTGTGTGTGTGTGTGTGTGTGTGTGTGTGTGTGTGTGTGTGTGTGAGTGTGTGTTGAAATGTGTATGGTGAGTGGGAGTGAGTGTATTGAAATGTGTATGGTGAGTGGGAGTGAGTGTGTTGAAATGTGTATGGTGAGTGGGAGTGAGTGAGTGTATTGAAATGTGTATGGTGAGTGGGAGTGAGTGAGTGTGTTGAAATGTGTATGGTGAGTGGGAGTGAGTGTGTTGAAATGTGCATGGTGAGTGGGAGTGAGTGTGTTGAAATGTGTATGGTGAGTGGGAGTGAGTGTGTTGAAATGTGTATGGTGAGTGGGAGTGAGTGAGTGTGTTGAAATGTGTATGGTGAGTGGGAGTGAGTGAGTGTGTTGAAATGTGTATGGTGAGTGGGAGTGAGTGAGTGTGTTGAAATGTGTATGGTGAGTGGGAGTGAGGGAGTTGAAATGTGTATGGTGAGTGGGAGTGAGTGAGTGTGTTGAAATGTGTATGGTGAGTGGTAGTGAGTGTATTGAAATGTGTATGGTGAGTGGGAGTGAGTGTGTTGAAATTTGTATGGTGAGTGGGAGTGAGTGAGTGTATTGAAATGTGTATGGTGAGTGGGAGTGAGTGAATGTGTTGAAATGTGTATGGTGAGTGGGAGTGAATGTGTTGAAATGTGTATGGTGAGTGGGAGTGAGGGAGTTGAAATGTGTATGGTGAGTGGGAGTGAATGTGTTGAAATGTGTATGGTGAGTGGGAGTGAATGTGTTGAAATGTGTATGGTGAGTGGGAGTGAGTGAGTGTGTTGAAATGTGTATGGTGAGTGGGAGTGAGTGTGTTGAAATGTGTATGGTGAGTGGGAGTGAGTGTGTTGAAATGTGTATGGTGAGTGGGAGTGAATGTGTTGAAATGTGTATGGTGAGTGGGAGTGAGTGAGTGTGTTGAAATGTGTATGGTGAGTGGGAGTGAGTGTGTTGAAATGTGTATGGTGAGTGGGAGTGAGTGTGTTGAAATGTGTATGGTGAGTGGGAGTGAGTGTGTTGAAATGTGTATGGTGAGTGGGAGTGAGTGTGTTGAAATGTGTATGGTGAGTGGGAGTGAATGTGTTGAAATGTGTATGGTGAGTGGGAGTGAGTGAGTGTGTTGAAATGTGTATGGTGAGTGGGAGTGAGTGTGTTGAAATGTGTATGGTGAGTGGGAGTGAGTGTGTTGAAATGTGTATGGTGAGTGGGAGTGAGTGTGTTGAAATGTGTATGGTGAGTGGGAGTGAGTGAGTGTTTTGAAATGTGTATGGTGAGTGTGCATGTTTGCACGCTCCGCATTGTATGTGAGCAGTATGTGCCTTTGCAAGCATGAGCATCTGTCCTTGCTCAGGTACATCTATTCAGTGTGACACTAGAGAAAGAGAAGGATTGTGAGCAGTAAACAGAGGAGAACGCTTTTCTTTCACAGCATCGGCTTTCGTCATCTGCACAAAAGAGGGTTATTTCTGTTCTAGCAGGCATGCTTGTTATTCTGAGCCGTGCTGTAAAAGACCTGCATCAAAGGAGAGGGTTGAGTATTGATCTGTCCTAGCCTTGTCGCTGCACAGCAACACAGTACGGAGCCTCATAGAACATGGCTCTAGTCCACTCTTGTAATGACACAGATATCAACAATGAAAACAACGAACGCATAGCTAGCTTTTATCCTTTTTTTTTTCTTTACCAGATCAATCTCAAAGGATCGATGCATTTGTGCCTAACTCAACCTCTGTGCGCTTCAGAAAGAAAATGCTTAATTTGTTCCCTTTGAGCCCAGCTAGTAACATGTGATTTTTAAACATAACCTTTATTTAAACTAGGCAAGCCATTTAAGAACAAATTCTTATTTACAATGATGGCCTACCTTGGCCAAACCCGGGCTTCGCTGGACCAATTGTGCGTCGCCCTATGGGACTCCAAATCAAGGCCAGATGTGATACAGCCTGGATTCAATCCAGGGACTGTAGTGACTTAGATGTAGTGCCTTAAACCGCTGTGCCACTCGGGAGCCCTAATAAAACCCTATGCAACACATAGTGCACTACGATTGATCTAAAATGATGCTTCTGAAGCTCTCTCATTCGAGTTGGGCCTGTACATTTGTCGCTAAAGCTCTGATTCTGAAGCCAGATTAACCCTGGTGCTGGTCCAAAAAGATCAATAGAAAAATCTAAACTGAACCTGGATTCTAGTCCAGGACTATGACCAATCTGGGTCTTGGAAATCCTCCCTTAGATTGCTAGCATGCTTTCTGTGATGCTATGTATAAGGCCAGACTTGAGAAGGTGGAGGATGAATTAGCACCCAGAGGAGGTACCTCTCTGCCCCCCCCCCCCACCATCTCCATCCACCTCCCTGAACATTGTTCCCCCCCATTGGCTCCTGGCCACGTCCTCCCCACTAAATGTCATTGCAAAGGAATGCTGTAGTTTATGAGCACCTGGACATGGAACAAAGGGGGGGGGGGGGGGGGGGGGGGGGGGGGGGGAGGAGGAAAGGGGGGGGGGGGGGACGTCAAATTAATCCACTAAAAGCCTTTTAGCGATATTGCCCTCCCACTGTGATCTTGTGCAGAGACTGTATCCCATCATTTAATTCCAGCAGAAATGTAATTTAGTCAGAGAGCTATTCATTTTGTGAATGAATCCCCCCCACTAAAATGTTTTCTTGCCTTCTCATTCTGCACAAACATATTCAACATATTCAACACAGTAAATAGCTCAGGGGGCTTAACCCCCGCTTGCCATCTCACCAACGAGAGAATTTCGTTAGGAGGATTCTGCTGAGTCATTCGGCCATTTTGGTTAAGTGCTATGACAGCCTCCCGTCCACCTTGCCTTTTGATTTATGCAGCTGCAATTTCACCATGGCATTACTCATTTTGGGTGCTGCATATCAATTGCCTAGCTACTGTCTATTTTGCTAGCTCTAAGGCATTTCCTTCCGGTGTTGGAGGGCCAGCATGTGTTGGTAAGGTCCGTCAACAGGACAGTGGTGGTGTACATCAACCGCCAGGGGGGACGCAGTCTCTCTCTCTCCTAAACCTGGCCCGTTATATTTTCTTTATGGAGCAGTGCACATTACCTGCCCTTCAGGGTGACGTTGTCTTGCCGGATCTCTCAACATGGGTGCGGATCTACTTTCTCTAAGAAGTGAGGACTGCACCCCTCATGGGTTGCCCACATATGGGACTGTTTCGGCGGGGCCAACATAGATCTTTATACATCTCAAGAAAATACACATTGTTGCCTGTTCTTCTCAATGAGGGATCTGGGCGCTCCGTTGGGAATGGATGCTTTGGCGTATCAGTCGCTTTGGACCATGTTCAATCCGTTTCCTACGGTGGACCTGATTCAGTCCACCGTGAAGAGAGTCTGTCAGGAGGTTCTGTTGTTGATTCTGGTGGTACCCCGTTGTTCCAGACAACACTGGTTCCCAGAGATCATCTGCCTGTTGGGCGGGGACCCATGGAGGGCTCCATGTCATCGGAATCTATTGAGTTTGGCACCAACGGCCGCAGATGTGGGATCTGTGGGTTTGGCACCTGAAAGTTTGAATTTGACGTCTCAGGGTTTACCCTCAAACCAGATTATGACTCTGCAGTCGTGGCGTGCGTCCTCTACAAGAGGGTTGTATACATACAATTGAAGCTCGTTTGAAGGTTGGTGTCAGGTTAAAATAGTTAATTTTTTTCAGAGCTCTTTGGTGGACATTTTGATGTTTTTGCAAGAGTTTTTTGAGCAGGCTGCTTGCTTTTTCCAAATTGAAGGTTTATATGGCAGCTATCTCGGCACGTTATGTTGGGATTGACGGCTGTACGCCGGGGTCTCGTCCTCTGGCGGTTCCTGAAAGGCTTGCGTCTACTCACACCAGTGTCGAAGCCTATTGTACCGACCTGGGACCTGGCTTCGATCCTGGACACTCTGTTTGAGCGATATTGAATTGAGGAAATTAATGGGAGCCCCAGTGTTATAGCCCTGAAAGCAGGGCTTCTGAGGGCAGGCTCGGCATCAATTGGCTGGTTGGGCGTGAATTCAGTTGAAATGAATTGGTTGTTGACTTCCCACATTATGTTATACCTTGTTCCCTCCTTCAGCGAACATTAGTTACATATATAAACGTCAGTTCTGATGCCTGGTAAGCATTCTCTTCTCATGCCAAATTTGCCTTCCTCTCCGACAGATAGTAGTTTGTATGATTTAAAAAGTGTTGACCTTGTCCTCCTCCCGCTTAGAGGGTAAATCTCCACTTCATACGGTTCCACCTCAAGGAACTGGGCCCAGAGCAGCCCCACTCCCGCACCGCTACCCGCCACCCCAGCCCCGTTGCTCAAAGTACCTGCAACAGCCTCCCTAGCAGGCAGCCATGGCAGGGGAGCCCCCTGTTCTGATTCAGGCATATTGTCTCACAGCAAGGTGCCTGCTGTGCACCATACAATATGTTGTGCCCACACCACACCTCGGGCCACCTTAAAGCGTTTGTTACAGAGTACTGGCACAAGCCAAGCCACCAGCATTGTCTGATTTGAACAACAACAACAACATAGGCTCACTGACTATTTTCAGTTCAATCTGTTAGAGTAACTCAGGTGCTAAAGGATCTAGTTTGAATGTATTTTTCCATGTCAAGAGGGACATACTATAGATTGAAGGCAAAGTACTATGCGAATGACCATGACCAAGTACTTTTGACAACAAAGTCATATGTTATGGGGATATGTTTTAGTGTTTTAGGTTCAATTAAGACAACCTTCTCATCTAGCTAACCCCATCTTGTTTTGGATTGACTAATGACCATCTGATCTGTCAGATGAAGACCAGTAAACGTGGACAACATACCACGGTTGACTTGGTTGATTTCTGGTGAACCATAATGAACCGTGTAGCTTGGCCGGGATGAACCGTGGTGCTTGGCCGTGCTAAATCGTGGTTCTTCGCTGTGATGAACCGTGGTGCTTGGCCGTGACGAACCGTGGTGCTTGGCCGTGATGAACCGTGGTGATTGGCCGGGATGAACTGTGGTGATTAGCCATGACGAACCATGATTGGCAGTGACGAACCGTGGTGATTGGCCGGGATGAACCGTGGTGCTTGGCCGTGATGAACCATGGTGCTTGGCTGTGATGAACCGTGGTGCTTGGCTGTGATGAACCGTGGTGATTGGCCGGGACGAACCGTGGTGATTGGCCGGGACGAACCGTGGTGATTGGCCGTGATGTACCGTGGTGATTGGCCGGGATAAACCGTGGTGATTGGCCATGATGAACCGTGGTGATTGACCATGATGAACCGTGGTGCTTGGCCGTGTTAAATCGTGGTGCTTGGCCGTGATGAACCGTGGTACTTGGCCGTGATGAACTGTGGTGATTGGCCGGGATAAATCATGGTGATTGGCCATGACGAACCGTGAACCTTGGCCGTGATGAACTGCGATTCTTGGCCGTGATGAACCTTGGTGATTGAAAGTGAGGTACCATGGTGATTGGCCGTGATGAACCGCGGTGCTTAGCCATGATGAACCGTGGGTATTGGCCGTGATGAACTGTGGTGCTTGGCCGTGATGAACCGTGGTGCTTGGCTGTGATGAACCGTGGTGATTGGCCGTGATGAACCGTGGTGACTGGCCTTGACGAACCGTGGTGATTGGCCATGATGAACCATGATGATTGGCAGTGATGAACTGTGGTGATTGGCCAGTCAGAAGACATATCCAGACAGACTCTAGATAGGGTTACGTAATAACAGATCTATTCCTCCATGTAAATTCTCAGACAGTCTTTTACCCAGAGTGCTGATCAAGCCCAAGGCCTCTGCAAACTTTACTGTGCAAACATCTGACTGCTATACCTCCCACCGTATCGGAGAGGGGGTTGGGCAAACACCACATTATTTGCCATTTTCCAAAGGCACTTCCGCTCAAGAGGAAGCCCTCTCTATTTTATCCCACTTTCATATCAGTGTTTAACCTTTGCCGTTCATGTGCCGCCATTACATCGAACGAAGCCTGACCCGTTCCTGGTGACAGACTTCACCGAAAATGGTAGGAAGTTCTCCAGCTAGCTCACTGTCCAGGGTCACTTTAGAAACAGTGTGCCAGGAAATTATTTTAAGCCTCTTATATTTCATAGAGACGTGCTCAGACCCCTCAGCCCCAGTCCACAGCCCAGACTAGAGGCCTATGGCGCTCACCCCATTTACTGCGGTCTGGTGTTGAGAGAAAACCTGCGTCCCCATGCATATTGACACACGTCAGGTGGTGCTGCTAATGTAGAGTGCCACAGGGAGAAAGGCAACCAAGAGGTTAGGAACCTGCTGTAAAACAGGTGCCCTTTTGAAATTATTCACAGGGAATTTATCGCTCAAGTCATATGGTATTATCTACTCACCTGACTCCACAACCCACACACCGCCCCCCAATCACCTGCCTCCACCCCCCACTCACCTGCCTCTACACTCCACCCTGCCCCCCACTCACCTGTCTCCACAACCCACACACCACCCCGCCCCCCCCCCCCCCCACTCACCTGCCTCCACACCCCACACACCTCACTGCCCCCCCACTCACCTGCCTCCACACTCCACACACCACCCCGCCCCCCCACTCACCTGCCTCCACACCCCACACACCACCCCGCCCCCCACTCACCTGCCTCCACACCCCACACACCACTCCCGCCCCCCACTTGTCTGCCTCCACCACATCACTTAGTTGCCATGGGAGGGTTGTTTGACAGAAGTCATTGACTCCAGGCCATGGGCCATTGACTCCAGGCCGTGGGCGCTGTCCTTGCTAACTGACTTTAGCGCCATGTAGTGCTGAAACACACAGAGGTCATACACAAGGAACTGCAAAAACACGTCTATTCCGTGTTAACTTCTTATGGCTGCAGGGGCAGTATTGAGTAGCTTGGATGAAAGGTGCCCAGAGGTGCCCAGAGTAAACGGCCTGCTCCTTAGTCTCAGTTGCTAATATTTGCATATTATTATTAGTATTTTAGTTTCTAAAACCGTTTGAATGATGTCTGTGAGTATAACAGAACTCATATGGCAGGCAAAAACCTGAGAAGAAATCCAAACAGGAAGTGAGAAATCTGAGGTTGGTCGATTTTCAACCCAGGCCCTATTGAATTCACAGTGGGATATGAATGAAGTTGCACTTCCTAGGGCTTCCACTAGATGTCAACCATCTTTAGAAACTTCTACTGTGTTGTGGGACTGAATAAGAGCTGAATGAGTCAGGTCACTGGCAGAGAGCCATTTTACAGTTACGCGCATTCCACATGATATCGACCTGCGTTCCACTCCTCTAGACACAAAGGAATTCTCCGGTTGGAACTTAATTGAAGATTTATGATAAAAACATCCTAATGATTGATTCTATACTTAGTTTGAAATGTTTCTTCGAACTGTAATATAACTTTTTGAAGTTTTTTTCCGAAGTAATGCTCGACCTGCACGAGCGTTTGGATATGTATACCTAACGCGCTAACAAAAGTAGCTACTTGGACATAAATAACGGACATTATCGAACAAATCAAGCATTTATTGTGGAACCACGATTCCTGGGAGTGCATTCTGATGAAGATCATCAAAGGTAAGGGAATATTTATCATCTAATTTCTGGTTTCTGTTGACTCCAACATGGCGGTTAATTTGATAATTTTTCTGAGCGCCGTCTCAGATTATTGCATGGTTTGCTTTAAAAAAAATCTGACACAGCGGTTGCATTAAGGAGAGGTATATCTATAATTCCATGTGTATAACTTGCATTATTATCTACATTTATGATGAGTATTTCTGTTGAATCGATGTGGTATGCAAAATCACTGGATGTTTTTGGAACTAGTGAACGTAATGCGCCAATTGATATAAATATGAACTTTATCAAACAAAACATACATGTATTGTGTAACATGAAGTCTTATGAGTGTCATCTGATGAAGATCATCAAAGGTTAGTGATTCATTTTATCTCTATTTGTGCTTTTTGTGACTCCTATCTTTGGCTGGAAAAATGGCTGTGTTTATTTTGTGGTGACTTAAAATAATCGTTTGTGGTGCTTTCACTGTAAAACATATTTGAAATCGGACACTGTGGTGGGATTAACAACAAGATTACCTTCAATAATATCCTTTTGTGACTCCCAAACCCGCATGCGGGAGCGTAATCATCGGCTGAAACTAATTAGCATAACGCAGCGGACATAAATATCCCTAGAAAATATTCCTATTCATGAAAATCACAAATTAAATATATTGAGACACAGCTTAGCCTTTTGTTAGTCACCCTGTCATCTCAGATTTTCTAAATATGCTTTACAGCCAACGCTAGACAAGCGTTTGTGTAAGTTTATAATAGCCTAGCATAGCATTATGCCTTGTTAGCACCAGGCAACCTTGTCACGGAAATCAGAAAAGCAATCAAATTAAATTGTTTACCTTTGATGAACTTCGGATGTTTTCACTCACGAGACTCCCAGGTAGATTGCCAAAGTTCATTTTTTCCCAAAATATTATTTTTGTAGGCGAAACAGCTCCGTTTGTTCTTCACGTTTGGCTGAGAAATCGCCCGGAAATTGCAGTCACCACAATGCCGAAAAATATTCCAAATTAGCTCCATAATATCAACAGAAACATGGCAAACGTTGTTTAGAATCCATCCTCATGGTGTTTTTCTAATATCTATTCGATAATATATCCGTCGGGACAATTCGTTTTTTCTCTAGGACCAATTGGTGTAATGGCTACCTCTGTACTTTACGCGAGAATCTCTCTCGTAGTCACCATGTGACCACTTACGCAATGTCCTCGCCTACGGCTATTCTTCAACAGAAATGCGTAAAACTACGTCACATTGCTGTGAACACCTTGGGGAATACGTAGAAAGCGTAAGCTCGTTGATGGTACATTCACAGCCAAATAGGGAGTCATTGGAACGCAGCGCTTTCAAAACCTGGGGCACTTCCGGATTGGATTTTTCTCAGGCTTTCGCTTGCAGCATCAGTTCTGTTATACTCACAGACAATATCTTTACAGTTTTGGAAACGTTAGAGTGTTTTCTATCGAAAGCTGTCAATTATATGCATATTCTAGGATATTTTCCTGACAAAATATCCTGTTTAAAACGGGAACCTTTTTTTTTCAAAAATGAAAATAATGCCCCTAGAGTTCCAAGAGGTTTTAAAACGGTATAAGATACATGTGTGTTTGAGGAATTTTAATTATGAGATTTCTGTTGTTTTGAATTTGTCGCCCTGCACTTTCACTGGCTGTTGTCATATCAATCCCGTTAACAGGATTGCAGCCATAAGAAGTTTTTAAACAAAGGTCTACTGAGCCTTGGTACTAAGGAGCTAGGGGAGCTAGTGGTCAGAGCTTGGCTGACAATGTGTGTTCATGAAGAGGTTTGGGTGACACGGCCCTTAACGTAGAGTGGTTAAGCTTAGCCAAGTTGATCCTCGGATCTCGGCCCTTTCTGTAGCTTATATATTGCTTATTTACTTATCTCCGCTGCCACTGACAGCCACTCTCTCCTTTTACACCTTCGCTCAGATTGTGAAGGTCACTCACCCAGCCCACATCGGTCTGCCCCCTTTCCCACCAACCCATTCACCCCACCCCCAGAGGCACCCTTGTCCTCCTCGCTGTTAGGAAGCAGGGAGAAGGTGCGAAGGCTGCGGGCGACTTGGCCCCCGGATTCCCTCCACAGTTAGTTCCAAACTAGGGCTAAGAGAGGGTCCGGATCATCAGCCTGCAGGCACATTGCTGTGACAGCGAGAAAGAGTGTGTGTGTGTGTGTGTGTGTGTGTGTGTGTGTGTGTGTGTGTGTGCGTGCGTGTGTCCTTGGAGATGGTAGGTATGTAATTAAGTGATAGGATTACTGAGGTGCAAGCTTTTCAAAATGGCTGTCATTTTAATTCCAGTGTCGTGATGGGTGTTAGTGTTGGTGGTGTTGTACAAGTTTGCACCTCGCGACCTGCAGTGTGAGAACTGTCACTGCCAAGTGGGCTGATGATGATAGTAACAGGGATCAACACAAGAAATAGATGCGTGTTACACCACAAAAAGTTGAGTATTTGTAGTCGCTTGAAAGCTTACCCTTTGTATCTGAATGAATGTATTATCATCAAAAAAATGTAAGGACATTTACAACATACGCAGTCTCAATTGAAACTTTTGCGGAAAAACTAAGAGATGTCTCTTCCCAGGTTTTGACAGTGACGTCATCAAGGGAGATTACCTAAAGCAGCCCCAGAAGAATTACTGGAGTTTTACAAAACAAAACTTTAATCCATGGTTCTGTGTATGAGCCATCTAAAAATGCCTAATAGAGATGAACTCACCATCTCTGTCTCTCTCTGTATGTCCTAGTTGTCTCTGTTTTACATCCAATTCCCTCGGACAAGCTGAAAGCAGGCATGTGTCAAGAGTAGCTTGTCAAAACCCATTTTCTATTAAGACTCAGATTACAGATTACAGAATGGGCACGCAGGCCCACAACCTCCAGGGGGCCAAAGTTTTTTACAATTTTTTTGGGGGGACCCACCAGATTGCACATGAACTTGCACATGAACACATCATAAGTAATAGCAACATTTGTAAAATAGCAGGAAATTCGCAAAATGTGTAGAAGAGCAGGAAATTAGCTTTAAAACATCAACATTTTCTCTTTGCCCCATGGAAAAAACTGTAGAATAGCAGAAAATTACCTTTAAAGCAACATTTTCTCTCTTCGCCATGGCAAAATGTGTTGAAATGCAAGGAAGTTAGCTGTTTAAAAAAATAGGTATTGAATTGTTTTATTTTTTAGGTAGTTGGGGGGGACCCAAATGTGGCAGTCTGGCCCTGCTCTGCATTCCCTCTACATTTCCTTGGTTCCAGCATCTACAGTTCTATGCAGGCCTCACTCTATCATTGATCACTGATGAATATTCATCAGCTTGCCTGCCTTGCCATGGACTCACTTCCTCTCGCATTGATTGACAGTTGCACAGCCTCTCACTAACAAATAGGGACCCAAGTTGGTGTCAGCGGCGTCTCGGCGGAAGTAACCTTTTGTAAACTCCTTCCCTTACATTTGACTTTTCAAGACCTTGCCTGTCAATGGAGATGAGTAAGAACTGAATTGTATATGTGTTGGGAATTTGATAAAGCTATCCAAAAACAAATAAATAACAAGATGTAGCTGTCATGGGTCATTTTTGTACATGAATATAGCTTTCTTTGTTCGCTGCAGTTAGTGCTCCATGAAATTTCTGTAGGCCTATAATGGTGGGCTACTCCTTTATGAACTGACATGTGACAATACATGGGAGTCCCTGGGAGACTACCCAGCAAACCAGGAACATTCTCAGGACATTAACTAACCTTCCCATTAATTTCTAGTTGGGGTTTTTAATCTAACATCAGGACGATAACATCCCAAAAACATTCAAATAGTGTTTTTTATTTTTTTTAAAATTCATTTATTGATAAAATGTTTTCAATAAAATATCCTTTCAATGTTCTCCTAACATTCGCTAAAATATTCTGCACATCATCTGAAACAACCACCACAGAAAATTAAGCTAATGTTCTTATTAGGTTTTCACATTATGTAATCACAAAATGTGTTCTGGGAATGTTCTTGCATCATCAGGCGGATGTTCTATACAAACATTGTATAATAATCATCAAAAACGGACAGTTTTTTTGTTATAAAAACTTTTGGGGCAACCTAATAAATGTTCTGGGAAGATAAAAAAAAACTATTTTGGTTTCCTGGGTACAGTACCTACTGCATCCAGCTGTCACATGTTAGTTGGGAAGGGCAGGTAATCTAGTGGTTAGAGTGTTGGACTAGTAACCAAAAGATTGAAAGATCATAATCCCCGAGCTGACAAAGTAAAAATCTGTCGTTCTGCCCCTGAACAAGGCAGTTAACCCACTGTTCCTAGGCCACCATCGAAAATAAGAATGTTGTTCTTAACTGACTTGCTTTGTTAAATAAAGGTCAAAATAATAATAATAAAATGCCAGTGATGTGTTAAGTTATTGGTCATAAATGTGACCCATTTCAGGAAACTAGGCGAATGTCAAGGGTCACACCTTCACAGAACAGCCGTTTGAACGTAAACATATTTGTAAACATCAAAATATGAACTTTCATGTGCCTTAATAACAAACTTGTATGCCATCTGTTAATATGAATAGAATTGTTAAATTACGAGCCTAGTTGGTTTAGCCAAAGAAAAAGAGGCAACCTCCCCGCTAGCCATGATTGGCTTAGATAATGAGTGGGCTAGAAATGCGAGAGATGAGTTAAGATTGGTCTGCCATATAGTACACTTCTATCTATTTGAGCCGGACAGTATGTCTAGGCAGTGGCGATTTTAGCATGTAAATGTTGGTGGGGCAAAACAAAATTAAGTGTGATCAATTCCAGCAAAGTCACTCAACAACATAACACTAGAGAATACATGAATTGCATTATAACGGTGACCAACGGTGCCCAGAAACTGTTAGGGACTACATAAAGTTGTCTCAAAAGCAGAGTATTTTGGCAGCAAAATAGATCATACAGACTCATTTACTGCCTTTAAAAAACATAGCTGATACGGCTGACTTGCTTAAACAAATGTGGTTTTGACTGACAATTGAGATGTAAAAACTATGGAAGACGATAAAAGGCAATTTGTAATTTGGATAAAGACATTAATGAGCGAGCCAGGATAGACATAGTCAATAAAACAATTTGTTCAGCAATTTTGAAATGTACAGCTAGAGAATTCAGAACATGGGCCATTGTTACAGCGTTTTCCCTGTACACCAAGTCAGAACAGTGGGATACAAAAGAAGAGGGCAAATACAGCTGAAGTTGGAAGTTTAAATTCACTTAGGCTGGAGTCATTAAAACTCATTTCTCAACCACGCAACAAATTTCTTGTGAACAAACTATAGTTTTGTCAAGTCGGTTAGGACATCTACTTTGTGCATGACACAAGTCATTTTCACAACAATTGTTTACAGACAAAATATTTCACCTATAATTCACTGTATCACAATTCCAGTGGGTCAGAAGTGTACATACACTTAAGTTGACTGTGCCTTTAAACAGTTTGGAAAATTCCCGAAAATGATGACATGGCTTTAGAAGCTTCTGATAGGCTAATTGACATAATTTGAGTCAATTGGATGTGTACCTGTGGATGTATTTCAAGGCCTACCTTCAAACTCAGTGCCTCTTTGCTTGACATCGTGGGAAAATCAAAAGAAATCAGCCACAACCTCAGAATAAAATTGGAGACCTCCACAAGTCTGGTTCATCCTTGGGAGCAATTTACAAACACCTGAAGGTACCACATTCATCTGTACAAATAATAGTACGCAAGTATAAACACCATGGGACCACACAGCCATCATACCGCTCAGAAAAGAGACGCGTTCTGTCTCCTAGAGATTAATGTACTTTGGTGAGAAAGTGCAAATCAATCACAGAACAACAGCAAAGGACCTTGTCAAGATTCTGGAGGAAACTGGCACAAAAGTATCTATATCCACAGTAAAACGAGTCCTATATTGACATAACCTTAAAGGTTGTTCAGCAAGGAAGAAGCCACTGCTCCAAAACCGCCATGAAAAAGCCAGACTATGGTTTGCAACAGCACATGGGGACAAAGATCTTTCTGGAGAAATCTTTTCTACTTTTTGGAGAAATGTCCTTTGGTCTGATGAATCAAAAATAGAACTGTTTGGCCATAATGACCATCGTTATGTTTGGAAGAAAAAGGGGGCAGCTTGCAAGCCGAAGAAAACCATCCCAACCGTGAAGCACGGGGGTGGCAGCATCATGTTTGTGGGGTGCTTTGCTGCAGTAGGGTCTGGTGCACTTCAGAAAATCGATGGCATCATGAGGAGGAACATTTTGTGGATATATTGAAGCAACATCTCAAGACATCAGTCAGGAAGTTTAAGCTTGGTCGCAAAAATGTCTTCCAAATGGACAATGACCCCAATCATACATCCGAAGTTGTGGCAAAATGGCTTAAGGACAACAGAGTCAAGGTATTGGAGTGGCCATCACAATGCCCTGAACTCAATCCTATAGAAAATTTGTGGGCAAAACTGAAAAAGCGTTTGCGAGCAAGGAGGCCTCTCAAACCTGACTCGGTTACATCAGCTTTGTCAGGAGGAATGGGACAAAATTCACCCAACTTATTGTGGGACGCTTGTGGAAGGCTACCGAAATGTTTGACCCAAGTTAAACATTTTAAAGGCAATGCTACCAAATACCAATTGAGTGTATGTACACTTCTGACCCCCTGGGAATGTGATGAAAGAAATAAAAGCTGAAATAAATCATTCTCTCTACTATTATTCTGACATTTCACAGTCTTAAAATAAAGTGGTGATCCTAACTGACCTAAAACAGGGAATTTTTACTATGATTAAATGTCAGGAATTCTGAAAAACTGAGTTTAAATGTATTTGGCTAAGGAGTATGTAAACTTCCGAAAGCTCTTACAATATTCGATGATTACATTTCTCAAAACAGGTTATAGGCTACACGTGCACCACCGAGTCATAACAGTAACGCTTAGGCGAGATTACGAGGTGAAAATAGACCAAATTATTAACAGCTTACTACACAACATACACTTAGTATTAATATATTAGCTACAGTATACATATCTCCCTGGCATTTTACATCATTTATGCAGCAGCATATAAGACATTTTTGACTCACCTTGTTGTGATGTGCTCACTTGAACAGGAAGGTAGCGTCCTTTGTCTCAATGAAAGAAAAAGAGGCCTGATTTACAATTTCAAGTTGCATGACTGTTCAAAACGTATTTTCCCAGTCTGAGCTCCTTTATTCCCGACAATGATTGCAGTTAGCCACTGTAACGAATCTTCCAAACCACTCATTGTTGAATTTGAGATTTCCAACTTGTTGTGTAATGTTTATATCCAATGGCCAATGATCATTGATACAGTGTATCAAATGAAATCAAACCTTACTGTGAAATGCTTACTTACAAGCCCCTCAACAGTGTAGTTCAAGAAGAGTTAAGAAAATATTTACCAAATAAAATTAAGGAAAAAATAATAATATAATAAAAAAATGTAAAAAATAGTTGCATAATAACTTAACAATAACAAGGCTATATACAGGGGGGTACCGGTACCGAGTCAATGTGCCGGGGTACAGGTTAGTTGAGGTAATCTGTACATGTAGGTAAAGGTGAAGTGACTATGCATAGATAATAAACAGTGAGTAGCAGCAGTGTACAAACAAATGGATGGTGGGGTCAATGTAAACATTCTATGACTCGGGTGACTGGAGTCTCTCACAATTTTACAGGCTTTTCTCTGACACCGCCTATTATATAGGTCCTGGATGTCAGGAAGCTTGGCCCCAGTGATGTACTAGACCATACGCACTACCCTCTATAGCGCCTTAGTCAGATGCTGAGCAGTTGCCATACCAGGCATGTAGATATTTTTGAGGATCTGGGGACCCAAGCAAAATCTTTTCAGTCTCCTTAGGGGGAAAGGGTTTTGTCGTGCCCTCTTCACAACTGTCTTGGTGTGTTTGGATCATGATAGTTTGTTGGTGATGTGGACACCAAGGAACTTGAAACTCTTGTTGATGTTAATGTGGGCCTGTTTGGTTGTGTTATGCTTACAGTCTCATGCTGTTAGGCTATGCCATCAAATGTTAAGATCCTGTCTTTGTCCTAACAACATGCCACGGATATTGAGCTGTTGTAAATTGAAGGTAAAATGAAACCCTTAATGCCAGAGAACATTCCCTCTACTCCATTTGTACTGACAGTGATTCAATGATACTTCTTAAGCAGGGCAGTGGTCCATTACTGATGCAGTTAGTGGTGTGATAGAGAAAACCGCCTGAGGGTATTCTGTTTGGTGCATGGAAACGATTGCATTTAAATGTTAACATCCCCTCATTAACATGGCCTTCAGGGCAAGTCCTTGCAACAGGCGATTGATGATAAATTGCTTTCTCCACATACACTTTAATTCATGGCATACATTAACAATAAAAAATAGCATACACTACCTAAATGTTTCAACACGTTCCTATATTAAAGGTAGACTCAGTGAAACGAGCCACGAGCAGCACCACAGATATTGCTCTCACAGTCACACACAGTATTTCCGCATGGGTTTGCTTCATGCTGTTCACCGCGTGGTAGGCAGGGCACCAAAACAGCGGAGAAGCTGAGCCTCACGCTTCAACACTCTTAGTTGTTGCGTAAATTGACCCACAATGCAGTTTACTTTCTATATCTACATCATATCACTGAGTCTACCTTTTAAAGGTCCAATGCAGCTGTTTTTTTTTAAATCTCAATACCAATATAAATGGGTAACAATTAAACTGACATTTAAAACAATTTCAGTATATTAATCATCTTCTGCACCACCCCAACCACCTCGGATAAAAGTACAAACTCAGAGCTACAAAATGGTGTATCATACACTGCAGTTGAGGAATAATGGGAAAGTAGTTCTGCCTTGACAGTTGATAAACTTGTAACGCAACTTTTGAGAAAATGGCCCTTGAATTATTGGAGCACCTACTGGAGAGCTCTGTCTAGCTTTGTCTACACCTATGCAGCATTTTTCACACCCTCTTAAGCCCCACCCATCTCTTTAAGGTGAGGCCATGTGCTAAACAGAGTGAGTAATGTAGCGTAGTAAACATACTGGGCAGCTCATATTATAGACAGAAGCTTACTACATGGCAGACCAATCCAAACTCATCTCTTTTCATGTTCAGCCCATCCAATATCTCAGCCAATCATGCTTAGTTGAAAGGTTCCTGTCATTTTCCGTGGCTTAACCAACTAGGCTCACAATTGAAAAATGTAATTTGTATTTACAGATGGCATACAAGTTTATTATTAAGGCATTTGAAAGTTCACATGTTCCAGAAGGCATTTCTGCCAAGTTCAAATGCCTCTTCTGTGAAATAGTGATATGTGACCTATGCCTAGCTTCCTGAAACGTGTCACTTATGTGAAAACGGCAAATTTCTATGTTTTGTGCAAAAAAAAACAAGATAGAGGGAGATAAGTGTTTCCAATGACATCATTGGTGCACATCATGTGATTTGAACGAATTATGGCTACTAATTTGTCTACTAATTGTCTACTGATTGGTTGATGATGTCATTGGAAACACTTCTTTTACAAAAAAAAAAAAACAGAGAAAGGCTCCATTTTCACATATGTTCATGTTAGGGTGCTGGAGATTCTGAATATGAAGTATACTTTTTTTATGTCTCTTGAAGTACCTTATTGTGTTTTCAATTTAAATTGTCTAAAATTAACAAAAATAGCTTCTTAGCAAAGAGCAATTTCTCAAGCAAAAATTCAGCTAGGACTGTCTGGGAGTGGTCTGAGTGGGGAGGGAAAACTGAAAGTTATCTGTTCTTGGCAGAGAGGTTTGGAACTCTCTTTCTTAATGGACTATTAACTCATTTATTGCATGGTGATGTCACCATGGAAGGCAAAAACTTCATCCCACCAAAACCGCCTGAAATTGTAGGAATTTTTTTCAAACAGCTCTTACACTACCAGGGCATTATTATAATTTTAATAATTTCATAGTATTATTCCAACCTCATAGTGTGGAAATATGTATAAAACACAGGGAAATCTCATTTTTGACTGCACTTGTCCTGTAAAGCTCTATCACAAGCTAAAAAGAATAGAACCACTGGTTAATAAGATCGGTCAGGTTTCTTCAACACTGCAAATCCATTTGTGTCTATGATTCACAACAGGAAATAACCTTGAGAGACTCCATGCTTAGCCGACTGCAGAGCATCCGAGGCCTTGAATCATCCACAAGTCTACTTTCTGTCCCTGTTTTCCCTGGCTTTGTACTTTCCTGTGACTTTCAATGAGTTTCAAAATCCCTGGAAACCAAGCATTTATCTCTGGGCCTCTTTTTAAAATGATCGAGTCTCTCAGGCAGCTCAGAGGAGACCCGTGTGCCTTCAGCCATTTAGACTATGCCTCTCTACTCTCCAACTCTGGGAGATTTGTTTTTCAGAAGCTAGATCAAAGCCTCAGCATCGTCCCATCTGCTGTGCTTTTCTCCACTTCTCTGCACACGGCTCTTAGCACTGGCTGGTGGACACACGTCAACCACCTCCGACTACTCTTTACCGGGCAGCATATTGCCAGTGATCCAGCTAGGGAACTTCTGTACTAGTAGTAGTCTAGTAGAATAGTGAACATCCCTTCTCAAGTGGACTAATGAGCAAAAGTTAGAGGTGGGTTTTTGGTGAATTGATGCGTAGGCCCACCAAGCTGTCACAGGGCTACGTTTGTGAAGTTATATCAGAAGTTAGAACCTCACTTGGCTGCCATTATGGAGATGCATTTACTTCTGCTCTTAAAGACGTAATTGCGACGATTCTCAGTCTGTTGTGGAGTGAGAGAGAAGGCAGTGGGGAGGGAGAGAGGGTTGAAAAAAGGGAGGGATGAGGAAGAGAGAACGAGATGAAGAAAAGCAAATTAGTCATGGATTTTTGAGACGGCTCTTGTAGACAGGCTTCAGCGCATTAATTCTTTGGTGGCATGAGCAGGGCAGTCAGCTCTCATTTGGCAGGGTGTCCACGTAGAGGGGTAATGTGCTTTAGTTTATCCTTGAGGGCTATGAGATGGTAAGAAGAAACACGTTACAGTACTGGTAGGAGCCACCTCCAACATTATTGTCTTCTAACTCAGACTGGCATTTATTTAGCAAAGCCTACTGTAGTTGACACAGAAAAACTACATACAGTGCCTTGCGAAAGTATTCGGCCCCCTTGAACTTTGCGACCTTTTGCCACATTTCAGGCTTCAAACATAAAGATATAAAACTGTATTTGTTTGTGAAGAATCAACAACAAGTGGGACACAATCATGACGTGGAACGACATTTATTGGATATTTCAAACTTTTTTAACAAATCAAAAACTGAAAAATTGGGCGTGCAAAATTATTCAGCCCCTTTACTTTCAGTGCAGCAAACTCTCTCCAGAAGTTCAGTGAGGATCTCTGAATGATCCAATGTTGACCTAAATGACTAATGATGATAAATACAATCCACCTGTGTGTAATCAAGTCTCCGTATAAATGCACCTGCACTGTGATAGTCTCAGAGGTCCGTTAAAAGCGCAGAGAGCATCATGAAGAACAAGAAACACACCAGGCAGGTCCGAGATACTGTTGTGAAGAAGTTTAAAGCCGGATTTGGATACAAAAAGATTTCCCAGCTTTAAACATCCCAAGGAGCACTGTGCAAGCGATAATATTGAAATGGAAGGAGTATCAGACCACAGCAAATCTACCAAGACCTGGCCGTCCCTCTAAACTTTCAGCTCATACAAGGAGAAGACTGATCAGAGATGCAGCCAAGAAGCCCATGATCACTCTGGATGAACTGCAGAGATCTACAGCTGAGGTGGGAGACTCTGTCCATAGGACAACAATCAGTCATATATTGCACAAATCTGGCCTTTATGGAAGAGTGGCAAGAAGAAAGCCATTTCTTAAAGATATCCATAAAAAGTGTCGTTTAAAGTTTGCCACAAGCCACCTGGGAGACACACCAAACATGTGGAAGAAGGTGCTCTGGTCAGATGAAACCAAAATTGAACTTTTTGGCAACAACGTAATGTTTGGCGTAAAAGCAACACAGCACATCACCCTGAACACACCATCCCCACTGTCAAACATGGTGGTGGCAGCATCATGGTTTGGGCCTGCTTTTCTTCATCAGGGACAGGGAAGATGGTTAAAATTGATGGGAAGATAGATGGAGCCAAATACAGGACCGTTCTGGAAGAAAACCTGATGGAGTCTGCAAAAGACCTGAGACTGGGACGGAGATTTGTCTTCCAACAAGACAATGATCCAAAACATAAAGCAAAATCTACAATGGAATGGTTCAAAAATAAACATATCCAGGTGTTAGAATGGCCAAGTCAAAGTCCAGACCTGATTCCAATTGAGAATCTGTGGAAAGAACTGAAAACTGCTGTTCACAAATGCTCTCCATCCAACCTCACTGAGCTCGAGCTGTTTTGCAAGGAGGAATGGGAAAAAATGTCAGTCTCTCGATGTGCAAAACTGATAGAGACATACCCCAAGCGACTTACAGCTGTAATCGCAGCAAAAGGTGGCGCTACAAAGTATTAACTTAAGGGGGCTGAATAATTTTGCACGCCCAATTTTTCAGTTTTTGATTTGTTAAAAAAGTTTGAAATATCCAATACATGTCGTTCCACTTCATGATTGTGTCCCACTTGTTGTTGATTCTTCACAAAAAAATACAGTTTTATATCTTTATGTTTGAAGCCTGAAATGTGGCAAAAGGTCGCAAAGTTCAAGGGGGCCGAATCCTTTCGCAAGGCACTGTAAAACCCGCCCAAAGGTCAGTTTCCTGATGACTAAGATATGAGGAAACTAAGAAGCGTATTACCTTGTAATACTGCATGTTTTATCAGGCTACTTTTTTTACTTTAAAGGAATGCAAGCCGTGATTGCTTGAAAGGTGTCAAAGGTTAAGGTAGATGCTGAGATCATTTTTAATGTCAGACGAAAAGTGCATTTACCTGTCTACATCAATATGTTGTTTGACAAATGATGAGGATGTTATTTATCGGGGAGAAGCGGCGAGGCTTGATTGGAATAACGACATCATTTTTTTTTGTTTTCTCTGCGTACTCAACATTAATAATTTACTTATAGCACATTTCCACCAAGGGTTTATAGAAAATGATTACCATGGAAACAGTCCATTCTCCAAGCAATTAAAGCTATTCCTTTATCTGTCTCTAATGTCACCCGCGACTGGATATACATTTAAATAAAGCTGTCTCCAAACTATACTCATCATGCAGATGTACTTAAATTGGATGGAGAGCATTTTCTGGAGTGCTGTCATTTTAGTGTCCAAGTGCAACTAAGCCAATTAATATCAAACATTTGAACATTGGAATTCAATATTCACAGTCTTAAATCTGTATACATTCTGTGTATATGCTTAATCAGGCCTGGGCAATTATTTTCCATGGAAGAACACATTAGAAAATATTTTTGCCATCACAGTAAATCACATCCAGATATGCTACTTGTTGTACTTTTTTAAAAATGCACAGAAATAAACCACATCCATGTTCTCCTTTTGATAGGTATTTTCATTATTGCAACGAACTACACGGAGGTAAAAGTACACGGTGCATTCAGCACCACGGACTAAACTTTTGTTAACGGGTATGCCCAAAAACACAAGAAAGAGAGAGAGCTCAACATCACATGTAAACTACTCAGTCAGTGTGAGGAGTGAAGTCTCTGATGGGCATTGACTAGAGCAGTGAAGTCAAGTATAGTTTCTGACGTCGCTATGCGTAGGATTGCTGAGAGGAGAGAGTCAGTAAGAGATGATCTATGCCTTGACTTGTTCATCACTGAAAATGTCTGTTCACATACATAGGTTGACCCAAAAAGTACAAACATCTTCCGAGCATTGGAATGTTTTGTTCATCAAGAGTGACAATGTCAGTGACATCGAGTGTGACAATGTCAGTGACATTGTTTTGAATAGTTCTCCAATCACTGCATCAGACTGAAGATAGATAAGCTCAAGTTGCAGGTCAGTGGGAGTATTATCCACACTTTGAAATCCTCAAAACGACGAGAGAACTCACTGTTCAAAGCACGCAGTAGCGATATATGCTTCTCCCGCTGGTCATCTGATAAGGAACAGACTAGTAGTGTCGGAAGTTGGATGAGATTATTGGCTTCTACTTGATGGGTCAGGAGGAGTAATTTTCCCTTGAAGGCTTTGACAAGGCTGTACATCTGATGTGTAAAAAGGCCCTTCCCTTGTAGTTCGGAATTCAGTTCGTTCATGAGGGCCATGATGTCCACGGTGAAGGCAAAATCAGCCAACCATTCTTTATCTTGCAGTTGAGGGAAATGCACATATTTTCCTTTCATTTGAAAAAACTCAGCAATCTCCAACTTCAGGTCCCACACCCTTTTAAGCTCCTCCCCCAAACTCAGCCATCTCGCGTTTGTGTGGTAGGGGAGATCTGCATGACCCGACTCTGTCTCTTCCAACAGTGAGACAAACATGTTGTGTTTTAAAGATTTTGCTCTTATAAAGTTTACCACTTTAGTTACTGTATCCACAACATGGCTCATTTTCAGAACACATTTACAGAGCACGCCCTGATGAATAATGCAACGCAGGAAAATAATTTTCTGATCTGGGTTCAGCTCAGCTACTTAATCTTGTATCCTTTTCAAATGGCCAATGTTTTTTCCTGTCATGTTTGGGCACCCATCAGTGGTCACACTGGATAACTTTTCAAAACTCAGTCCCAGCTCTGCCACACACTTATTAACCTCCTCCAATAAATCTGTTCCCTGTGGTTGTGTTCTTCATTTACTTCACTGAAGCAAGCTCCTTTGTAATTTCAAAATCGGCGGTTATGCCTCGTAAGAATATAAACAACTGCGCCGAGTCACACGTATCACTGCTCTCATCCAGGGCCAAGGAGAAATAGGTGAAACCCTTTACCTTGTCTTTCAACTCTTGCTCCATATTCTCTGCGATGTCCTCAAAATGCCTTGTCACTGTTCGGCTTGACAGGAAAACTTTTTCAAACAGCTCTTTCTTGTTTGGGCAAAGTATTGTTGCAGAGTCAATTAAACAGCTCTCACAATTCTGCCGTTTGCTGAATGCAGTTCTGTGAAAAGCACTTGCTGCTTTTGCGAATGAGCAAGCAACTCTTTCGATGCACTTGCCCTCTGCTCAGAAGACAGATTCCTATATATCTCTGCATGCATCGTCAGGAAGTGTCGGGATAAGTTGTATTCTTTCAAGACAGCGATGCTGTCTTTGCACACTAAGCACACAGCTTTCCCTGATACCTCAATGTCAGTATCTCCCTAGTAGAGGTGGGTGTGGATTTGAAGAATTTCACTGGTCCACCAAAAAAAACAGGTACAGGACCACAAAAGCAGCCACTAGAAAACAGGAACGCAGTATAGTCGAAAACGGAGGAACACCCTCCTCTACTCAACTAACGTGGAACTCACTCAGCAGAGATGAGTCCAAGATGTCCCCCACCGGCACCCAGCACCTCTCCTCCGGACCGTACCTCTTCAAATCCACGAGGTACTGCAGGCCCCCAACCTAACGCCTAGAGTCCAGTGTCGTGACATTGTATTAGTTAATGTGACGACCGTTGATCATCGAATGATTGAAAGTTTATAATTGCGTGATAAACTGAGTCAAGCAATTATTAACTCATTAACCTGGGGCACCATGGGAAAATACGTTTTTATTTAGTTTCTATTTCCCAAATTAACTCAAAGAATATCAGAATATCGATTTTACAACAGCCGCTAATTAATCAGTTACCTTTACAATCTCGTTCTGAATATCGTATAAAATGATGATACAAGATACACATACACAAAAACACATTCTAGGCTATTGATTAGAACTTAGTATAACGGGCCAACACACTATGGCACGTGTTACCCAAAATTGGGAATTAAAAGAGAGAGAAAAAGAGAAAGTACACGAGAGAAATATACATTTGGGTGAATTTTTCAGCTATGCTTATTCTAACCCTAGCCTTGACCCAAACTGCCGCTCTTATGGGTCAGAATATAATGGTGTAATTAAGTGGGGAAGGTCTCTGTGGATTCTCCCCGTGGACCGTCCAGGCTGCTCAATGATGCACTTCTTGGGTGCACCTCTCTGGTCGTCCTCACTATGTCAGTGTCCTTTTGACTTAGGAGTCTGTTCCCTTGCCCTTGTTCTGGAAGGGCTCTTCTGAGGACAGACAACTCTGTAGCTCAGAGCTCACAGCGTAGGAATGAAACAGTGTAGATACCACGATTCGATGGGAGATGGAGGCTAGGTGGTTTGCCTTGAATTCACCCGCTTAGAAACAACTCATCCGTAGCTTGGGTAGAAAAATATTTCTTTGTCTTCAAACTTGTGTTGCGTTTTGGGTACGTTGACTTTTTAGACCTCGGCTGCAGCTTGGGTCACGTAGTCTCATATGTTAATGCTTCACACACAGGTTTAATACCCTTAGGTCATAAGTGGGCGTAACCGCCTTTAGGGCAATTCTCTGGGCTTACCAAGTTAAGAGCAAGGTCTGGGTTTTACGCAAATCCAATTTTAGACAACTAACTTCACATTTCCTATGAAAATTAAAATGAAAATGTGAAAATGTCTGTCATTTTTGTTTTGTTATTAAAGGTTAATAGATTACGTTATTACGAAAACATTGTAACGTGAAGAGTTTTCCTAGTATATGTTTGATGTTTATACATTATACATTGTGTGGAAAATGTCCAAATCAAAGGGAATGTTTGGGAAAGAGGAAATCAAATAAAATGTATTTTAACTTCCCTCTAGGCAGGTGTCCAGGAGCCTTACACTGGGCACACACCAAACAGGAGGAGACATAAACCCTCACGTCCTTGGCCAAGGTGGGACACCAGTACTTCCCCCAAAGACCCCGCACCATCCTATCAATCCCAGGATGACCAGAGGGTCCTGGGAAGTGTGGCGTTTACCTGGAGGGTTATCGCACAATCCCCTCGTCGATGAGGTGGTAATTGCGTCGCCCTCTTTTTACAGAGAGCGATAGCCAAATCGGCATATTCGGGGGGAATGCGCACCGATAGATACTCCCACACACCTACCTGAGCACTCCTCTGACCACCACTTTAGAGCCCCCTATTTCCACAAAATGTTGGGATTGTGATAAGCTAACCAGGGAATCCCCAGCACCACTGGAAACGCAGGACAATCAATGAGGAAGAGACTAATCCGCTCCTCATGAACCCCCCCCCCCCGCATCACCATGTCCCTAATGGTCACCATGTCCCTAATGGTCTAGGGCATGCACGGGGAAGGGTTGGTCCATCTGCACCAAGGGAATCCCTAACTTAAGCACGAACCCACGGTCCATAAAATTCACCACTGCGCTTGAATCTACTAGGGCAATATGCTGGGAATGGAAGGAAAACTCAGGATAGGAAATCAACACATGCATATGACCAGCAGGGAGCTCTGGGTGAGCCTGGTGCTGCCTCACCTGGGATGTCCGAGCAGTGCTCTGCCTGCCCTCTCGACTCCCAGACGAGCTCCTCCAGCACCGGTCGGCAGTGTGCCCTCTCCGACCACAACTGGTGCAAGTAGGCTCCTCTTCCAGTCGCCCTAGCTGCAGCACCCCCTAACTCCATGGGTGTTGGAGCGGGAGTGCTGGGAGTTGGAAAGAACAGGACCCGATCTGGACGCCCGCGAGCAGCCAGCAAGTTGTCCAGCCTGATGAACATGTTCATCAGTTGGTCCAGAGTGAGGGTGGTGTCTCGACAAGCGGTGGCCAGGGTCCGAAACTCCAGCGCTAAGTCCTGTGCGCTCCTCGTCTCCTGCCTCAGATGAAACAGACGTTCACCTTACGTTCACCCAGGTGAACTCTAGGTAATGGTCCCTTGCCAAGTCTGGACCCTCCTAGACTGCGTTGGCCCACTCCAGGGCTTTGCCCGAAGGCAGGAGACGAGGACGTTGACACTCTCCCCTCCCAAGGGAGTCGGGTGAACGGTTGCCAGGTAAAGCGCCAGCTGGAGCAGGAACCCCTTGCACCCGGCAGCCGTCCCATCGTACTCCCTCGGGAGCGCGAGCCGAATCCCGCAGGGTCCAGACGCCGCTGGAGAAGGTGGTTGTGTAGGCTGGAGAGTGGCTGAAAATGGGGTAGGGAGGCCGCTCCTCTCCCATCTCTCCATTCTCGCCATCACTTGATCCATAGCTGTCCCCAGACGGTGTAAAACCGCGGTATGCTGGAGGACTGGGAGGGCACGTCCGCTCCTGCTGATTTTCTGGTGCGGGATTCTGTCAGTATCTCCCTAGTAGAGGTTTCCCTGCTTAACAACCTCTTGGAACTACCCATCCCGGATCCGGGAGAATTGTCATAAACTACACTAATTAGCATAGCGCAACGGTCAAAAAATATTAGTACAAAATATTAATATTTAATTGGGTGGTTATTTCTTAGTTTGGCAGAGCGGGCGCTGAGTCAGGCTGAGAGAATGTGTGACCTAATGACGGTCAGCACTACTTCCCAACAAGGGCACTATATTTCCACAGGACCCCCTGCCATACTAGGCAGACACGGTATCCATCCATGGACTAAAACGCTTGGTTATGCTCTCTCACCGCGGCTTTCGGCAAAAGGAACTGCTGTCAGGGAAGGGACAAATGGGGCACGCCTGGGTCTCTGAGTGGAAGGTGTCCTTGTCTGTCTCCTCGAAGGATAACAGTATTTCAAGTTTGTCTGTCTCTGGCGGCTCATTTCTTCATGGCTTAATTACTGCAGGCTGCAATTATCAAACAGCTGTTCACACCAACTCAGATCGCTTTGCCTTGGGGGAGATTCCCCCCGATACCCCCCCCCCCCCATGCCTCACTCTTTACTTGACAGAGCTGTGTGTGTGATGTCACCCACATTGGCACTGGGGGCTGGGTTTGTCCTCTGTCACACACCAGGGGTTGTGTGTGTGTATGTGTGTGTGTGTGTGTGTGTGTGTGTGTGTGTGTGTGTGTGTGTGTGTGTGTGTGTGTGTGTGTGTGTGTGTGTGTGTGTGTGTGTGTGTGCGTGTGTGTGTGTGTGTGTGTGTAGGTGTGTGTGTGTGTGTGTGGGCGCATAAAAAAAGGTGTTTTAGACCATGGGAATCTCTGTTTACACTGAAATGATCCATAATTGCCCCCCTTTCGCCATGACGTAGGCCCCAGGCTTGGGGCGCAGTAACTGGTTTCAGATATACAGAGCTACAGTACACTGCCTCTCTAAACTGTCTCCCTCAGATCTCTCTCTCTCTCTCTCTCTCACACACACACACACACACGCACACACACACACACACATATACACACACACACACACACATTTTACTGTCCCCCCATCTTCCTCCTCTCTACACTCTCTCTCTCTCTCTCTCTCTTGCCACCTCTCTCTTCCTCCCTCCCCCTCTCTCTCTATTCCGGCTGGGCTAGTGAAACATCCCTGTCTCAAGTTGACGGACACAATTAATCCCAGAGACAGAGACCCAGACAGGGGGACACACTGCTCCACTTGACCTGTTGCACACAGGCCAAACCCCAAACACACACCATACAGTACAGTACATGTGAATTACCCCCCCTCTCCCATGGTATCCAAAGCCAAAGGTGGGAGTCATGGAGAGGACAGTGTTAATCACAGGTGAAGTATCTTTTAAATCAACGAAAAGGGTTCTACATGCAGTTGTAACAACAACAGGAAAATGGCTTCAAGAGCCTTGTCCAAATACCAAATACTGTTGGACTCAACTAACAAATGAAGGGATGATCTGACCAGAGAGGTCCAGGAACTTAAAAGGGAATTTCCCCCTGGGGGAATCTGTACTTGTTTTCATCAGGTCTGAGGTCTTTCTAGGACAGTGAGTTGTGTTTCGCACATAATTGCCCAGTAGGAATGTAGGTCTGGCTTAGCATGCTGAATGATACACCATGAATGCTTCCGGTGTATTGATGGGGGGAGATCAAAAATAAATGTAGTCCTGTTTAGTGGCATTTTGCGAAGGCTCTATGTTATACTGATCGCACTATATGCATCTGTGTGTGTAGATATGGTTGTCTTGGATCGATAAAGTCATTGTACATCTATCAGCCGATTCAGTCTCTGAAAGCCTTCAGCTTGTGTTGGGCGATGCTTCGTGCTCTGGCCTCCGTCCCTCCCCCAAGATGGGATTTCTCATGGCTTAGCCGTTAATGGGGATCGATATGACAACAGCCAGTGAAAGTGCAGGGCGCCAAATTCAAAACAACAGAAATCTCAAAATTAAAAATTGCTCAAACATAGACGTATTTTACACCATTTGAAAGATAAACTTGTTGTTAATCCCACCACAGTGTCCGATTTCAAAAAGGCTTTACAGCGAAAGCACACCAAACGATTACGTTAGGTCTGCACCTAGTCACAGAAAAACACAGCCATTTTTCCAGCCAAAGAGAGGAGTCACAAAAAGCAGAAATAGAGATAAATTAAGAGCAGCTCACAGATCACTGCACCTGTACATAGCCCATCTATCTACCTACCTCATACCTATACAGTACTTATTTATTCATCTTACGCCTTTGCACCCCAGTATCTCTACTTGCACATTCATCTTCTGCACATCTACCATTCCAGTGTTTAATTTCTATATTGTAATTACTTCGCCACCATGGCCTATTTATTGCCTCAAATCCCTTATCTTACCTCATTTGCACTCACTGTATATAGACTTTTTGTTTTCTTTTGTTCTACTGTATTATTGACTATGTTTTGTTTATTCCATATGTAACTCTGTGTTGGAATTCCTATGCTTTATCTTGGCCAGGTCGCAGTTGCAAATGAGAACTTGTTCTCAACTAGCCTACCTGGATGAATAAAGGTAAAATAAAAAAAATAAAAAAATAAAAATGTTTTGCTGTCTGAATTACTGCTGTACAGAACCTTTGGGAAGAATTAAACTTGGTTAAAGCTTATCTAGTGTCCGTGAGTTATTTACTCTGACAAATAAGATCCTAACAGATGGCGTTGTCGGCAGGATTCA
Source organism: Oncorhynchus mykiss (assembly GCF_057628025.1). NCBI lineage: Eukaryota > Metazoa > Chordata > Actinopteri > Salmoniformes > Salmonidae > Oncorhynchus > Oncorhynchus mykiss. Next base: position 12,241,555 of record NC_143022.1, on the reverse strand, counting down.
CCACAACTTGTAGTCAATCCAAAGAGTCCAGTGGAGCAGAGCTGGCAACAAACAAGGTGGGCTAGTTCCTATATCTGTTTCCACTCATTTTGACATCTTGGGGAGATGAAAATCGTTGGCTGAACTAATTATGGGATACGGACCTGGAGAGCCTAAGTTCATTCTGTAAGCCCATTGTGTAAACGACCGTTCATAAATATCTGGTATAGGGTAGGCTCCATAAGGATAGGTTCCGAGTGGAGGTATTTCCTCTGGAAGATCCAGAAAAAAATATAAGAGCCAGGGTAAAATAAATGAAGGGTAGGTTCGTTTTAAAGATAGGTCCCAAGTGGAGTTTTTTTTCTCTGCGAGAGCCAGGCTCATACACATGAAGGGTAGGTTCCATATAGGATAGGTCCCTAGTGGGGGTAATCGCCTGCGAGATCTGTAAAAAGACAAAAGTCCCAGTTGCAGTGAGTTTGTTTTGTTTAAGACGAGAGTTCTAGAAGATAGTAAGTTAAAAAACAAAAAGAAAATATAGGATATTTGAACACCGTTTGATATACGTGTAGTAGCAGTATCAATACGGAGAGAGGTTGATTTATGCCCTATGGGGAGAGGGCGTGATGAGATGATGTGGGTTATCTATAATAGTGATATTTGAGGAAGTACTGGAATAGGACAAAGTCCTGTCCCTATTCTCCAGTAATAGATTCGCAGACGTTTATGGTATCGGTTCTAATACAAAGTGTTAAGTGCCGTGACCAATTAATTATTATCCAGGGAAGTGTGTGATACTATCTTAGAACATAGTTAATGGAAGGTGTGTATTATAGACGGGAGGGAAGAAATCTAAAACACCATGAACACCATCGGGAGTGTTTAGGGAATAAGAACTATTGATATGGCGACAAACAAACCTGTTTCTCCCTATAATATAAAGCTAGCAGAGTTTAATAAAGCCATGGAAGCGCTAAAAGAAGCAAACGAGCATTCTACCAATTCGGCTGGAATATGGGAAAAATCCAGCAAATTAGATAAAATCTGCTGACGAAAAATTCTAATCTAATAATGAATTCAGGGAGGCAATTATGACTTGGCATAAAAACATAAAAACAGAATCAACAGCTCAATATACCAGCGTTTTGATGTCAGCATTCTACCAACAGCAAATACATAACGATAAACCCAGAATGAGTAACACCAGTACACCACTACAGAAGGACTGGGAATGGGAGTGCATTGATAGAATTTGCACTTCTGCTTTGATGGCAGGGTTGAGCCCTGTGATCAAAACGGTAATTGCGGGGTAGTAGATTTAATTCAAGACAATGTTTTGAGAGTGGAACATGACTACACTCACCCCGCAGACATGCAAGGGGTTAATAGGGCCATAGAGAAAATCATTACCTATAGTTTCAATGGCAGAGACAAGACTAAGAAACGTAGCGGGTAAAAATCCAAGCTTAAGGAGATCCTTGGGACTATCGGGCATTGGAAAGATGAGTGTAAGGTGATACTGGAACCTACTGCATTAGCAGGAAATGAACTATACAAGAGTTTGCGTCTTTTTCAAAAGAGCAACAACTAATCGTTTTGAGATTAGCACGTATGGAACTTTCACAAAGCGGTGTATAGTCTCTTTTCGATCGATAAGGGGTTCAAAGAGATTACAGTTTCTATGTGATGGAAGACGTATGAGATCACGTTTTACCTAACTTTTAGTAGAGTACCGATGGGATTTACAACTAGTCTCACTTGATGTCATTTTGCATTGAAACAATTGTTAAACGGGTATCAATTGCAGGTTCTGTGTTAGTACAATACATGGATGATTTGTTATTAGCGTCAAAAGACGAAGAAACTAATATGCGAGACCGCACCACATTGGTAGATCGCAGGACAACACACAACTAGCAAAGCAAGAGGTAACATATTTTGGGATTTTGATTTCTAAGGGCAAGATACACATTACCCGGGATCGGGTAGAAACAATTTGTTCTTAGGGCACGGCCAAACACTCCTCACACGCTTAGGAAAACTTTAGGAGTTTTCAATTTTGTTAGACAATTTATTTCGTCTTTCTCTGAAATTGCTGAGACTCTTACAGAGTTGACAAAAGGAGGGAAGGGTCCCCATGAGAGGATAGAGTGGAATCAAGAGTGTGAGGAAGCGTTTGTCGAGTTAAAGAAGCTATTGTGTCAAGCGGCAGCTTTGGGATTGCCAAACCTAAAATGACCTTTTAAAATGTTTGTTCATGAACAGGAGGGACGTTGTGGCGCGGTGGTTGTGCAGAGTCCTGGGGGTAGAGTCCTGGGGGTAGAGAGAGACCAGTAATGTGCTGGAGTAAATTGTTAGACTCGGTGGCAAAAGGAATGCCACCGTGCCTTAGGGCGGTACAGGAGACTGAAATTGTGTTGCATAACGCGGCTTCCATTACAATGGGTAAAAAAGTACATTTGTATGTTCCACACACAGTAGCAACCATAGTGAACAGCATGAAAGCACAACATGTTACTAGTGCAAGATGGACAAAATGGGAGTTAACGTTAAATGGGGAACCTGCGTCATTAATGCTGTTACCTGGGGTGGGTGAATCGCATACATGTGACCCAGATCCGATTACTCCAAAACCTAGGCCTGATTTGCAATGGACAGCATTGGAATCGGGAAAATATTGTATACAGATGGCTCTAGTTACATGAACACAGACGGGAAAAAAGTAACGTAACGGGGTACTGTCATTACGTGGCCCTCTTTGGATATAGCAAGCACCAACTCTCTCTCTCTCACCACCTTTCTCTTCCCCCTACACCCAGGCTCTGTTATCTAAGGTCATAAATTCCTGGAGGAGACTCTCTCCCTCATGCAGTATTGAAAGAGCAACGTTCACAGTAGAACAAAGGAACTTCTTCTACATCACAGAACTTGAGAACTGAACAATATCCATGTTTTGGAGAATGTGGAATAGGTCGGTGGAGAATCCAGGTACGACCGGCCCATTTTGTTTTATGATTGTGACCTCAGGAAAGACAATACAGCCATATTACCATAACTCTGTTTATACAGGAGCCTCCGTTCTGATGCTTACATCTAATTATTGTATAAAATTAATGAGTAAAGATGAAACTATTTGTGAAATTGTGTAATGTGACTTTAAACCGTTAATGTGAGGGAATTGTATTTCTGTTTAAAGTTTAACTGAGTCATTGGCCCACCCCCATGAGCGCAGACATCGATCTGGCGTCATGGGACAGCTTTTCCATGGTTCCGAATAAAACCCCCACCTGGAGAAGCCCACTTTAGAACATGCATACGTCGATTACCGAGAGGGCTAAGGTTTGAGTAGAGACCATGCATACGTCGATTACCGAGAGGGCTAAGGTTTGAGTAGAGACCATGCGTACCTTCAGTATAAGCTAAGGTTGTAATGGTTGTTAAACTCTGAGACTATCGATACCGACAGAATAAGAGCAAATCTTCGATACTAATTACTAGTCTGCAGCTAGAATTTATGTAATTTGAATGCGAAGACAACCGCCGAAACATCTATTCTATAAGAACATTTCTGAATGTTACTCTTGTATATCCATTCTAACCAAAGACTCCAGGGACGCAGAGAGAATCTCGAATGAACTTTCCAACAGAAAAGGAAGATTCCAACAGAAATCACGATGACACACTGAGCATAAATATATATATTGATTGCAATTATTCCCGAATGAGTGAGTGTTCATGTGCAAAGGGTTAGCATTTAAATTATTATAAATATCAACTGAGTAGTGTCTTTTGTCTTTCGCACCCTTCTCACTCCGTTTGTCTACCAAGCCGCCATACCGGTTTAGCCCACTAGGGCACATCTCCTATCATTTCCTTGTAACCATATCTACTTTGTTTGTTTGTTATGCATTTATGTGATTAGTTAGTAAGTTAGTGAATAAATGATTAAGACAATTGATGTACGGATGATTCATAGCAAAGACTGGGTTCGTGCAGATAACCAACAATTTACGACATTTGGAATGAGACTAACGTGAGGTAAAGAATCATTCATTAATTAGAAGACTAATTGATCAGATATTAAAATATCTGAAAAGTTATATTAGGAAATGTATAACTTTGTAATCTGAAGATTTTCCTTGGTGCCCTGACTTCCCAGTTAATTACATTTACATGATTAGTTTAATCACGTAATAATTTCAGAGAATTTATTTGATAAAATAAGTCTTCACTTTAATGATGCCAAAGACACGACAGTACGCTGTGTGTGGTATGCATTTGGAGTAGCTCATGATTTCGGGACATTGTGGTCACATCGGGGCATGTTAACAGCAACAGGATCACCAATAAAAAGGGTCTGGAGGTAGAGGCATTATTAGAAGCATGTCAGTTACCCAGTAAATTAACAGTGGTGAAATGTGACGCTCATACTAGTCGTACAGATAAAATCGCCATAGGTAATCGTAGAGCAGAAGAAATGGCTAAGGCGGCTGCCTTGGTGAGAGAAAGTGTTAGAGAACCACATGCACATATGGTGGATTCCTTACAATGAGAAATTGGCTAAATTTTCCACAGAAAAACGTATTTTGGGTTTAAAATTCTAGGCGAAATGCAAGGGGAATGGATTCTAAAGGTAAAACATTTAAATTATATGGCCAAACACTCCTTGCAAGTGCAGAAGGCCTTAGGATTTGTTTAAATCATTAGACATTTCTGTGGTTTTATTTCTAAAGAAATGTAAGTTTTATGTCGTCTTATTCTGGAATAGTATTCTAGAATGGACGAAAGGGTGGAGGGGTCACGAGGAATTAGTATAGGGGTTACCTAACCTAAAATGAACTGGGATCACGAGGAATTGGTATAGGGCATGAACTTTACATTTTTTTATGTGGTGTGGTGGTTATGAAGAATCATGGGGAAAAGGAGACCAGTGAATCATTCGGGGGAGAGATACTGTCGCAGTGTAGTGGGATTTATTGGAAGGGGTCTTTTCAATTCAGTTAAATTGGGTATGCAGGAGGATGGAAATGTTTTGAAGAGGTATTTAAATGGTGTCTAAAGCCCTGTATACAAAAAATTCCTAATGAGATACGATCTCATTAGAAAGTAACGGAACAGGGGAATTTAATTATAAAATTAATGAGAATCACCATTCTCTATCAAAATTGTACCATTACTTTAGGAGATTATTATTTTATCCGTAGGGAGTTATAAGAGTCGTAATTCTAAGTTGATTAGTTATTCGAATTTGTTTATTTTTGATTTAACATGTTTTTGTTTGTTTTTGTTAAATCACGTATTTGAAAGTGGAAAATGACCAGTTCCCTGAGGTCCTGGTCTTGGGGTACTTATACAGTGGTACTGTGTTCAGGCTGCATATAGAAAGGGAAATATATGTTCATAAGGGATGACAGTTACTTCAAATGGATTGTGATATATGTATTGCTGATTTCCTGTCACCAGATTGGGATCATGGAGTGGGAATTCTGCGAGAGGGTTAGGGTGCTAACTTCATGATCTGGTAACTCTTCCTAGAGGTCGCCAGTAGAATAAGGGAGTATGGACTAATTTAGAAAATGGTTTTAGCAGTAACGGTATGTAATGCTTTTTGACATTTGTCTTAGAGATGTTATTAAGAAAAGGTTAATGTAATAATTCGTCATATAGTCAATGTTTGTCTGGTTTCCTGAAAAAGAAATGTAATGAACTTAACTGTTTTTATGATCTGTTTTTTTTTTAGGTTATCATGGAAGGTAACGTCAGATCGTGTCTTAATATATGGTAGGAATAATTTGACCATAGACAGTGTGTGTAAACCTCAAAACCCTCCCTAACCGGCTGAAGAAAGAGCGACAAAGGCAGGCAATGAGTGACCTCCTATCACTCCTATCTGAGTCCGAGCCATAAACCAGGGCGGGGGTGCTGAGAGCGCGTGTGGAGTGAGCGTGGAGAGAGAGAACAAGCTCAGGTGAGAGACTCGTGTATGTGGGGGAAACGGAAGTATCTACTTGGATATTAAAATCGAGACGTTATCAATGGCCACGAAATGTGACAGGAAAAAGTTACAAGTGCCGTTGGGAAAATGAACTGTAAACGATATCTGAAGAAGACACGCTAGAATGATAAGTGCCGGGTGAAGGAAAGGAGGGGGGGGGGGGGGGGGGGTGTATGTGCCCTGCTAACTATTTAGACTAAGAATGCATTGAGATAAAGAAAAACCCGTATCAGGCCACTCATGACAGGAAAAGAGGGACAAAGGGGGGCTGTATTGAGAAGAGTTGTGACCAACAATACAAAGTTGTTAATAAATGTATGTTCTAACAGGGATGATCTGTGCTAGGTTGATAAACTGGAATTAGAGCACTTAGACTCACAGTCAGCATTGAGGTCAGTCATTCTACATTCGGGTTGGATAATTTATAAAATGTTTTAGTTGTGATTGGGGTACAGCGAGAGAGAGGATTGCTAAAGCACGATGAGGGGTAGGGGCGCTGATAACATTTATTTGGCCGAGAGTCTCCAGAAACGTCTCTCTAAGTGTCATCCTGAGGGGAGGTGGTTTGTGTTGGGGGGTGGAAATGGATGACAGCTTGGGAGGGGGGGGGGGGGGTGGAAATGACAGCTTGGGGCGACCATGGAAGTTTTTAGTTTTACCCTGTATTCAGAGTTTTAATGTTACATCGCATCAATGGATGGTGCTAAGTTATTAAACATGTACTTTCTTTCTCTCTTTCCTTTTCAAGCCAATATGTTTTTAGGTTTCGTGGAACATGAGGGTGTTCATGGTTCCAGAGGAGGGAATTATGTATATTGACTAACTTATTTGAGAATGTGTTAGTATGTATATAACTGTAGAAAATGCATTAGGAGTAGTGACTAGTGTGTTATGGGTTAGATGTAATGATAGAGTATAGTGTGTTATGGGTTAGATGTAGTGATAGAGTATAGTGTGTTACGGGTTAGATGTAATGATGTAATGATAGAGGATTATCGTGTGTTATGGGTTAGATGTAATGATAGAGTATGGTGTGTTATGGGTTAGATGTAATGATGTAATGATAGAGGATTATCGTGTGTTATGGGTTAGATGTAATGATAGAGTATGGTGTGTTATGGGTTAGATGTAATGATAGAGTACAGTGTGTTATGGGTTAGATGTAATGATAGAGTATAGTGTGTTATGGGTTAGATGTAATGATAGAGTATAGTGTGTTATGGGTTAGATGTAGTGATAGAGTATAGTGTGTTATGGGTTAGATGTAATGATAAAGGAGTATCATTCCCAGAGACTGTATATTGTTACAGGAGATAGCTCATAGAAGAGGGAGGACAGCTAACTGTACACAATATGGGGATTGAGTTGAACATTATACATACCCAGATCATGGTGAGAGTAGAAGAGATACCAGTGGCATTTCAGACATTATGGTAAACTTTCAGGCCACCTGTGAGTTTTGTTAGGTTGGATATTATTCCTAACTCATTCATTTTTCTCTTGTTTCTAACAGCCGGTGAACATTTGACAGATTACATGCAGGAAGTATTCTCACGGAAGGAGCTGTAGGGACAGTAACTGAAGGAGCTGTAGGGACAGTAACTGAAGGAGCAGTAGGGACAGTAACTGATGGAGTTGTAGGGACAGTAACTGATGGAGCTGTAGGGACAGTAACTGAAGGAGTAGTAGGGACAGTAACTGAAGGAGCAGTAGGGACAGTAACTGAAGGAGCAGTAGGGACAGTAACTGAAGGAGCAGTAGGAACAGTAACTGATGGAGCTGTAGGGACAGTAACTGAAGGAGTAGTAGGGACAGTAACTGAAGGAGTAGTAGGAACAGTAACTGAAGGAGCTGTAGGGACAGTAACTGAAGGAGTAGTAGGGACAGTAACTGAAGGAGCAGTAGGGACAGTAACTGAAGGAGCAGTAGGGACAGTAACTGAAGGAGCTGTAGGGACAGTAACTGAAGGAGCTGTAGGGACAGTAACCGAAGGAGCAGTAGGGACAGTAACTGATGGAGCTGTAGGGACAGTAACTGAAGGAGCAGTAGGGACAGTAACTGAAGGAGCAGTAGGGACAGTAACTGATGGAGCTGTAGGAACAGTAACTGAAGGAGCTGTAGGGACAGTAACTGATGGAGCTGTAGGGACAGTAACTGAAGGAGCTGTAGGGACAGTAACTGAAGGAGCAGTAGTAGTAGCGAAGGATGCTATATTGATAGCATGGAATTGGACCACTGCGCAAATGAGGGGTTTTGTGAGGCTGGAAGTAGCAATGGTTACTTTAGTAGCATTGTTGGGATATCAGTTTATGATGACTCATGTCACATGGATTGGAAACTGGTAACTGGGGGACCTATGGGAGGACAGGGGATGCGGTTATTCAAATATCACCAATTATGTTGTCAGGAAATGACCCATGTGTTGCAGTGTGTATATCCTCAGGTGGAAGCAGAGATATAACCCAGGGCACGGGCTGAATTCTGGAGATTGAGTGTCCATCAAGAGACACCAGGCGGGGGTGTTGGGACAGCGTTGGTATGGGACACACATTACTCCGTACAGTACTTGCAGCAGTAAAAATGGTATTGTCTCTCCTTGGGGGGGGGGGGGGGCATAGTTCTCAGGTGAAGTGAGGTCCAGCTACATAATGGGTGATTGAAGACACCATGACACAGGAAGCGGAGCGAGAGAGAGACTAGATTCCACTGTAAGACATACAGATGGGTTGGGTCTGGGAACTACTATAAACATCATAGTTGGTTTGGGGTTTAGCTGCTTTATGGTTTAATGCATCATATGATAGAGGATAGAGGGGTAATTGTACTGTGAACAAAATGTTGAAGGTATTGATGGAAATCATAGCTCTTGAGTTACGTCAAGAGGATGTAACGTGGATTAGGGATATGCACTTGTATATCAGGTGAAATGGAGGACATGGGGAACAAAGTGAAAATGATATGACTTGGGAACAACTCTCGGAACCTGGGAAGACTGGCCGAAAGCATGAGGAAGCTTTTTGAGCTTTCATTTTTGTTGCACGGAGCAGGAAAGTATCCTGGAGGCATAGAGTCAGGTGAAGAATTTTTAAGTGGGAATTGTCATGGTCTCAGACTTTGGTTGTCATGCATATATAATTATGCATAGCTTATCACATCGTTAATACTGTTATGTTTTGTGTGTCTTTTTGTTGCTTTCCAAGTCTTGTGCTATTACTCTCTTAGGGACCAGAAGGGGAAAGTGGATAAACTAAATGCTGCTCCATCTGCCATAGAACGAGACAGCAGATTCAGCTGGAGTAGCATTTTGTTGTGTAATGATAGATGGAAATAAAAATGTGTGATCATAGTACAGAGGCAGTAAGTCTCTGAATTTGTAAACCTTGCGGTGAATGTTTGTTCGTTGTTTGTTCATTTATTTGTTTGTTTAATTCATATTTTATAATCATTTGTTCGTTTTTTTGTAAATTCATGTTTTATTATCATTGTTTATCTGTTTATGTAAATTGAACATTAGGACGCTATTGTTCAAGAGGAAGGACTGTTGGACTCGGCTAAACTTTGAACATTGAGATATGAAATAAATGATAGGAAAGAAGCATAGAATGAAAGGAGTAAAAGAGAGTTTTATGTCAGAAGTTAAGGGTTCTCTGAAGAAAGACAGAAGGCTTTGGAATGTGTTGGGTGGACGAGAGGAGAGCAACGTGTTGATATTGGGAAGAAAGATGCACATCTGTGGTTTAGGTGGAGGGGTTGAGGTCAGGAGGTGAGGACAGATTCCCTTAATCTAACCGCTGTGTCAGATTTCAAAAAAAGGTTTACGGAAAAAGCAAACCATGCAATAATCTGAGTACAGCGTTCAGACAACAAAGCAGCCAAAAACCTTCAATAAGGTTCCAACCGGTGAATTCCATTGTCTGTAGAAAAGCAATGGAACGAGAGCTAACTCTCTCGTGACCGCGCCTCACGAGCCTGTGGCACTCTGCCAGACACCTGGCTCAATCCCCTCTCATTCTCTCCCCCTTCATAGTAGAAGCCTGAAACAAAGTTCTGAAGACTGTTGACATCTAGTGGAAGCCTTAGGAAGTGCAATATGACCCCATTTACGCTGTATATTAGAAAAAGATTTGAAAAGAGTTGAAAAACTACAAACCTCAGATTTCCCAATTCCTGGTTGGATGTTTCTCAGGTTTTCGCCTGCCATATGAGTTCGGTTATACTCACAGACATTATTCAAACAGTTTTAGAAACTTCAGAGTGTTTTCTATCCAATACTACTAATGATATGCACATATTAGCATCTGGGACAGAGTATCAGGCAGTTTACTCTGGGCACCTTATTCATCCAAGCTACTCAATACTGCCCCCCTGTCACCAAGAAGTTAAACAGTCCAAAATTACATTACACAATTTCACAAACAGTATCATCCTCACTCATTCATCTTATACAACAATTAGATGTAAGCCTCATATCTGAGGCTATTATATAAACAGCGTTATGGTAATGCGGCCATATTGTCTCCCATGAGTTTCACAAAATTGTACCAAACGGACCTGTTCGTAGCTGGACTCTTCACCGATCTTTTATACCTTCTCCAGAACATAAATGTTGTCCGGACCTCAAGTTTTGTGAGGTTGAAGAAATTCCTGTCTCTATACTGTGGCCATGAGGAGATAATCTCCTCCAGGAATTTACGACCTCTCTCTGACCACAGCAGCCTGTGTGTAGGAGACAGGGAGAGGGGGATGGGGCTTACTGTACTCTTTGTGCTTATGGCGAATGGTCTTGTCCTGTCTGACGTGAACGGCCAGTTGGATAAGACTCTGCCCAAAGTCCACCAACTGTTTGGTCTTCTTGCAGAAGATTTTATGGTACTGCACGCTCCTGGAAAGACATGGTTGTGGTGTTAGCATTTGACACTTTTTCTGGACGGGATGAAGGGAAACATTGCCTTTGTTGGCAAATGTGTTAAACGATTGGGACCTTTAAACGATTGGGACCGATTGACAGACATTGGGAGCTGCTTTTGAGAGGAAAGATCAGTCAACAAAGTGAACATCCTGGGGGGCTAAAGAAGGTATGAAAGGTCTTAGGAGGGCAGTACTTACACCGTATGAAATGTTGTATGGGAGATTTAGGATAAATGGCACCTCTCAATCGCTCTCATAGAGAACATTACATTTACTGTAAGCACAACCCTGCACTACCAAACCCCCCTTCATTATCTGAAAGTACTGTCTGTAAACCTCCCCAGCCTATTGAATTTGACAGATCATTCTTGTCAATGGTTGATTTTTGTAGACGTGTCTTTGTATTGTGTTTTCAGAATCTGCAGAGAGAAGAATGAGGATGTTGTATCATTACTGTTGTAGTCTTGATTTTACACCTTTCAGTGTCCCTTGCTGGTTTCTGTCTCACAATATTGTTGTGCTCCATAACTGCAAGGTGTGTCCTCTCCTTCATGCTTGTGTACCCAAAACACCCCAGCTTTAGGGTCATTTTTAGCAGGGCACTTTGAAATGACTTCAGATAACCTGATTTCTACATAGAGAAAAGGTAAAAAGAGAAGAGGGGTAGACTAAATTTATTACATGGTCTGGAAGGTACTGTGTGGTCCTAATTCTCTGTAGTCCTCATGCTACCGCTAACCACGTGTAACATCATAACACAAACCATACAAACACGACACAATTCATGTTTATACCATGCTTACTGTACATTGAGCTATCTTAGGTGTCAGCTTGTAAATATGCTGGCCAACAGGGTTTGGAAGCCCATGTTGGTGACATCTACTAAATACACAACAATACACAATTTAACCACCCCATTAATTGTATTGATCTCTATTAGATTGGCTAGCTTAGCACACCTAACATGGACATTTCAATATTGTCAGCTTGCTGTTAGCTAACTAATGTCACTAAATTGGTAGCAAGATTCACTAGCCAGCTGAGACCGACTGAGGCCCAACTAACCAACCATAGACGATTTAGAGTGAGTTAGCTATATCGACAATTCAATGTTTAATAACAGAGTGCTTTCCAGACAATAGATGGCTACCAGATTGAGCTACTCATATTTGCTAACGGTATTTGCTAATGTTATCTAGCTTACGTTAGCTAATGTCAGTCAAAGATAGCACAAACAAACATGTTTACTCTGCTGAAGCTACCAGTCTAACAGTGAATACCATGGCCTAGGCAAAATTGATTGACAGTGTGTATACCAAAAAAACATAGCTGTAACATTTGCTGATAGCTTTCAGAGTTCAATACAGGACTGCTGGACATCTGATGACATTTTCTTGCGTTTGCACACGTAGAATCGGTTTGCACTGGGTTTGCAAATAAGTTCGGTTCAGAGGTACTAAGTACTCTCGACTGGCAAACGCTACCTGTAATGTCTGCTTCCAACTCACACTCTCAAACACATTGATCCCCTGAACGCAGCTCACTCTCCAAATCCCAATCACCTGAATTCTGATCACCTGTTCACACACCTGTATGTCATTATCACAATCTATTTAGTTCAGTTCTTTGCACCCCATCATTGTGAGATATTGTTTGTTTTGTGACACTTCTGTTCGGAGCGCTGTTTTTCCTGTAATTTAATCCTCCTGTGTATGATAGTTTTTGCCTGCCTCACTAACTACGCCTATTCCCTTCCCTGCCTGTACTTTTTCGGCTTTCCTGTTATCAACCTATTGCCTGATTTTCCAGACGACGCTACTAGCCTTTTCCCTGCCTGTACTGTTGCCTTTTGGACCCCCTGTGTATGACCTTCTGCCTGCCCCTGGACCCAGCTACCTGCCTCCTCCTGTGTATTACCTTCTGCCTGCCCCTGGACCCAGCTACCTGCCTCCTCCTGTGGTCCTTTACAAATAAACACCTGCTGCGCCCTGCGCTTGAAACCAGCTCTCTATCTCCCATCGTGTTCATTACACTAACGGTGTGTCCATGCCTTAAGTAGAGAGACTACTTTCCGGAGGACAATACCATTGCGACTCATATGCGTTTGCATGTGAATTCTTAAAAAGATGGTTAGGCCTAAAGCTTTTGAGGGTGTGAAGGCTGCAGAATGGACATAAACAAAGAAGAGCTCTCTAGTAAGTACGAAAATCTCAGCAAAATCTTTCAAGGGCATTTTTCTCCTACTTGGGTTTACAAGTTCATTAACTACCAAAGCAGTAACTTTCTCATGTCTTCTCCAACAACAGTGTATGATATACCATTTTGAAGGTCAGAGTCTGTTCTTTTATAATGTATTTTTTTGCACAGACCCGATCAATATTATCCGTAATGGATCATTAGGACTGTGCTTCTTTGGTATTTAGCATTTTGACTCCATTGCTTGGGGCTCAACCATGGCAGCTGTAAATATTTATTGGAGATTAAACATTCAGGAAGTGTGGATTCAGTGGGAACTGGGGTGATATGAGGACAGCAGCCTTGTCCATGTGAGACCTGTACTGCCCTACCAAGCAAAAAGACATGAACTACTCATAGCGTGAAACTGAGGTGATATGAGGACAGCAGCCTTGTTGGATGACTCAGCCTGGCCATGTGTGGTGTGACTTGATGTGTGTGTCTACACTGAAACAAGTCTATTCTGGACTCATTCAAGTCCGTAACTTTCAAGTTACACGTTGATGTTGTTATAGCACCACTTTAGTCATATATCTCTTAGAGTGGGTTTAAATGATACGATTAGTGTACATCGAGACCTTCCAGTTGCTTCAAGTCAACTAGCCCTCTTCTCTCTGTGACTTCCATGCTGAGAGGTTACTCTAAGTATTATTTTGCTGTACGAGATGGGTGTTTGTTTCTGCTGTTGTGGAGCTTGCTCTGAATGTTTTTCTGTAATTGCCTGTCTCAGTTAGTTTAGACTGCCAGTGAAGTGTCCAGTGGTCAGTGATGTAAAGTACTTAAGTACAAATACTTACTACTTAAGTTAATACTACTTAAGTAAGTAAATTCTACTTAAGTAGTATACTTAATAGTATACTTAATACTTACTACTTAAGTCGTTTTTGAGGTATCTGTACTTTACTATTTAAAATATTTTGTTACTTGTACTCCACTACATTCCTAAAGAAAAGAATGTACTTATTACTTACTCCGTACATTTCCCTGACACCAAAAAGTACTTGTTACATTTCGAATACTCAGGCAGGACAGAATTATGGTCAAATTCACACACCTATCAATATAACGAGTTCTCATCCCTACTGCCTTTGATCTGGTGGACTCACTAAACACAAATACTGTGTCTGTAAATGATGTCTGAGTGTTGGAGTAATGCCCCTGTCTGTCCGTCTGGAAAGTTGTGCCGTGTGGTTTGCTTCTAATCAGGAATTTTATGTACTTTTACTTTGTACTTTTACTCAAGTATGACAATGTAGTACTTTTTCATCCACTGTACTTAAGTACATTTAAAATCAGATACTTTTTCTCAAAGAGTATTTTACTGGGTGATTTTTACTTTCAATTTTCGATGAAGGTATATTTACTTTCACTCAAGTATGTGCCAGTGCTGAAAACATGTACATGACACTGCAACAGAATTTCCCCATGGGGTCAATAAAGTTAGTAAAGTGCCATGAGGAGCTCATCTGGGAAGGAGTCTACTGCCCATTCGTTGTGCAGGCCTATCAAACACATTCGCAGACATGAGTACACACATGAGTACACACACAGAGAACGCATGCACACATGCATGCACGCACATGTAAACACACATACACACTGAGAGAGAAAACAAGTACAACACAGCAAAGGCAACATATTATACTAGTCGCCTAGAGACATGCTGTATACTGTATGTAGCATTCAGAAGCCTTGACGCAATCATCTTGTGGCCTGTCCTATTTTCTGACTTACCTATGATATGAACAGTGTTGGCCACTCTAAATTTGGGCTTCATGAGACCCAAACCAGTTGTTTTGTATCCATCCCATGGTAACACCATCGCTTTCATCTCCCAAAGACAAGACCTGACAACCAGGGTATAAATCAAATCAAATCAAATTTTATTTGTCACATACACATGCTAAGCAGATGTTAATGCGAGTGTAGCGAAATGCTTGTGCTTCTAGTTCCGACAATGCAGTAATAACCAACAAGTAATCTAGCTAACAATTCCAAAACGACTACCATATAGACACAAGTGTAAGGGGATAAAGAATATGTACATACAGATATATGAATGAGTGATGGTACAGAGTGGCATAGGCAAGATACAGTAGATGGTATTGAGTACAGTATATACATGTGAGATGAGTCTGTAAACAAAGTGGCATAGTTAAAGTGGCTAGTGATACATGTATTACATAAAGATGCAGTAGATGATATAGAGTACAGTATATACGTATACATATGAGGTTAATAATGTAGGGTATGTAAACATTATATTAGGTAGCATTGTTTAAAGTGGCTAGTGATATATTTTACATCATTTCCCATCAATTCCCATTATTAAAGTGGCTGGAGTTGAGTCAGTGTGTTGGCAGCAGCCACTCAATGTTAGTGGTGGCTGTTTAACAGTCTGATGGCCTTGAGATAGAAGCTGTTTTTCAGTCTCTCGGTCCCAGCTTTGATGCACCTGTACTGACCTCGCCTTCTGGATGATAGCGGGGTGAACAGTGGCTCAGGTGGTTGTTGTCCTTGATGATCTTTATGGCCTTCCTGTGACATCGGGTGGTGTAGGTGTCCTGGAGGGCAGGTAGTTTGCCCCCGGTGATGCGTTGCGCAGACCTCACTACCCTCTGGAGAGCCTTACGGTTGTGGGCGGAGCAGTTGCCGTACCAGGCGGTGATACAGCCCGACAGGATGCTCTCGATTGTGCATCTGTAGAAGTTTGTGAGTGCTTTTGGTGACAAGCCGAATTTCTTCAGCATCCTGAGGTTGAAGAGGCGCTGCTGCGCATTCTTCACGATGCTGTCTGTGTGGGTGGACCAATTCAGTTTGTCTGTGATGTGTACGCCGAGGAACTTAAAACTTACTACTCTCTCCACTAATAATCTCAACCAAATAATAATAATAATAATAATAATAATAACATATGCCAATTAGCAGACGCTTTTATCCGCTTTCATCCTAAGCGACTGACTGTCACGAGCACTTACATTTTACATATGGAGAGAATTGAACCCACTACCCTGGCGTTACAAGTGCCCTGCTGTAGCAACTGAGCTCTAAAGTACCAAAAAGTCATCATAGGTACTGTGGTAATAAAAGTGTAGTAGCAACATCTGAGGTTAATTGACAGCCCTTTAAATTCCACAATGCCACAGTAACAGCTTCCATGCAATCAGATTGAGCATGGTTTCTGAGACAAATACAGCTTCACCCACAGCAGACAATATAACTCTTAGAGAGCAAGCATTCACTGAATACCACATGATTAATATGTTGACAAGCAGGAATGTTCCAAGGAAAATTCCGGAATGTATAGAATCAGTGCTTTGGAAGTGGTTGTCTAAACAGGAGAATGTGAGGCTCGGTCTTGTGGATCATATGACACACCCATCCAAGAGACTGCTGCACTCCCAGTCGCCTCCACTCATCCTCAGAAATCAGGTGGAATTTGGGGACTTTTGTTTTTCCACAACATATCTATATTCATAGTCTTCGTCATTATATTAGTCTGAGTAGTAGATTTATGTGCCATAATGTCAATAAACATCTTTAAGTCAAAAGTTTTACTCATTCAAGGGTTTCTTTATTTTTACTATTTTCTACATTGCAGAACAATAGTGAAGACATCAACACTATGAAATAAAACATATGGAATCATGTAGTAACCAAAAAAGTGTTAAACAAATACATTTTATATTTGAGTTCTTCAAATATCCCCCTTTTCCTTAATGACAGTTTTGCATACTCTTGCCCTTCTCGCAAGCAGCTTCACCTGGAATTATTTTCCAACAGTCTTGAAGGAGCTCCCACATACTGTATGGTGAGCACTTGTAGGCTGCTTGTCCTTCACTCTGCTGTTCGACTGATCCCAAACCATCTAAATTTGGTTGAGATCGGGGGATTGTGGAGGCCAGGTCATCTGATGCAGCACTTCATCAAATCAAATTGTATTAGTCACATACGCCGAATTCAACAGTGAAATGCCTTTACAGTGAAATGCCTACTTACTAGCCGCTAACAAACAATGCAGTTTTTAAAGAATATGGAGAAGAATAAGAAGCAAAAGTAACAAGTAATTAAAGAGCAGCAGTAAAATAACAATGGCGAAACCTGTGTTGAGGATCAGCGTAGTGTATGTGTTGTTACCTACCCTTACCACCTGGGGGCGGCCCGTCAGGAAGTCCAGGATCCAGGATCCAAAACTTTTGACTGGTAGTGTATGTTTATAAGATTCAAGAGACAATGGAAGGTGAGTCGGGAGAGAATGCTATTTCTTCGAGTGCATTGACTTTCGTCAAACACACACACTCGCACAATGGGGAGGTAAACTACATGACCAAAAGTATCTGGGCACCTGCTCATCGAACATCTCATTCCAAAATCATGGACATTAATATGGAGTTTGTTCCACTTTGCTGCTATAACAGCCTCCATGCTTCTGGGAAAGCTTTCCACTAGATTTTGGAACATTGCTTCCATTCAGCCACGAGAGCATTAGTGAGTTTTCTCCTTTAACTAAATATGAAATAACTAGACTCATTTATCTAAATACCAAATAACTAGTCTCCTTTGACTAAATAACAAACAATTAGTCTCCCTCAACTAAATATGAAATAACTACACTCCTTTAACAAAATTCCAAATGACTAGTCTCCTTTAACTAAATAACAAATAAGTCTCCTATAACTACACTCCTACATGAAATGGCTTGCTTTGCTATGACCACCAAATATTATGCCACATAATCTGTCATTTGTAGAAAATAGATGCAGTGAATAACTGAAATAAGACATAATACTGACCTAAGATGACCAAAACCCCAATTGGCTCACAACGTACAGAAATTGACCCGAGGTGTCAACAGCAAGCAGTCCTCCACCTTTCATTTCTCTCACTAACAGTTCTATATAGAACAGTTCTACATGTTCTATACATACCCACACAGAAGTGTTTATGTCCTTTGGAACAGTAGCCAAAGCGAGTTATTAACAGATTGTCTTCTCAGCAAAATCCCAGCCACCTGTAGGTATCGGCAGTCTCGGCCCGCAGTGCTAATTGATGCATAATAATTTCCGTCTGCAACCGCTGAATAGCATAGCGTATAATATAATAATAATAATAATATTACTAGAAAATATTCATATTTATGAAATCACAAGTGCAATATTTTGAAACACAGTTTAGCCTTTTGTTAATCACCCTGTTGTCTCAGATTTTGAAATTATGCTTTACAGCGAAAGCAATCCAAGCGTTTGTGTAAGTTTATCGATAGCCCGGCATAGCATTATGTACACTTAGCATCAGGAAGCTTGGTTACAAAAATCAGAAAAGCAATCAAATTAACCATTTACCTTTGATGATCTTCGGATGTTTTCACTCACGAGACTCCCAGTTACACAGCAAATGTTCCTTTTGTTCCATAAAGATTATTTTTATACCCAAAATACCGACGTTTGTTTGTCGCGTTATGTTCAGAAATCCACAGTCACGACAACGCAGACGGAAATTCCAAATAGCCTTCATAATGTCCACAGAAACATGTCCAACGTTTTTTATAATCATTCCTCAAGTATTTTTTAAAATATATATTCGATAATATATCAACCGAGTGTGTAGCTTTTTCCATAACAGCGCGAGGAACAATGGCCGGTTTCCTCAATTGCGCACCAACTCACTCTGAGAGCCCCCACCTCTCCACTTACGCAATGTGATCCTTCACACTCATTTTTCAAAATAAAAGCCTGACACTATGTCTAAAGACTGTTGACACCTTAGGGAAGCCACAGAAAAAGGAATCTGGTTGATATCCCTTTAAATGGAGGACAGGCACGCATAGGAAGACAGAGGTTTCAAAATAAGAGACTCTTCCTGATTGGATTATCCTCAGGCTTTCGCCTGCAATATCAGTTATGTTATACCCACAGACAATATTTTTGCAGTTTTGGAAACTTTAGAGTGTTTCCTATCCTAATCTGTCAATTATATGCATATTCTAGCATCTGGTCATGAGAAATAGGCCGTTTACTTTGTGAACGTTATTTTTCCAAACATAAAAATAGTGCCCCCTAGCTTCGAAAGGCTAAGCTGCTGAGATATAAAGAGAGCAGCTTTGAAAGTTTGAAACCATACTGTGTTGTGGCCCTTTCTCTGCATATTATTTTTTTTGTATAATCAATTATTTAAAAACTGTACTGTAGTAATTGCACACCATTATTTGATTGTCCCTGTAGGCTACACAACTTAATGTCGTTCAACCCACTATCACCAGTTATTGTTAAATAGACACAAATAAATTACTTATGTTAAATAGACACAAATACATTCCTTATGTGAAATAGCTTCTAGATCCGACAACACTACATAAAGAGAGACCAAAAAGACTACAACATAGCATGGCAGCAACACCTGACAACACCGCATGGTAGCAAAACAACATGACAACAACATGGTAGAACACAACAACTGAACACAACGTGGTGAAGAAGGTACAACAGTGCCTTGTTAACTTCAGGTGGCTCAAGAAATGTGTGTTTGCCAACCACAGGGCTCTCCAGAGGGTGGTGCGGTCAGCCCAACACAGCATCGGGGACACACTGCCTGCCCTCCATCTACAGCACTCCGTGTCACAGGAAGGCCAACAACATCATCAAGGACCTCAGCCACCCGAGCCACGGACTGTTCACCCCGCTAAAATCTAGAATGAGGAGACAGTACAGGTGCATCAAAGCTGGGGCCGAGAGACTGATAAACTGCTTCTATCTCCAGGCAATCAAACTGTTAAAGAGTCATCACTCTTTAAGTCATCACTCTGGCCTCCGCCCAGTACCCTGCCCTGAGCCTTAGAGACTGCTGCCCTATGTACATCGAGTCAATGGATACTGGTCACTTGAATAATGTTTACATACTGTTTTACCCACTTCATATGTATATATTGTATTCTAGTCAAGGCTCATCCTATATAACTACTGCTGTATACACTTTTCTATTCACATATTGTCTATACCGTCTATACACCATCCACTTACACATACTGTATATATTCTGGACTGTGTTCAGGAAGTTCAATTCTTGCAATTCTATCCATTTTGCCATGGGGTTTTGTATTGTGTATTTAAATACTGTATTCTCATCATAGTTCATTCTATTATTTATTCTACTGCACATTGCAATTTAGTTGTCTGTTTATATACACCGCATATTTATTTACATACTGGATAACTGTCATAGCTCACTATAACATTGTTGTACATGTCATTCTTAGTATATATGTATAGATTGCATTTGGATTACTGTTACAGTTTTATTTGGGTTAATTGGATTTGTTCCGAAAAGTTTACAATTATTTTTTATTTTGTATTTTGATTATTTGTGTACTTGTTTGACATTTTCGTACATTGTTAGGAACAAATAAACGTAGATTTTATTAACCCTAACCGTAACACCTAACCTTAACCCCTCAACCTTAGCCTAGCTATTGTTTGTCACCTAGCTAACTTTAGCTAAGACAAATTGGAGTTCGTTATGAAGAAAATTGTGTACTGGACATGCATGCATTATGAAGAATAAAATCGCATGACTGTCACAAATTTTCACGTAATTAATTTGTGTCTATTTCATGATAATCAGTGATAATGGGTTTTGTAGCTGAAGGATGCAAGAATGTTTAAGAATGTGAGATTAACATTCATAGATCCACTGTACAATGAGCACTATGTTTAGGTCGTACTGTCGTACTGTCACGCCTTGACCATAGAGAGCCTTTTATTCTATATGTTGGTTAGGTCAGGGTGTGACTAGGGTGGGTTATCTAGGTTGTTTTATGTCTATGTTGGCCTGGTATGGTTCTCAATCAGAGGCAGCTGTTTATGGTTGTCTCTGATTGGGGATCATATTTAGGCAGCCATTTACCCACTGTGTTTTTGTGGGATCTTGTTTTGAGTGCATGTAGCACCGCTTATGTTACGGTTCGTTGTTCCTTTTTGTTTTGTAAGTTTCACAAAAAATAAAGATGTGGAACTCAGAGCACGCTGCGCCTTGGTCCGTCTCTCCACACAGCCGTGACACGTACGCTATAGGTTTATCACATGTAGGGTGAGACAAAGTTTGAAAAAAATGCTTGCTTATCTACGCCCTCATTGAAATGGAACACAGGAAAATCCAATGCTAACCTTCATGAAGGATACCGTATGATATACAGCTACTGTCACGTGTGCTCCCTCTCTGGCCTCTAGGTCACCAGGCTGCTCGTTAGGGCGCACACTTGTCACCAGCGTTACGCGCGTAATGACTCACCTGGACTCCATCACCTCCTTGATTACCTTCCCTATATCTGTCACTCCCTTTGGTTCCTTCCCTATATATGTCACCCCCTTTGGTTCCTTCCCTATATGTCACTCCCTTCGGTTCCTTCCCTATATATGTCACTCCCTTCGGTTCCTTCCCTATATATGTCACTCCCTTTGGTTCCTTCCCTATATATGTCACTCCCTTTGGTTCCTTCCCTATATATGTCTCTCCCTTTGGTTCCTTCCCCAGGCGTCATTGTTTCTGTTTTCATGTCGGTGCGCTGTTTTTGTTTCGTGTTCATTGTTTCTTTTTTATTTATTAAAACACTCTTTCCCTGAACTTGCTTCCCGACTCTCTGCGCACTCGTTACAACTATAGAAAATCAAGATTCTGCTGAAATGGAGTTAATATGCAGCAGCTATACATAGCTGACTAACATTGCATTTCTCAACAAAAAACGTACCATGTGAATGAACCAGTGAAGAAACAAATTACTATGCCATAGTATTTTTATATCATACACATTTTATCTCTACAGTACACAGCTGCGGTATGTTACTAATGTACCTAATGTTGCACCAGAGTTTTTAAAAGTGTTTTGCGTTGTACAACTGAGCGATTCAAGCTTCCATGACGCTCCTTGTTAAATCTTACCTTAAGTTAAACTGATCGAAGCAGATCACTTTCTGTGGCAACTTGTGGCTTGACATGTCAGGCCTACACAGATTCATTCTGTTCACCACTCTCTCTTTCTTTCCCTCTTTCTCTCTCTCTCTCTCCCTCTCTTTTTCTCTCTCTATATACCCCCTTTCTCTCTCTCTCTCCCTCTCTTCTACCCCCTCTGTCTCTCTCGCTTTCTCTGAAATTCAAATCGCGTTATTGGCATAACAAACATTGGTTAAATATTGCCAGAACATTAATGTTACAACTGCATAGAGACATATACATTGTAATAAAATAGTAATAATAACAAAAAAATCATCTTTCTCTCTCTTTATGACTCTCTCTCCATCTTATCTCCCTTAACCACTGCATCTGATTACCTGTTGATTGGATCATATGGAGTAGCTTTTCAAATTGGTTCATATAGGCAGCAATTTAAAGGCTTGTATATTTGACCCAATCCAGGTTTTTGCCGGTCAAAAGTGACAGAGGACACCCACTACAGACATAATGTCTACCCAAGGTACTGTGTTCTGCAAAACAATGGGTTCAGACATTGTCTTTGTCTTCCATATCATAGCAACTACGGCCATTTTAAACTGTGATTCACCTCAAATCCATATTTTCTTTATCCCACGGCTAATACTATATTGAATAATAAAAAAGCCATTTCTTAAAGATATCCATAAAAAGTATCGTTTAAAGTTTGCCACAAGCCACCTGGGAGACACACCAAACATGTGGAAGAAGGTGCTCTGGTCAGATGAAACCAAAATTTTACTTTTTGGCAACAATGCAAAACGTTATGTTTGGCGTAAAAGCAACACAGCTGAACACACCATCCCCACTGTCAAACATGGTGGTGGAAGCATCATGGTTTGGGCCTGCTTTTCTTCAGCAGGGACAGGGAAGATGGTTAAAATTGATGGGAAGATGGATGGAGCCAAATACTGGACCATTCTGGAAGAAAACCTGATGGAGTCTGAGACTGGGACGGAGATTTGTCTTCCAACAAGACAATGATCCAAAACATAAAGCAAAATCTACAATGGAATGGTTCAAAAATAAACATATCCAGGTGTTAGAATGGCCAAGTCAAAGTCCAGACCTGAATCCAATCGAGAATCTGTGGAAAGAACTGAAAACTGCTGTTCACAAATGCTCTCCATCCAACCTCACTGAGCTCGAGCTGTTTTGCAAGGAGGAATGGGAAAAAATGTCAGTCTCTCGATGTGCAAAACTGATAGAGACATACCCCAAGCGACTTACAGCTGTAATCGCAGCAAAAGATGGCGCTACAAAGTATTAACTTAAGGGGGCTGAATAATTTTGCACGCCCAATTTTTCAGTTTTTGATTTGTTAAAAAAGTTCGAAATATCCAATAAATGTAATTCCACTTCATGATTGTGTCCCACTTGTTGTTGATTCTTCACAAAAAAATACAGTTTTATATCTTTATGTTTGAAGCCTGAAATGTGGCAAAAGGTCGCAAAGTTCAAGGGGGCCGAATACTTTCGCAAGGCACTGTATTGTTCACCTAACACCTTTTTTGCACTATTGGTTAGAGCCTGTAAGGAAGCATTTCACTGTAAGGTCTACCTGTTGTATTCGGCGCACGTGACAAATAAACTTTGATTTGATTTGATTTTAGTTCCAACTGTACAGTTAGCTCCAACTGTACGGCTAGTTCCGACTGTACAGCCAGCTCCGACTGTACAGCTAGCTCCAACTGTACATCTAGTTCCACCTGTACAGCTATTTCCGACTGTACAGCTAGTTCCGACTGTACAGCTAGCTCCGACTGTACAGCTAGTTCCGACTGTACATCTATTTCCGACTGTACATCTTTTTCCACCTGTACAGCTAGTTCCGACTACACATCATATCCATTATTCCATGTCCAGATGAAGCTTGTTCATCACCAGTGTACCATCCAGCTCTCGGAAGCGCATCCCAATCCATTCTCTCAACCTTGTAATCCCATCCCATCCCATTTGTACTTACTGCTCCATCCCTCATCCCCAGCCAGCGGATCAGTGGCTCCAGTGTTCCAACCAGGCTGATTTCAGAAGGACCCCATTGATCAAAGTCCCACCACTCGGGTCCCTTCCCAATGCCAGGCTGCTGTGTGTCAAGCCAAAGAGGAGAACAACAAACATCTCCTCTGGAACTTCCCACCACTGTGGAGGTATTTTTAGAGCGCCATGGACCTTTGAAGAGAGGGAGGGGTCTGGGGGAGAGAGGTGGAGCCCCAACTATACAGAAGGAGGAGCCTGGGGGAGAGAGAGGTGGAGCCCCAACTATACAGCCTGATAAGCTTTGTTGTTTTTTTCTGCCCGTCTCTCTCTTGTCAGTCACCATTGCTTTTTCTCCTCTCTCTCTCTCTCTCTCTCTCTCTCTCTCTCTCTCTCTCTTTCTCTCTCTCTCTCTCTCTCTCTCCCCCTATCTCTCGCGGTCTATCGCTCTCTTTTTCCGTTCTCTCTCTCCATCTTACTCTCTCTCTGTACAGATGTAGGATCTTAATTTGATCACTCTTTTGTTGCTGAGAATATTCTTGCACCTCAGGAAATGCAGATTAGCTGGTTGATTTACATAAATTCACTGAAAGCCGACACAGTTTTATAAACAGTATTGCACTTTTCATGTAGCATATTTTTGGCCAGCTAATAGCCTAACCACAGATCATGCAAAATTATAGACTAAACGTTCAGATGCTGTTGCTGCAGGATCATTTTTGCTGTGACAATATACTTCAAATTAAGATCCTACATCTGTACATGGATGGACAGCACAGGTGAAATCACATATTGTTTGTGGCGCAGTGGTCTAAGGCACTGCATCTCAGTGCTAGAGGCGTCAATACATACCCTGTTGATTTCCAGGATGTATCACAACCGGCTGTGATTGGGAGTCCCATTGGGCAGCACACAATTGCACCAGCAGCTTTATGGTTTGGCTGGGGTAGACCGTCATTGTAGATAATAATTTGTTCTTAACTGACTTGACTAGTTAAATAAAGGTTAAATTAAAAAAAGTAAAAATAAATATGAGATGATAACTCCTGGGTCTCTTTCAAAGGATTTCAACTCTTATGGAAATGTGTTTGCCACTGTCGCTAATGTTGGCATGCCTTTAGTATGCTCATGTTGACGTACTGTAAGACATTTAGCAGTAACAAGAAGAAGCTCTTTTTTAGTAGGTTAGCTATTTAGGGTATTAAAGGTACAGTAGAGTATATCATGAATCATGTAAATGTTACCACCACAGCACTGTGATGTGGAAAGGATTTGATGATTAATACAGTACATCTCGCATTATTTCAAACATGTACATGTAATGACCACCTGTACATGTGTTTAGTGTATATACAGATTACAAACTGCTGGTAGTCTTCAACTTTTTACACTTGTAAATCTCAACTGATGTACAAGCGTCTATAGCTGGTTTCCACTACCCCAGTGTAATATATTTCCTGGATTTAGATAAGGGCAGCACTCATGAAATCAGGGTTAATCTAGAAATGTCATGGCCTTGTATTGGTTGAGAGTCAAATCTAATCTCGTTCTTAAAGCCACATTCATTTACTCTGCTTAATATCATGTGTATCAATCAGTCGTCCAATGTTGTACAACCATGGATTTAAATCTATTATGCTCCGTTTCAGAGAATGTACATCCACTCTATTGGAATCATAGTAGCGTATGACAGACAAATGGCATTGTGATGTATGCACGTTGGCACGGAAGCTCACTTTAATGATCCATTCATATATTAACATGCAGGAAGTAAGATTAAACTAAATGTTCTTGCTTCAATTGATGCTACAGAGGTTTTGTATAATTTCAGCCTGTCGTTTTCAAAGTAGACCCCGACAATTGTGCACAGTTGTGTACAACGTCATCCATTTCGTATCCTACTGTATGTTACGTCCTGCAATTTAAAAAAAATGTAAATGCTGCAATTCGGATACTATGTTGCAAATTCCAATGCATAGTCACATAGCCCTACCTACATGTAGAAATGACCTAAACTAACCGGTACCGGTATATAGCCTCATTATTGTTATTTTCTTGTGTTACTTTTCATTTTATTTTGTACTTTATTTAAGTAAATATTGTCTTAACTATATTTTCTTAAAACGGCGTTGTTACTTAAGGGCTTGTAAGTAAGCATTTCACGGTAAGGTCTACTGTTGTATTCGGCACCTGACTAATACAATTTGATTTGATACAATATAGTGTGTTCTGAATTTGTACGTGCATAAAACCCCGTTCAATCTCTTTAATAGTTGTTAAATAAAGAGTGACTGCCCTATGTGGCATCAATATAAATCAGAAACATTTATTATAGCGTCAAAATGGACTACAAAGTGTAAATAGGATCATTTTTGTCATAAAGTTAGTCTCGTCTAAAACAGAGTTTGGAACCGCAGTGTTTCGCAATGAGTAAATGATTGTTGGGTTGGATTGAAATGATGTCAACAAATCATGCCCCCCTTTTGCCAAGCTCCACGTGCAAATCGCCCCTCCGGCACGTCACTTCCCTTCATTGAATGCGGCTCTGTTGTTTCTTACATGCTGACCAGACTGGACCTGTCGCGTGCGCGAGCGTTGCAAAATAAACGTAGAAATCCATGTTATTCAATTATTGCACCCACACTGCTCGCGCGCACCAAGGAGCGTCTGCGATGCCCAGGGCTAAAATAGAACTCCTTTCTATTTCTGATGCAGATCGCGCTGAAAGTCCTGCCTCTCCCATCTCCTCATTGGTTTATAGAAGCAGGTACCCACGTGCCATCTCCTCATTGGTTATACACACATGGGTGATTGAAAGACGAACTGTTTTGCCGGTCGTCATGGTAATACTATGAAAGTTTAGATGCCGATCACCATAGAAGTTCAAAGATGAAAAAGCCCGGAAGGATGAGCGATGACTAGAAACGATTCGGTTGGCCGTTTTATGTGTGGATTAATTGTCGGAGTAGAGGACCTTGTGCATTTCAGGTAAAATAACAATTCAATGTTTATATCCCAGGACAAATTAGCTAGCAACAGCAAGCTAGCTAAAAAGGACAAATTAGCTAGCAAGTGCAAGCTAACTAGCTAATTTGCCATACATGTTTAATGCTTTTCGACCTGTCCCCAAATGAATGTCATTGTTTCAGAGTTTGTTTTGATATTTTAACCTGCGTGTCGTGATTGCGTTTGGTGTAGGGGGACAAAATACATTTATGCACAATAGCGCACGATGGCGCATACGCGCAGGTGGTTTGGGTTCCGTGTTAGCCCCCAACCAACGGGTTCAAAAGATCGTTGCCGTTTTAGACTGAAAAGCCCTAGCTATACGGATTGACCATGCAATGCATGCTTCCAGTAGGATGCACAGCAAAAAAGGACCAAAGGACCCTGTCATGAGGAATAGGTGGTTGGAGTTTGTTGGTCCACAGTGGTGGTGAGTATATCGCTAGCTAGACCATAGACAGCTGGTTATGCAATTATCTGGTTATGTATATTTTGATAATCATTATCACTATCATCGTTAACATAACTGACTAGCTAGCTAGTTAACGTAGCCTACCTCAATACAACTTGGATTTGGCTTGGAAACACAATAACATTTTAAAATAATATAAAATAATTAGCAAGAAAACATTTTGCCATGATTGTGATGTCGCCAGATTGACTTTAGGTGCAGTAAAACTTTAGCCATCTATCTAAGATTGAGGGGACCATCGTATTTTAGCTAGTTAAAGTTAGCATTTCTAGCTATTTTTTATTAACTTTGGTAGTAACAGTAACAAACATTGCCATCTCTCTAAAGTTAATTTGACAACATCTTAATATGTTTCCTACTAATTATTTGCCTACTTTAGCAATGTCATCGTATATACATGCCACACTAGCCTCTGAGGTGCAACCCATGTCTAGGCCACAAAAAAATATTGGATGCGACTATGGTGGTACAAGCCAACTCCTGTCTGACAATAACAGTGTACTAACTAGCAGCAACAAATCTCATAGCAAAACATGTCACAATTGGTTGCATAGTGTAATGGCGTCCCAATCCTGAATCTAATCCAACCAGTCTACATCTGTAAATCATAGAATTAGTTTCCATATGAGATAAGCGTTATTTTCTTAAGCTATGTTTATAAGTGAGGGATGTTGACAAAGTGCACGGTTGGGTCCCAGCCTGATCCCCTGGTCATGAACGGATGGCAGCACCTGCCAGAAGGAGCAAAGGTGGCTATCATAACATGTCTAGCAATGTGATTGCAATGGTTCAGCGACCTCCAAAAATAATTTAATTCACAGTTCACTTGCTTTTTTCACAGCTTGTCAGGCAAGAACATAGTCTCCCTCGGCTCCTATGAAAACGGCACACCATCATGAGGCCTCTTGTAGTGACCCGAGTTACTGCCCTGATGACACAGTCATTGTCATCAACATTGACAGGTATGTGAACAGTTGCATTAAATAAATACCGGTCTTGATAAAATAGAAGTCAAATGTTGAGTTTTCATGAAATGCATTTCACTGTACTTGTGCACGTGTCATTAAAAACTTGAAACCTCCCCAGCCAAGCAGATACAACTAGTGGGCTCATTTTGGTTGTGAAGTGCATTAGCAAAAAGCTTTGTCCTTTCTTTAGAACAAAATGCGATTTACCACTTGACTGTCTATTACATCACTCCGTCACAGGCCCTCCCATTCAACACCATGTCATAAGATTGCCTGCTGCAGTTGTTCGAGAGATGTCCAGTTTGCAGCCAAACACGCAGCATAGAGAAAACCAGCAAGGGTGACTTCATCAGCATCACCAGACATGCCCTCGATGGTGAGCATTCCCATGAACAGAACAGTCAGGCACATGTTGGCAAGTATCCAGCCAGCAACCTTCACCTGCTATGTAAATTAGCATTTGAAATGTGAATTGTATACAGGCCCTCAACAGGTATGTGTTTCATCTTTCATAATCTTCAAAAGATTAAGTAGGTAGATAAATTATTGCCTGCTTCGGGTATAGAACATCCATTTATTACTCTTGAACATGGCAACCCTTTTACTTGGTTAATATCATACTAAGCTTTAAACAAGATTCTCCTTTCATGGTAGCAGTTAAGTTAAAGTACTTTTGCCAGTCAAGATGCCTTTTTTCCTACCCGTTTCACCTTCAGCTGAGATGCAGCTCAAAGAAACAAACAAAAACATGTTTAAATCACTAGTAGTATACTTTAAAACTCTCTAAAGAGCTACTGGATGCTTCCTCATATTTCTGTAGAGTCCTACAACGTCAAAGTCCGCTTGGCTGATGTCCGAGTTTGTCGTAGGCCTTTAACGACGCAATCGCTTTTAACACACGCACACACGTGTAAATATTTCTCCAGATAACATTGTGATATTAAGTTATTAACCCGCAGTGTGAATAAGAGGCTGAAAGAGGAAGCTGTTGTTCAAACAGGACCTGTCTGTCATCTCCCTCCCTAATTGACAGATCAGCTCGAAGAGGAGGCTGTTGTTCAAACAGGACCTGTCTGTCATCTCCCTCCCTAATTGACAGATCAGCTCGAAGAGGAGGCCGTTGCTAAAACAGGACCTGTCTGTCATCTCCCTCCCTAATTGACAGATCAGCTCGAAGAGGAGGCCGTTGCTAAAACAGGACCTGTCTGTCATCTCCCTCCCTAATTGACAGATCAGCTCGAAGAGGAGGCTGTTGTTCAAACAGGACCTGTCTGTCATCTCCCTCCCTAATTGACAGATCAGCTCGAAGAGGAGGCTGTTGTTCAAACAGGACCTGTCTGTCATCTCCCTCCCTAATTGACAGATCAGCTAGAGGAGCAGCAGCACAATCAGAGGCCAAGCCTGCATTATACCATGTACAATAATATATACACCATATACCATACCACGTCAAGTCAGCTCCGTATTAAAGATTCTGCTGAAACTTCATAAAGTATATATAATAAATTGTGGAAAACCAAGAGAGAGAGAATTATGTGTGAGGAGGGGGGGGGGGGGGGCATTGTTGAAGACGGCTCGTCACCTTTGGAGTCGGCAGCCTTTTAGAATTGATGCTCAAATTTTTTCCACCCATTTACCGTTGGCGGACCGCCTCTCCGTCAAGCCAAATGCCAGGTTTGCTGGGGAATATTAAGAGGGATGTTAGTGCTTTACGGGGCTTTAGTAAGAAAATATATGTCTATCTTAAAACAATACGCCTAATGCCACACTACGGTAAAACAACATCTCAGTAATGTAGACAGGAATTAATGTGACTTTATACACAAACTTGTGCTGTTGTCAATAATTGACTTGCCAATTATGATTACAGACATAGCATCAGTGTGTAGCTCAACAGTGGTTGAGGATGTATTGTGCTGGGCTATTGTTTGAGCTAGTTACTTACAAAACCAGTTTCTGCACTCTACCGGTCTTTCCTACGGTGAATTCTGTCCTGCAAGGACTTCTGTTTTGTATCTGTTTCTATCTCTGTGGTGGTGTAGACAGTGTACGGCACCGCATTTCAGTGCTAGAGGCGTCACTACAGACAACCTGGTTCGAATCCAGGCTGTATCACAACCAGCCGTGATTGGGAGTCCCATAGGGCGGTGCACAATTGGCCCAGCGTCGGCTGGGTTTGGCCGGTGTAGGCCGTCATTGTGTATAAGAATTTGTTCTGGTTAAATAAAGGTGAAATAAAACATGTAATAAAAATACAGTGGCCTGATAAAAGAGGTGTCCCTCCTCTGATTTCACCAAAGCCAGCTGTCACTCTGCCATCGCCCAGCCTTCTGTGCAAACAACTGCTCTCGGATTTGTGTTGACAGATAAAAAGAGAGGGATGAGAGAGAGAGAGAGAGGAAGATATGAGAAATAGGTGTGATAGTATGGGAAACGCAACAAAGAAAATATCTCTCGCCTCATTCTGAAAGGGAGCCAGCAGCAGTTTGGTGACTGTTTCACCTTGCTAGATAGACAGGACTAATTTCCCTCATCAGGTCAGATACGTCTTTCCTGATTACATCTGCTAAAAGGTACCAGTTTATTTAGGTTCCACATCAGCAGAGCAGCGATGGGCCAGATATATGGATGTTACTAGAGTCTGCAGTTACCTTCCTCCTACGGCAGCGAAGGAGGCGCGAGATGAGGGGTCATTCAGATCTCCCTAACGCAATGAACATTCATTTGCCTTAGTGTTAATTGTTAATTAATTGAACAACATTGTTTAACTTGTGATGAGATGAGTCCACCTCCTCCTCTCACCATCCTATTAGAATCCACCATGATGAGAAGATGCCAGTAGGAACTGTTAACACTTCTGCCGTAATTGAATCAGACATTCAAACATGGATGAAAGGGGATGTGGGTTCATCTTATTTTATGTTAATTAACACATTTTCACACTTATTGGAGATCTGATAATGGAACATATTTTTGTGCAATAATATTTTTTTTTTCATGAGTCAAATAATTAAAAAAAAATATGTTGTCACATGCGCCGAATACCTTGTAAGTAAACATTTCACTGTAAGGTCTACTACACCTGTTGTATTTCGGCGCAGGTGACTAAAACATTTTTCAATTTGATTTGACTTATGATTTTTAAAAAGTTCATAATTGCATTCATAATATGTTCCATTATCAGATCTCGGATGTTTGAATGTCTGATTGAATTACAACAGAAGACCTGTTAACAATAGAATGGTGAGAGGAGGAGGTGAACTCATCACAAGTTAAACGGTGTTGTTAACTAAGCCAGCCTTTATTTTCCCTGTTGGTGGTCTTATAAAAAGCTGAGATATTTAAGAATCTGAATATGATGAAATGTCTTTATTATTTTTTTATCTAATCAGTGTATCCTTCAATTAAATTATGTCTCAATCAGTTAAGGATGCCGTACCGTGTCTGATCGCTACAATCAAATCTGCAGATTGGTATGTGTGTTTGAGCAGACGGTTGCTTTAAAGATCATTTGATTATAATGCCGTGTGTGTGTGTGTGTGTGTGTGTGTGTGTGTGTGTGTGTGTGTGTGTGTGTGTGTGTGTGTGTGTGTGTGTGTGTGTGTGTGTGTGTGTGTGTGTGTGTGTGTGCGCTTGCATGCGTGGAACACCCTGACATCGAAGAATCAGGTCTCTGCAATATTTATAAAAATGTCATTACATTGCTCATGAATATAATTTTCTACCTTCTGATATTTCTGCAGGGCCTATATATATTTGCATGAAAGTGTGTTTTGTGAGTAGCTAGTGTAGAGGACTGAGTGATGGATAGATGCAATGTTAGGCATCACACAGAGAGAGAGAGTGAGAGTGAGAGTGAGAGTGTGTGTGTGTGTGTGTGTGTGTGTGTGTGTGTAGAGGTCTGAGTGATGGATAGACACCATGTCAGGCATCACAGAGAGTGTGTGTGTGTCTGTGTGTCTGTGTAGAGGGCTGAGCGATGGATAGATGCCATGGCAGGCATCACAGAGAGAGAGAGAGTGTGTGTGTGTGTGTGTGTGTGTGTGTGTGTGTGTGTGTGTGTGTGTGTGTGTGTGTGTAGAGGTCTGAGTGATCTATAGATGCCATGTCAGGCATCACAGAGAGAGAGTGTGTGTGCGTCCGTGTGTGTCTGTCTGTGTGTCTGTCTGTGTGTAGAGGGCTGAGTGATGGACACCAGGCCAGGCATCAAAGAGGGAAGCACCTTGCTGATGAGTAGACACCACTGGTCACCTGAGGGAAAATACAATATACAAAGGCTTGTATCCCAAATGGCACCCAATTTAGTGCACACTTTTTGACCAGGGCCCATGGCTGAAAAGGGTGCCAATTGGAACGCAACAGATAGACAGTGTGTCAAAGGGAGACACCTAGAATCCTTTACATACATGAAGGGAACATGAAGGGAACATTTTGACATTTGCCATATGGTTAGTGAGAAAGTCGATATTGCAAATGTACGGTCCCTTACTAGACGTCCGCGAACGTTTCTAAAAATCGCGGACGGCGGCGGGCCGTGCAACAGGGAAAGTCTTCCGGAAAGTCATCGAACAAAGTCTCTCGGACATTCGGTTTCCGTTTTATAAAATTTATATTTTTGGTCTTTTTCCCCTGTCCCGGTAAATCCCATCCGGGGGCAAATGGAATCATATTGCAAATGTACAAAACATCACCAATCACGACGTGGCCTTTTCTCCTAAATGGAAAATACTTTGAAGACGAAACTTGGTGAGCATAGGTTTGGCATAATGGGCAGTTGGCCCCGAACAAGATGGCGTCGAGGCCTCAACGGTTTTTGAGTTATGGCCATTTTTCAAAAATGAAAATAGAGAGCTAATTTGACTGCTTCACGTCAAAGTAAATGAACCTACGGTGTCAGGAAAAAAAGAACCAGCCATTTATCTATCACAATTTAAGAGAAATCGTACAATGGACAATTGGTGATGTTTTTATGTATTATTACTTACAGATCCAGTTGCAGCATGTTCAGACAAATCTTTTTTAAGTGTGTTCTGAGCTCTGCAAGAATTCTGTGATTTTCTGTGGTTTTCTGAAATAACACACACTCATTCAACCCTCTGTAAATAAGTCAGTTCTTAACATAAAGACTTAAAACTCAAAATTCTAGAAGTGCCTACCCCAAGTAGGATATGTGTACACTATCACTGCCTTAAAATGGTGTCATAGGTGCTGTTTCGAAGGGTTAAAAAGGTCTGATCTTTTCAAAACTTCATATGTGTGATTAGGCAACACTCATGAACTGTAAGTCAGTAATTTCTCCCAACAAATGTCAAAGAAAAGCTCTCTCTCTCTCTCTCGCACACACACACACACACACACACACACACACACACACACACACACACACACACACACACACACACACACACACACACACATACACACACACACACACACACTGCAAGGATGGAGTGACAAAGTGCGGTGCTTAAAGACGCTTAGAGCCTGCAATGGCATTATCATAATCTCTAGGCTGTGCCGAGTTCAACGAGATGTCCCGCTAGACCGTTGATTGCTAGGTCTGAGTTCAGCGACCATGAAAAAAGTAGGCCCATAATGAAGCCTGGCCCTAAATTGCAGGTGCTTTTGGGTGACAGCGGGAGAACAGTTAGGGTTAGAAGCACAATTCGACCTCAGGAACATTCCTGAGGTCCTCCCGATCTGTGCAAGCCTAACCTTGACCATGTGGCATTAACCCTTAACAGTTTACATCAAACAGTTTTCAATGACTTCTCTCCCCATAGGAATACATTGCCTGCACCCCTAAATTCAACCTGAAGCCTATGTGAGTTATGAATGTCTTATGAACCTGTCTTCCATGACAATCCATCAGGCCACTATGAGGTCTACCTGTGTCGATTTTAAGCTTCCTGGAGCAACCGGAAGTGTTTAAAATCAACCTAAAAGTGTTTTGCCATACCCAACCTGCAGTTTGTGAGAAATAGTGCATTCAACCCTGTGTAAATCAGTCAGTTCTTAACGTATCGACTTAAAACTCAGGATTCTGTAAAAGCCTACTCAAATGAGGATATGTGTTTACTTATAGCTTCCTGTGCCAACCGGAAGTGCCTTCAATTGTGCGATTAAGAAACCCTCATGAACTGTAAATCAGTCATGTCTCCCATAAAATGTCCAAGTAAAACTCACACACACACAGTTTGGACAGAGGGACACAGTGTGATGCGTAGAGACAGACAGAGCCTGCAGTAGTTACCTTTGTTCGAACTATTAAAGAACCGTCAGACCTAGAGTTCTGAAACTTTAGAAACCTGTTCTAGAGCTCAGGTCGATAGTGCGTGGTGAGTTATGTGGCTCTAGAAGGTTCTCGGACCAAGAAACAGCCTCGTACATTTGCAATAACTTCAAATTAATTTTGACATCACAAAAATCACGAGTCGCAAGACTAGGTGCATTGCAACCGCCTCGGCCCATAGAGACGGACCCTAACATTTCTGTCCGATAGCTCATTCAAGGACCCCGTAGCAACGCCCGGAAAATGTGGATTTTCAACTCCAATTAAGGTCGCTACTCGGGCTCCAAATGACATATCGAGCCGAAACTTTGTATTCGGGGTCGCCTCAGCTAGGCCTACACATAATGTCAGAACTGGACCCGCAGCTAGAATGTAACTACATGTTTTATGTTTTTATTATGGTTTGAACAGAAGGTGCTGTGAATTTTGTGCCAGCTCTGAAATAAGTGATAGTTGGCTTCTAAACGAGTTGGAAAAAGTGGGTGTGGTGTCAGTTTGTATCAGTTTGGTGTCAGAATGATATCTAATTGACTGATGGACGGTGACTTGCTGGCTGACTTTTGTCCATTTGCAATACATTCTGAAATCAACCCAACGAGCGATGGAGAAGAACCAGAATCACTGCCCGGCCATCCCGAGTTCATCAGGCCAGTCAATTTTGCGTTTCTGAGCATGTCAATTTCGTGATGGAAAATGCACATTGAAACATATTGCAAATGCATCGCCGTGCACCTGGTGATTGGAACGGATTACCAGGAGGACATTTTAAAAATGTGTTTTAATGCCATTACGGGGTAGCAAGGGGTCCATGGTTGGGTAGGGAGCACCACCCACCATTGCCCATCCAATAGGGGAACCCCTTGTAATTTTGGATGTTTAAAAAAATATATATTTAAAAACAACAGTCCCACTTCTCCCTCATCATACATGACAAATAGACAATCTAGGTTGATTCATGGCATAACATAGTGTTATATATCATTTTGGCAGTATAAATGCCTTTTGGACATGGTTCTCTGACTTTTGGGTTTGTAAACCGACTTCCACGGATCGTACATGGCAAATGGACATAACATTCTGATTTGGCACTTTCAAATCTTTCATATTGCGTTTGGGCATTTCTTATGGCATTTGGCAAAAAAAGAAGAAAAGTGACTTTTGACTTTGACTTTTGACTTCCTATGAAATCGTATTGCAAATGGACAAAACATATGCCTTAGGGACAAGTAAAAAAAAATATGATAATCAAATATGACAAAAGTATGTTCATACAGTTCTTATACATGTGTTATTGACAAAAAAAATCAAAAGAATTTCGTAAAACGGTCCTGAAAGCACTTTTTTAAGGGGGTGAAAAGTTTTGTCAAATGTTTTGCTATTTTCGACTTTTGACTTTTGACTTTCTATGAAATCATATTGCAAATGGACAAAACATATGCCTTATGGACAATTAAATGTAAAAAAGAATAATGATAATAAAATTTGACAAAAGTATGTTCATACAGTTCTTATACATGTGTAATTGACAATAAAAATCGAAAGATTTTCGAAAAAATGGTCCAGAAAGCACTTTTTTAACCTCTTGGTGTTATTTTCATTTTTGGAGAAAAAAAAAACAGTCCCGTTTTAAACGGGATATTTTGTCAGGAAAAGATGCTAGAATATGCATATAATTGACAGCTTAGGATAGAAAACACTCTAACGTTTCCAAAACCGTAAAGATATTGTCTGTGAGTATAACAGAATCCAATCTGGAAGTGCCCCAGGTTTTGAAAGGGCTGCGTTCCAATGACTCCCTACTTGGCTGAGAATGTACCATCAACGAGCTTACGCTTTCTACGTATTCCCCAAAGTGTCTACAGCATTGTGACGTAGTTTTCCGCATTTCTGTTGAAGAATAGCGTATGGGGGCACATTGCGTAAGTGGTCACATGGTGGCTCCGAGAGAGATTCTCGCGTAAAGTGCAGAGGTAGCCATTACTCCAATCGGTCCTTGAGAAAAAGGAATTGTCCCGACGGATATATTATCGAATAGATATTAGAAAAACACCTTGAGGATGGATTCTAAACAACGTTTGCCATTTTTCTGTCGATATTATGGAGCTAATTTGGAATATTTTTCGGCGTTGTGGTGACCGCAATTTCCGGGCGATTTCTCAGCCAAACATGAAGAACAAACGGAGAATATTTCGCATACAAAAATAATATTTTGGGAAAAAAATGAACTTTTGCTGTCTACCTGGGAGTCTCATGAGTGAAAACATCCTCAAAGGTAAATTATTTAATTTGATTGCTTTTCTGATTTCCGTGACAAGTTTGCCTGCTGCTAGCAAGGCATAATGCTATGCTAGGCTATGATAAACTTACACAAATGCTTGTCTAGCGTTGGCTGTAAAGCATATTTTGAAAATCTGAGATGACAGGGTGATTAACAAAAGGCTAAGCTGTGTTCCAATATATTTCACTTGTGATTTTCATGAATAGGAATATTTTCCAGGAAGATTTATGTCCGTTGCGTTATGCTAATTAGTGTCAGATGATGATAACGGTCCCGTTCACGGGCTGGGCGTCACTACAGGTTAAGGGGGTGATACGTTTTTGAATTTTTTTTCAAATGTTCAAAATTTTACTCTTGGGTCTTGACTTGTGTTACATTTGCAATATGAAAAATTACGGTGGAGAGCACACGCCATCTATTGGATTTTTGCAGTGTTACACTTGGCATTTGCCATATGGCATTAGCAATCAACTTTGAATGAAACAACGTCCAATTGAGTGGTATTGGACACCGTGTATATGTTTCGTAAGGTGCCAATATGTTCCCATTCATTTTTGTCCATTCAGGGGGGGGGGGGGGGTGTTCCCTTACACATTCAAATATGGAATTTATTCACACACCAACAACAACAAAAAACATGCAATACACTAATTTTGAACCGATTCTCGGCATACAAAGGTACAGTGCCATGCGAAAGTATTCGGCCCCCTTGAACTTTGCGACCTTTTGCCACATTTCAGGCTTCAAACATAAAGTGGGACACAATCATGACGTGGAACGACATTTATTGGATATTTCAAACTTTTTTAACAAATCAAAAACTGAAAAATTGAGCGTGCAAAATGATTCAGCCCTTTACTTTCAGTGCAGCAAACACTCTCCAGAAGTTCAGTGAGGATCTCTGAATGATCCAATGTTGACCTAAATGACTAATGATGATAAATACAATCCACCTGTGTGTAATCAAGTCTCCGTATAAATGCACCTGCACTGTGATAGTCTCAGAGG
Source organism: Oncorhynchus mykiss (assembly GCF_057628025.1). NCBI lineage: Eukaryota > Metazoa > Chordata > Actinopteri > Salmoniformes > Salmonidae > Oncorhynchus > Oncorhynchus mykiss. The sequence goes on along the minus strand of NC_143022.1, from coordinate 12,203,458 downwards.
TCTGTCAAAAGCGCAGAGAGCATCATGAAGAACAAGGAACACACCAGGCAGGTCCGAGATACTGTTGTGAAGAAGTTTAAAGCCGGATTTGGTTACAAAAAGATTTCCCAAGCTTTTAACATCCCAAGGAGCACTGTGCAAGCGATACTATTGAAATGGAAGGAGTATCAGACCACTGCAAATCTACCAAGACCTGGCCGTCCCTCTAAACTTTCAGCTCATACAAGGAGAAGACTGATCAGAGATGCAGCCAAGAGGCCCATGATCACTCTGGATGAACTGCAGAGATCTACAGCTGAGGTGGGAGACTCTGTCCATAGGACAACAATCAGTTGTATATTGCACAAATCTGGCCTTTATGGAAGAGTGGCAAGAAGAAAGCCATTTCTTAAAGATATCCATAAAATGTGTTGTTTAAAGTTTGCCACAAGCCACCTGGGAGACACACCAAACATGTGGAAGAAGGTGCTCTGGTCAGATGAAACCAAAATTGAACTTTTTGGCAACAATACAAAATGTTATGTTTGGCGTAAAAGCAACACAGCTCATCACCCTGAACACACCATCCCCACTGTCAAACATGGTGGTGGAAGCATCATGGTTTGGGCCTGCTTTTCTTCAGCAGGGACAGGGAAGATGGTTAAAATTGATGGGAAGATGGATGGAGCCAAATACAGGACCATTCTGGAAGAAAACCTGATGGAGTCTGCAAAAGACCTGAGACTGGGACGAAGATTTGTCTTCCAACAAGACAATGATCCAAAACATAAAGGAAAATCTACAAGGGAATGGTTAAAAAATAAACATATCCAGGTGTTAGAATGGCCAAATCAAAGTCCAGACCTGAATCCAATCGAGAATCTGTGGAAAGAACTGAAAACTGCTGTTCACAAATGCTCTCCATCCAACCTCACTGAGCTCGAGCTGTTTTGCAAGGAGGAATGTGAAAAAATGTCAGTCTCTCGATGTGTAAAACTGATAGAGACATACCCCAAGCGACGTACAGCTGTAATCGCAACAAAAGGTGGCGCTACAAAGTATTAACTTAAGGGGACTGAATTATTTTGCACGCCCAATTTTTCAGTTTTTGATTTGTTAAAAAAGTTTGAAATATCCAATAAATGTCGTTCCACTTCATGATTGTGTCCCACTTGTTGTTCACAAAAAAATACAGTTTTATATCTTTATGTTTGAAGCCTGAAATGTGGCAAAAGGTTGCAAAGTTCAAGGGGGCCAAATACTTTCGCAAGGCACTGTAAACTTACTAGGTAAGGTAACAAAGGAATACTGACAGTGAGCGATGCATGCTGGGTGTTTTAATAAATAACCCTTGTGTTTGTACTTGTTGTTGCATGCCATGACGGGAGATATAGCTTAGATATTTCTCCTATTGAATTAACATTTCTGTATTTTACAGCCACGAAGCACTCCTCTCTCAACAAAGCACATCATATAATAATTAGCCTGAGAAATTATGTGTGATGGAGTCTGAATAAAGAGGATAACAGCAATCAGCCCCCGCTGCCACTTCGGCCATTTTAGGCACACACGTGCACGCATGCAAACATGCACACACACACACACGCACACTCTCTCTCTCCTTTTAGGATGATAGGAGAGAGATGATAGTTGTTCCAGCTATTTGGATGATAGGAGAGAGAGGATAGTTGTTGGAGCTACAGTATTTGGGTAGTCAGTGACGCTAATGACTCCACTGATATCTTTGAAAAGGTTGACAGTCGCTGAAAAGCCCTTGTTGTTCGACCTCCACTCACAAGGGTTAAATTACTGCATGTCACAGCTAGCATGATTCAGTGGGTGGATGATTTATGAATTGACAAACTAGCATGTTCCATGGTGAGTTGATATAGCTGTTTAGAACAAACATAGCCTACAGTGTAATTACATGAAGCGCACACATAGATCAAACAATTACAGTGTGACTCAATTTATACTTACAGTAGGGCTCTCAGAGTTAATCAGTTAATTTAACTTGAGTTCACTTTTTTAAAATGTAGGCACTAATTGTTTTTAATCGCATTGTCTAAAATTCCAAATCGATCTGAGAAAATTCTGAATTTGCGATTGATCGCGATTTATCACTGCAAATCCTGCAATTATCTATATTTTTTTAATCTCTTGAAAGACCTAATTTACAGAGAATGGAATTATGCTGAAGAGGCTACTGTACTCTGAGTCTACAAAACATTAGGAACACCTGCTCTTGCCATTACATAAACTGGTCTGGTTAATCCAGGTTAGAGCTATGACCCCTTATTGATGTCACCTGTTACTGTAAATCCACTTCATTATGTGTACTGTGGATAAAGGGGAGGACACAGGTTAAAGAAGGATTTTTAAGCCTTGAGACAACTGAGACATGGATTGTGTATGAGGGTGAATGGGCGAGAACAGATTTAAGTGCCTGGTATTTGGTAGTAGGTGCCAGGTGAACCAGTCTGTATTAAGAACTGCAAAGCTGCTGGGTTTTTAACACTCAAAGTTTTCCATGTGTATCAAGAATGGTCCACCACCCAAAAGACATCCAGCCAAAGGCAGGCCAGTTTTCAAAAATGGGTCATTGATGAAAGAGGACAAAGGAGGCTGACACGAATTGTGCAGAGCAACAGACGGGGCTACGGTTAGTCAAAAGAAGTCCAGTACAACATTAGTTCGCAAAGACCCATAAAAGAATGCACAACTCGTCATACCTTGACACGAATGGTGCATAGCAGCAGACAACCTTAAATAGTTCCACTTTTTCCAGCAAAAAAAACAAGAAACTGCAGTTGCAGTGGGCTAAGGCACAAAAACATTGGACACTGGAAAAACATTTCCAAGTCTGATGAATCCCGGCTGTTTCATGCTGATGGGAGGACTAGGATGGCTGCATGTACAAGAGTACATGCAGCATGTCAACATTGCAGGCTGGTGATGGTGTGTTATCATGCCAAAAGCGGAGTAACATTTGAATGCTACAGGATATCTGAACATCATTGCCAATCAGGTGCATCCCTTCATGGCAGCTGCGTATCCATCTGTGAATTCATTTATTCAGCAGGATAATGCCCAATGCCACAAGGCTAGGATTGTCCAGGAATGGTTCCAGAAACATGACAGTAAATTCAACTTACTGCAGTGGCCTGCCCAGTCACCAGATCTCAATCCAATTGAGCACCTGTGGGATGAGATGGGATGAGCTATTCAGAGTAGAGAGCCACTACCAGTCAACTTGACACAACTGTGGGAAGCATTGGAGTCAATATGGGTCAGCATTCCTGTGGATCGCTTTTGACACCTTTTAGAGTCCATATCTTCAAGAATTGAGATTGTTCTGTGGGCAAAAGGAGGTGCAACTCAAAATTAGAAAGAATTCAGACCCCTTGACTTTTTACACATTTTGTTACGTTACAGCCTTATTCTCAAATTGATTACATCATTGTTTTCCTCTTATCAGTCTACAGACAATACTCCATAATGTCAAAGCAAAAAATATATTTTAGAAATGTTTGCAAATGTATTAAAAATGTAAAACTGAAATATCATTTCAGTATTCAGACCCTTTTTTCAGTTCTTTGTTGACGCACCTTGGCAGCGATTACCACCTCGAGTCTTCTTGGGTATAACGCTACATTATTCTCTGTAGATCCTCTCAAGCTTTGTCAGGTTAGATGGGGAGAGTTGCTGCGCAGCTATTGTCAGAGATGTTAGACCGGGTTAAAGTCCGGGCTCAGGCTGGACCACTCAAGGACATTCAGAGACTTGTCCCGAATCCACTCCTGCGTTGTCTTGGCTGTGTGCTTAGGGTCGTTTTCCTGTCGTAAGGTGAACCTTCACCCCAGTCTGAGGTCCTGAGCACTCTGAAGCAGGTTTGAATCAAAGATCTCAAACTCAAAGCGGGCTGTCATTCTCCCTTCATGGTAGCAGTTAAAGTACTATCGACAGTCAATATTACTTTTTCCTACCTTTTTCACCTTTAGCTGAGATACAGCTCAAAGAAACAAAGAAACAAAAAAAAATTAATCACTAGTAGTATACTTTGAAACTCTCTAAGGACTGTTATGTGCTTTTACTGAGGAGTTGCTTCCATCTGGCCACTCTACCATAAAGGCCTGATTGGTGGAGTGCTGCAGAGATGGTTGTCCTTCTGGAAGGTTCTACCATATCCACAGAGGAACTCTGGAACTCTGTCAGAGTGACCCACGGGTTCTTGGTAAACTCCCAGACCAAGGCCCTTCTCCCCCAATTGCTCAGTTTGGCTGGGCGGCCAGCTCTAGGAAGAGTCTTGGTGGTTCCAAACTTCATCGATTTAAGAATGATGGAGGCCACTGTTTTTTTGGGGACCTTGAATGCTGCAGACATTTTTTGGTACCCTGTGCCTTGACAAAGTTCTGTTTCGGAGCTCTACGAACAATTACTTTGACCTCATGGCTTGGTTTTTGGTTTTTGCTCTGACATGCACTGTCATCTGTGGGACCTTATATAACAAAATGTGGAAAAAGGGAAGGGGTCTGAATAATTTCTGAATGCACTGTACATGTTGAGTGAATGTGCAAATTGTACGTACATTCATGAATACAGAGCTTACACAGTGATAATGTTTTGGGTATGCTACAGAATTTGAATGGTCTGTGTTCATTAATTGGTTCACACTTAAACATACATTCACTATAATGTCAAAGTTTATACCATTTTCAAATGCCATTTTGATTTCTGGCAGTTGAACTTTTCATAGAATCTCTCCACCGGGGTACAAGCCTATGCCTGGATTTACTTTATATGGCCCACTTTAATGTTAACAATTGTTTCCACCACTCCTTGTTGATACAAAGTAACATCCTGCCTGTAAAGCAAACATAGCAATCTGTTTTTTACTTGAAACATCTGCATCTCTTCCACACCCTCATTGCTCCTACTGTCTACCATGATATCTGTCCCCAGTGTGCTGTGTAGTTCTAAGGCTTATTCCTGTCCTGTCGAGCGTCTGTTGGGATAAATGGGAGACTCGGCGCCTGCTCGTGCACCAGCAGGGGGACTGTCTGCCGGGCAAATGCCACATGCTGGAGCTGGCCACGCAGGCTGGTGCGTGGGCTTCCATTTTCTGTCTCTCTCACTCCCTCCCTCTCTCCCTCACACACACACACACACACACATACACACATACACACATACACACATACACACACACACACACGCAAAGTGTACTATATGCTTAAATCACTATCCACGATTTGTCGTTCCTGCGACAGGAGAATGCATCATGGCCGACAGAAGAACCTCTGTTTTATTGAGGAGAGAGGGTTGAACTCTGTGAACATCTGAGTGTACAGAACAGTTTGTACACTGACATGGCGCCGACAGACATGGCAGCTCTGCTTCTAGCTCCGAAACAACTTTGCAGTATTTTGTTCATATTACTGCACTGCTGGAGATAGGAACACAAGCATTTCACTACACCCGCAATGACATCTGCTAAATATGTGTATGTGACAAATAAAATTATGTTTGAACACTGAGAAACAAGCACTATCCCCTTATGATTGGATAGCTATTTAATGATTGATTTTACCAGTCAAAGTTACCAGTTTGGACACATCTACTCATTCAAGGGGGTTTCCTTCTTTTTTAAAACTATTTTCTACATTGTAGAATAATAGTGAAGACATCATAACTATGACATAAAACATATGGAATCATATATTAGCCAAAAAAGTGTTAAATAAGTCTAAATATATTTTATAGTTGAGATTTTTCAAAGTAGCCATCATTTGCCTTGATGACAGCTTTGCACACTCTTGAGATTCTCTCAACCAGCTTCATTAGGTAGTCACCTGGAATGCATTTCAATTAGCAGGTGTGCCTTGTTAAAAGTTCATTTGTGGAATTCCGTTACTTCTTCATTCGTTTGAGCCAATCGGTTGTGATGTGACAAGGTAGGGGTAGCATACAGAATATAGCCCTATTCGGTAAATGACCAGGTATATAGTATGGCAAAAACAGCTCAAATAAGCAAAGAGAAACGACAATCCATCATTACTTCAAGACATGATTGTCAGTCAATATGGAAATTTGCAAGAACTTTTAAAGTTTCTTCAAGTGCATTCGCAAAAACCATTGAGTGCTGTGATGAAACTGGCTCTCACGAGGACAGCCACAGGAAAGGAAGACCCAGTTACCTTTGCTGCAGAAGATAAATTAATTAGAGTTAACTGGACCTCAGATTGCACCCCAAATAAATGCTTCATAGAGTTCAAGACAGACACATCTCAACATCAACTGTTCAGAGGAGACTCTGTGAATCAGGACTTCATGGTCGAATTGATGCAAAGAAACCACTTTGGTCTGAGGAGTCCAAATTTGAGATTGTCTTTGTGAGAAACAGAGTAGGTGAATGGATGATCTCTGTATGTGTGGTTTCCACCGTGAAGCATGAAAGAGGTGTGATGGTTTGGGGGTACTTTGCTGGTGACAATGTCAGTGATTTATTTCGAATTCAAGGCACACTTAACCAGCATGGCTACCACAGCATTTTGCAGCGACACCCCATCCCATCTTCTTTGCGCTTAGTGGGACTATCATTTGTTTTTCAACAGGACAATGACCCAAACACACCTCCCAGGGTGTGTAAGGGCTATTTTAACAAGGAGGAGAGTGATGGAGTGCTGCATCAGATGACATGGCCTCCACAATCACTCGACCTCAACACAATTGAAAACCAGCCAACAAGTAATCAGCATATGTGGGAACTCCCTTCAAGACTGTTGAAAAAGCATTCCTCATGAAGCTGGTTGAGAGAATGCCAAGCATGTGAAGAGCTGTCATCAAGGCAAAAGGTGGCTACTTTGAAGAATCTCAAAAATTAAAGATATTTTGATTTATTTAACATATCTTTTTGGTTACTACATGATTCCACATGTGTTATTTCATAGTTTTGATGTCTTCTCTATTATTCTACAATGTAGAAAATAGTAAAAATAAAGAAAAACCATTGAATGAGTTGGTGTGTCCAACCTTTTGACTGTTACTGTAGTATATTAATTAACTTTATAATTTGTTATAATATAGAGTTGTAGTCGGAAATTTACATACACTTAGGTTGGAGTTATTAAAACCCATTTTTAAACCCCTCCACACATTTCTTGATGACAAACTATAGTTTTGGCAAGGCGGTTAGGACATCGACTTTGTTCATGACAAAAGTAATTTTTCCAACAAATGTTTACAGACAGATTTATTTCACTTATAATTTGCTGTGTCACAATTCCAGTGGGTCAGAAGTTTACGTACACTAAGATGACTGTGCCTTTAAACAGGTTGGAAAATTCCAGAAAATTATATCATGGCTTTAGAAGCTTCTGAAAGGCTAATTGACATAATTTGAGTCAATTGGAGGTGTACCTGAAGATGTATTTCAAGGCCCACCTTCAAACTCAGTGCCTCTTTGCTTGACATCATGGGGAAATCAAAAGAAATCAGCCAAGACCTCAGAAAAGAATGTGCACACCTCCAGAAGTCTGGTTCATCCTTGGGAGCAATTTCCAAATACCTGAATGGACCACGTTCATCTGTACAAACAATAGTACGCAAATATAAACATCATGGGACCACGCAGCCCTTACCGCTCAGGAAGGAGATTCGTTCTGTCTCCCAGAGATGAACATACTTTGATGCGAAAAGTGCAAATCAAACGCAGAACAACAGCAAAGACCTTGTGAATATGCTGGAGGAAACAGGTACAAAAGCATCTATAGTACCTGAAAGGTACCTGAAAGGCCGCTCAGCAAGGAAGAGGCCACTGCTCCAAAACTGCCATAAAAAAGCCAAACTATGGTTAGTTACAGCACATGGGGACAAAGAGCGTACTTTTTGGAAAAATGTTCTCTTTTCTGATAAAAAAAATAGTACTGTTTGGCCATCGTTATGTTTGGAGGAAAAAGGGGGAGGCTTGAAAGCCGAAGAACACCATCCCAACCGTGAAGCACGGGGGTGGCAGCATCATGTTATGGGGGTGCTTTGCTGCAGGAGGGACTGGTGCACTTCACAAAATAGATGGTATCATGAGTCAGGAAATTTCTGTGGATATATTGAAGCAACATCTCAAGACATCAGTCAGAAAGTTAAAACATGGTGGCAAATGGGTCTTCCAAATGGACAATGACTCCAAGCATACTTCCAAAGTTGTGACAAAATGGCTTAAGGATAACAAAGTCAAGGTATTGGAGTGTTCCTCAATCCTATAGAAAATTTGTCGGCAGAACTGAAAAAGTGTGTGCGAGCAAGGAGTTCTACAAACCTGGCTCAGTTGCACCAGCTCTGTCAGGAGGAATGGGCTAAAATTCACCCAACTTATTGTGGGAAGCTTGCGGAAGGCTACCCAAAACGTTTTACCCAAGTTAAACAATTTAAAGGCAATGCCACCAAATACTAATTCAGTGTATGTAAACTTCTGACCCACTGGGAATGTGATGAAAGCTGAAATAAATAATTCTCTCTACTATGATTCTGACATTTCACATTCTTAAAATAAAGTGGTGATCCTAACTGACCTCAACAGGGTATTTTTACTAGGATTACATGTCAGGAATTGTGAAACACTGAGTTTAAATGTATTTGTCTACGGTGTATGTAAACTCCCGATTTCAACTGTATGTTCTGTCTTTTCTGGTGGATTAATCTGAAATTGCAATCAACGTTCTGTGGCTTGTTTTAAAAATAGCAATGTTTGGTGATGATTTCATTTTTCAGATAACCGAACGGGAGACGTTATAATCTGAATAAAGGTAAAAGGGCCATTCTTGAACATGGGGTGAGGCATTCTTACTCATCTGCTAGAGAACCAGTTTGGATTTAAGTATAACTTTTGAATGCCTGAAGCCTTTAGTGAGAGGTCTAATGCTTTCATATTTACAGCTTTTTCTAACTGCTTACACACAAAATCTTTTCATATCACACGATTTTTGAAACCTCTCACTCAAAGTGCAAAACTACACACCAAATATCCAAAACCATAAGCTATTGCTCAGCCTTTGACTCAGTTGTCAATTGCATAAAACACTTTTTTCAAAACACTACACACAATTCTCTACCTAAAACACAAAAACCTAACAGGAAGTGACTTGCTTTCCTTTTCCAAACACAACCAATCAAAATGCTACACTTATTCACCAGGTCACACACACACACTCCTCACATGTGCAAACACTAATAGCTTAACTGATCACTAACCAATCACTGCTTTACTGTAGTATAGGCCTATAAATAGGTCAAAGGTCAGATTACCTGTTTTGAACAATGGATGCCAACAATGGACAGAGAGCAAGAGGAGTAGGAGGGAGAGGAAGAGGAAGAAGAGGACGAGGACAAAGAAGAAAAGGAAGGAGAGCCATCTCTGATGAGATTAGGGCAACACTTGTTGATCATGTGATCAACCACGGTTTGACCATGAGAGAGGCACATCCTCCATCACAATGCCACACTGGGTCCGTACAACACCGGCCATATGCTCACTTTTCTGGATGCAATTTATACAATGCTTGTCCCTGATCCAGATCAGGAGCCTGCTAGATTTGTGGTTTTATGGGACAATGTTAGTTTTCACCGGGCTGTTCTTGTCCAAAACTGGTTTGCCACCCATCCACAATTTGTAGTTTTGTACCTACCCCCATATTCACCTTTTCTAAATCCCATAGAGGAATTCTTCTCAGCCTGGCGCTGGAAAGTGTATGATTGCCAACCCTATGCCCGCATGCCGCTTCTCCAGCCAATGGAGGACGCATGTGGGGACATAGAGATTGCCTCTGTCCAAGGTTGGATACGCCATGCTAGGAGATACGTTTTCTCTTGCCATACATCGAGGGAAGTATCTTGTGATGTGGACAAAGTACTGTGGCCAGACCCAGGCCGGAGAAGAGATGAAGCGTAGTTTAGCACTGGTGACTGCCCCCCCCTACCAATTCCTGGACTGACCCCCGGGACCCCACACACACAATTGTGTTCTTTACTGTATTCTAAAGAATATACCTTTGGTTTACATATGTTTATGGTTTTGTTGTATGCTACTGTATACAACAGTAATGTTTGGCCTAATAAATATTTTCTGTTTCTACATTGCATTGGTGTTTACAGTGTACTTGTTACCCCTCTCAGCAGATTACTTTCACTGTAGAACATTGTATTGAAATGTAGATATAAGCCTATGAAAGACCAAAGAGCTTTAGATTTAGAACAACAGTGTTTACATGGTAGATCCAAAAATGTCCTTTTGTGAAAGCAGTGTTTGTCATTTGATGCAAATGCTTCATTCTGACATGTGTTTATGGCATTTTGAATGCAGTGTTACCTTTTGAAGGAGATGTGAGGCATTTTGCATTTTGTGTGTGCAGTTTTGGGAATTGTGTGTAGAGATTTGAAATAAAGGAGACAGTTTTGAAAAAGTGTGTAAGCAGTTGGAAAAAAATGTAATAGTTTCTGCCCTCGAATTCATATTCATTATATAAATGGGCCCATTTAATGTTGTTTGACTTGCTGTTTTTTTTTTATTAATATTTTTTGCTCATATAATTTTAAAAACAAGTCGCAAGGTGTAGGCAAGGCCAAAAGCAAATAGGGAAAGATGAGATATGAGGTGGATTTTTCCACAAATAGACAGGTATTTTCCTATCTAGGTATTTTCCCTCTATTTTTGGTACCTTTATATTCAAATGTATTGTAATGAGATATTTTTATTTATTTTCGGGATATGTATACTGAGTATGTTCACTTCACTGTCAGACCATTTTATTGGAAAACTACACGGTAATGTAAAAGTTTTATTTTTTAGTGATCCAATACATAATATCATCATTTGGTTTTAATCCAGAGAGGTTAGAAAACATATCTACATCCTCTATGAGGCTGTGGAGGGATCTACATTGTGGATTAAAAAAGAACACGAATCATCAGCATACACCTTTGTTTTTAAACCCTGGATTTCTAGGCCCTTGATATTATTTTTGGATCTGATTTTAATAGGTAACATTTCGATGGCCATAATGAATAGATATGATGAATTTGGACAACCTTGTTTTACTCCTCTTGACAGTTTAAACTTTCTTAGAAGTAACCATTGTTTACTATTTTTCACCTAGGGTTACTATACATAACTTGAACCCAATGTTTTAAGAGATTCTCCAAAATGGATATATTCCATTCATTTCTATATAAATTCCAGTCATACTTTATTGTCTTGTCTTTACTATCATTAAATTGAAGACTTATAGTTTTTATCAAAGATTCTCTGTAATTAGTATTACGCGATCAACTTATTATTCATGTAAATGTAATTAACTAGGAAGTCGGGGCACCAAGGAAAAATATTCAGATTACAAAGCTATAATTTCCTAAAATAACTTTTCAGATATTTTATCTGATCAATTAGTCTTCAAATTAATGAATTATTTACATTACCTCACGTTAGTCTCATTCCAAACGTCGTAAATTGTTGGTTATCTGCACGAACCCAGTCTTAACTATGAGTCATCCATACATCAATTGTCTTAAATCATTTATTTATTACTAACTAAGTAATTCACAGAAATGCATAAACAAACAGGAAATATGGTTACAAGAAATGATAGGAGAATGTGCCCTAGTGGGCTAAACCGGCATGGCGGCTTGTTAGACAAAAGGGGAAGTGGGGATCGACTAAGAAGTCACTACAGAGTAATAATTATAACAATTGAAATGCTAATCCTTGGCACGTGAACGCTCACTCATTCGGGAGCAATTGCAATCAATATATATATACTTATATGATTGCTGGTGAAAAGTTTGTTTCTGTTGGAGAGTTCTCTCTCTCTCTCTCTCTCTCTCTCTCTCTCTCTCTCTCTCTCTCTGTTAGAGGGGATAGTTCAGAGTGACATTCATTCATTTGTTATAGAATGGATGTTTCGGCGGTTGTCGTTTCCTAGCTGCAGACTAGTAATTCATTTCAAAGACTTGTTCTTATTCTGTCGGTATCGATAGTCTAAGAGTTTAACCACGTGGTATGGTGAAAAGATTCAGCAATGGTCTGCAACATTTGTCCCCTCCTAATGGAGAAAAACATGGTCTGGTGATAATTTCCTAAGTTGGGTTTTATTCGGAATTGCAGAAAGGGGCTGTCCCAGACCGCCTGACCCTAACTGGGCTCAGGGGCGGTCCTCTGATTTATTTAACTCCAATCCCCTTTTTCAGTTTTCCTTCATTAAACAGTCCAAAATCACATTGTAAAATTGTGTAAACAGTATCATACTCATTCATTCATCGTATACAACAATTATATGTAAACCTCATATCTGAGGCTATTATATAAACAGCGTTATGGTAATGTGCCACACAGTCTCCCATGAGCTTCCCCAAGTTGTAACAAACGGACCAGTTCGTAGCTGGATTCTTCACCGATCTTTTATACTTTCTCCGGAACATGAAATTTGTTCGTACCTCACGTTCTGTGAGGTGGAAGGAATTCCTTTGTTCTCTATGAAAATTTCCTCTCTATACTGTGTGTCCATGAGGAGATCCTCAGGAATTTACGACGTCTCTCTAGCCACAGCAGCCTAGTTGAAGGAGGAAAGGGGGAGGCAGGGAGAGGGGGATTTGGCTCGCCACACCCAAAGAGACAACGTCATGACATTATCAAAAGCCTTTTCAAAGTCAGCTTTGAATACCACACCTGGTTTCCCAGTATTTTCATTGTTTTCTGTTGTTTACAGTACTTGTCTTGTATTATCAATGTACGTCCATGTAAAAAAACCTGTCTGATTAGGATGATTAATATCCAACTATACCTTTTTAATTCTAATCGCTATGCACTTTCCTATAGTTTTTTTGTATTACAACACTGAAGTGTTAGGCGACTCCAATTTTTTAAATGGACTGGATCTTTATATTTACTACTTGGGTACTGAAACAGTAATAATGAAATCAGACCTTGTTGTTGAGTTCCTGATAATCTACCATTTTTATAGGAGTGGTTAAAACATGCTAATAACTGTCCTCTGAGTACCTCAAAAAAAGTTTAGTATACTTCAACTGGTATGCCATCCAGGCCTGGAGTTTTCCCGGACTTAAAGGCTTTAATTGCTTCAAGAAGTTCCTCCTTTGTAATTTGGCCTTCACATGAGTCTTTCTACAGCTGTTAATTGTACATTATTAATAGGGTGAAAAAATCCTTATAATTATATTCGGTTAGTGGAGATGGGGGAGATTGAAACGAAAATATATACTTAAAGTGCTTTGCTTTTATTGTTTGGTGAATCATGGATGACTTTCATTTGCAAGTTTCAGGGGGAAAAAATGGTAGCAATTCTATGTTGAAGATTGAATAAAAATGTGTGAATTTTTCCCATATTCCACCCAGTTTGCTTAAAAATATATATATATATATATATATTACACTTGATCTTTCTTGAAAAAGTGCCTCCATTTCTTTTTGTTTTTCCTCTAATTTATTCTGTGCCTTTATGGTACAGTTTTTTATTGCTATCTGTCTGTACTGTTAGTCCCTGTATTTCCTTTAATTATAGATTACTAAAACTGTGTTTGAGAAAGAATACATGTTGCAGTTACAAGGGATTTTGCCTGAAAGGCATTATTCCTCAAATTGAAATTGAAAACCACTGTTAACGTAGGGGGGAAACTATTGCAGGATGTATACTGTATATACAAATATAGACAAATGTTACCCCAGAATTGGCCCCATGCCATTATAATCACAAGGGTCAACTCCATGTCTATCTACCTTCATGTGGAAGTACATCAAATAGTCATAAACACACTGTGCATTGTTACATCCCCCATTGTTACATTCCCCATTGTTACATTCCCCATTGCTACATTCCCCATTGCTACATTCCCCATTGCTACATTCCCCATTGCTACATTCCCCATTGTTACATTCCCCATTGTTACATCCCCCATTGTTACATTCCCCATTGTTACATTCCCCATTGCTACATTCCCCATTGTTACATTCCCCATTGCTACATTCCCCATTGCTACATTCCCCATTGTTACATTCCCCATTGTTACATTCCCCATTGCTACATTCCCCATTGCTACATTCCCCATTGTTACATTCCCCATTGCTACATTCCCCATTGCTACATTCCCCATTGTTACATTCCCCATTGTTACATTCCCCATTGCTACATTCCCCATTGTTACATTCCCCATTGCTACATTCCCCATTGTTACATTCCCCATTGTTACATTCCCCATTGCTACATTCCCCATTGCTACATTCCCCATTGTTACATTCCCCATTGTTACATTCCCCATTGCTACATTCCCCATTGCTACATTCCCCATTGTTACATTCCCCATTGCTACATTCCCCATTGCTACATTCCCCATTGTTACATTCCCCATTGCTACATTCCCCATTGCTACATTCCCCATTGTTACATTCCCCATTGTTACATTCCCCATTGCTAAATTCCCTATTGCTACATTCCCCATTGTTACATTCCCCATTGCTACATTCCCCATTGCTACATTCCTCATTGCTACATTCCCTATTGCACCAAATGGCAGAATGCTAGGGATGTATCATAATCATCAATATTTCATAAAGTGATAGGGTTTAATTCTCTTCATACAGGTGTCAAGCCTTTAATAATAACACACAATCTGCATCTCAGGAGATTTACACACCGCTTAGATGTGATTACCAGGATTTCCCTCTGTCGGTATACACTTGTAAAACTGTAAAAATGTGTCACTTAACAAACATTTACACAGACCAGCCATGGATGGAAGGTGTTTCATGTCACCATTCCTTCAACACGTTTTATTTCTCACTCAACTATCCATCAAGTCCTCACACAACACACATGGGAAGCCCAGATATACCTGGTTTGATCCTAGAATTGTAACTTTTGTTGCTTTTTGTCTTTGAACAATCATCAAAGATTGTTAATCGCGGCTCTTGAAATTCTTATTTGAACAAGATATCAGTGATTTGAGATGGTAGCATCTCAGGCTGACCTGGAGTGATCCAGACCGATGTTTCATCTATGTGTTTGCTTTTGTGTTTGACCCGACGACTTGCTCCGGCAAGACCTCAGAGCACCCGTCAAGATGCCATCAAATGCTCCTTGTAATTACACCACCACACGATCGAAAAAAAAAGAGGAGAAATAGCCGACCCATTGGTTCAACCTCAGTTTGGCCATTAGACACGATGGAGATATCTGGGATGTGGTGTTGTGAGAGCTGACTAGTCTCTCTGAGAGGAGAGTGTGTCATGTCTGGAGTGTGTGGAGTGTGTCACTGCAATATTGAGGACGATCAATAAGGGCAGGTCTCCACCCTCTCCCTTTCCCCCTGGCATGTCCATCCTCCACCTCCCCTTCTCTCCTCCACCCCCACTACATCAGCACCAGGACCCGTGCCATCCTCCACTTCCCCTTCTCTCCTCCACCCCCACTACATCAGCACCAGGACCTGTGCCATCCTCCACCTCCCCTTCTCTCCTCCACCCCCACTACATCAGCACCAGGACCCGTGCCATCCTCCATCTCCCCTTCTCTCCTCCACCCCCACTACATCAGCACCAGGACTCGTGCCATCCTCCATCTCCCCTTCTCTCCTCCACCCCCAATACATCAGCACCAGGACCCGTGCCACCCTCCACCTCCCCTTCTCACCTCCACCCCCACTACATCAGCACCAGGACTCGTGCCATCCTCCACCTCCCCTTCTCTCCTCCACCCCCACTACATCAGCACCAGGACCCGTGCCATCCTCCAGCCTCCTTCCCCTCATGCAGAAAGCATGAGGAGCTTTTGAGATTCCAGCAGGTTCTTTGCCTCTTGTATTAGCAGGACCCAGAGGAGAGGTAAGCCACTTAACCTGTCATTTCAAATTGTGTGGAAACTGTCAGACAGGTGCTTTTCTCCTGGGATCCAGGGGAGAGGAAGGCACTCAAATGGCAAAGAGCAGTTGATACAGGAGCTCAGAAGGTAGTCAGCAGGCAGTCAGCAGGTAGTCAGCAGGTTGTCACTGTCGAAAACACAGTCCTTGGAGAGCAATTCTGAGGTAATAATTTTGCGCGGACTGAGCGAGCGTTTCTGAGGTGGAAAAATAACTAGATCTGCCTGTGTCCTCCTTCCTTCATAACCGCTATGAGGTAAATAGAGACAAGCAACCAGCCTAGCAACGGCTACTTTGGTTCATGATGTAATCAGAATTTCGCAAGTTCTAGCAACAGCCCTAGCAACAGTAGCTAGAACTCATCGAATACCATTGTGACGCAGGGGGACACTATTTGACATGACAAGCCCTCTACCGAGAGGCCTAGGGCCAGGCAGGGCTGCAAACTGCAGTAGTTGGGACAGTGGTACAGGGAGTGGGGGGGAAAGGATTTGGGGCGCGGTGGCAAGTTTGCAACATGTCACAAATGTCACCAGGTATCTTATGAACATCCTTTTCACCTCAGATCTCCTCAGACTGTGTACCGTAGAAGCGCTTGGTTAAGTTGAACTGAGCAATTTAAGTTGTAAAAAGGTACTGTTAAAGTCATTAACTTCTAATGGCAGGCTAAAACTAGTTTGATCCCATAAATCAAGTAATATCATATTTTAACTGAAGGGACGTTATCATGCAAGCTTGTACAAAAAAAATATAATTTTAAGTCGTCAGCTTCTGTATGGTTTTAGTTTATACTTTATTGTTGGCTGCCGGCTATTGATGTGACATAAAGGAGTCTCTTCCCATATAGCTAAAGTACTCACTCTCTCAGCTCCCGGCCTAGATGTCTATTTTGCCAACCTCCTGAAGTGACAAGCCTGAGATGCTTATCACTGGGTTTTCATGCACCTCCAATAGAAAGGACTTGCTAGATTGTTTTAATACAGTTTTGTTACTCCTTTCTCTGTTTGTCTCGGTTGAAACTCAGACCCAACACCCCATCTCCCATTGAAATGTCACCTATCTGAATTCAGCCGAAGCAGTGAGCTTTACTCCATGCATTTGGAAAAAGCGCTGTTGTCACTTCTTTGTGTGTTGGCCCTCGACCGCTCTCTTCATTCCTCCCTTCTCTCTTGTGTTTTTTCCTGAGTATAGAATTTAACTTGACATCTTAACTTGACATATCTATTATCTATTTATCGATTGGGTCGGTTACTAGTGCTCACCACACTTCTCCACCTCCAACCCCCCTCTCCACTCTTCTCCACCTCTCCACTCTTCTATATCTAGAACCCACTCTCCACTCTTCTCCACCTCCAACCTTACTCTCCACTCTTCTCCAGCCCCAATCTCCACTCTTCTCCACCTCCAACTCCTCTCGCCACTCTTCTCCACCTCCAACCCAACTCTCCACCCTTCTTTTCTCCACCTCCAACCCAACTCTCCACTCTTCTCCAACTTCCTTTTCCACTCTCCTCTATCTCCAATCCCACTCTCCACTCCTCCACCTCCAAAGCCCCTCGCATCTCCACTCTCTAGCCTCCCCCAATCCCATCCCTCCTTTTCCATGCTTCCCTCCCTCCACCAATCAAGAGGAAGATACAGGCTTATCTGCTGTCCAATCGCCTAGGTAAACAAGGGACCACAACATCCAGTATCCTCAACTGTGCAGTAAAATCAATGGAGGCTAGTCTTTTATTAGACGTACTTGTCTGAGGGCCATGGACCGACAGAGATGGACAGCCGAGGTGTACGAACAGAGAAAGGGCGTGGCACTACAGCTTGTAACTGCCGTCTTATTCCAATCTTGATTGGAACCTGTCAAAACCATAAAACGTCTTCCTTCTTTCCTTTGTGATCACTTGACAGGTGACAGGATCCTGACCGAGTCAGCTTGTGAATGCCATATTAGTTAGGTCACAGAAAATGAGATGAGGAGAGGGAACAATTTCCAGATGTTGGGATGTTCTATCACTCTTTGGTTACGGATGACATTTTATAACTACGCACTAAGCAATCTGGAGGTCCCTAGACTGTACTTTTTAATGTGGTTTACTCACGCCTATCCTTTGGTCTCTGGTCCAGTTGACTCCTCATTAACTCCCTCTGCCTCTAAAGTTCCTGTTAATTTGGAAAAAATATCCCTCTGCCTCCACCTTTTCATCTTGTTAAAGTGCATGCACAAACGTTGCCTAATTTACTAAATGGAATTACCTCATAAACTGCTTTTTTTCTCCCATGTGTTTCAGGTGCTTATTATGAACTATGGTTTTAATTTCGATTGACATTTTAAAAAATAAATAAAATGCTGTTTTAAAATTCCAGCTAAAATGAAAAGGACTTGACAAATGTATTGGCCAAGATGGATTTGATGTTTAATTTGTCCCAATATACTGTATATACAAATTCAGAAAAGACTGAGGAACAAACTTACTGTGAATTGTAACATGTTATCATGAGTTCATACTGAAGGGGCAGTGCAAGTCACTAGAACTTGATAAATTCACTTCATAGCAGTCACATATTGTGTGTTACCACAGGAGGCTGGTTGCACTTTAATTTAGGAGTAGATGCTCATGGTAATGGCTGGACCGGAATAGGTGGAATGGTATCAAATACATCAAACACATAGGTTCCATTCCATTAGCTCCTCCCCTCAGCAGCCCGGTGTATAGTATTGTGTAGACTATTATACGTGTAGAATTTCATGCTTTACAGTGTATTGGTTGTTTCCTTTGTGCAGCACTATAGTACATTGACGACTTCCACTAATGTATTATCCTGTAGGCATTAAACCTTATTATAGCTCTGACCTTGAGGGTAGAAAAGGCCTCTTTGGTCCAATGCACTTCAACAGAACCTCTGTGGCATGCACATGCACACACACATACACAGACATGTCGGCAGATAGCCGTTAGAGCGGTGGGCCAGTAACTTCAAGGTTGTTAGTTCAAATCCCTAAATCAACAACGTGCATTGCCTTTGAGCAAGGCACGTCACCCTAATGCAGGGTTGGGCAACTCGAGAGCTTGATTGGTGTCACACTTTTTCTCCATCCCTGGCAAACACAGCTGATTAATCAAATTGCATTCCAAACTGAAGATCATGATGAGGTGATTATTGGAGTCAGGTTTGTTAGCTGGGGCTGGGGCCAAACTGTGACAACGATCAGGTCCTCGAGGACTGGAATTACCCACCCCTGCCCTAATCAACGGTGACCCTGGAGCCATAATGGCAGAGCCGTGACCCCACTCTCCGAGGGTGTCTCACGTAGAGTTGGGATTTGCTGAAACACATTTCAGTTCACACATGGGTATTACACACTAGGACAAATACAGTATAAGCACCAATCAGATTATTACACATACTCGCTTTCTCTTCTAACAATCTGTGGGCCTTCCCTCATACCCTCCTGGTGCACAGTTTGGCTACAACTCTAAGACAGTTGAGGGAAGAGGAGAGAGCAAGGCTTTTTTATAGCTAATGTCTAACCGGAGGCAGTACTCGGTATTAAAACACATTGAAGCAGGAGTCGCCACCATATTGCCCTCCAGTCCAAAACGTGTCCAGGTTTTTATTCCTGTCAGGATACAAGCTCTATCACCAACATTGACCAATGGTCAAAGCTTTTTTTGTTTAGTTTCTGACATCAGAAATCAGAATGACGCAGTATGTTTATATACATCTTCAGCGGTAAAATAAACAAACATTGAAAACATTTCAGAATATCTTCACTTTGGTATGTCTTCATTTCAGATGGTTGGCCTGTAGATAGAAATAAGTATTCAGACCCTTTACTCAGTACTTTGTTGAAGCACCTCAAGCTCTGTTAGGTTGGATGGGGAGCGTTGCTGCACAGCTATTTTCAGGTCTCTCCAGAGATGTTCGATCGGGTTCAAGTCCGGGCTCTGTCTGGGTCACTCAAGGACAATAAGAGACTTGTCCTGAAGCCACTCCTGTCTTGGCTGTGTGCTTAGGGTTGTTGTCCTGTTGGAAGGTGAACCTTCAACCCAGTCTGAGGTCCTGAGCTCTCTGGAGCAGGTTTTCATCAAGGATCTCTCTGACTAGTCTCCCTGTCTCTGCCGCTGAAAAACATGCTGCCACCACCATGCTTCACCATACAGATGGTGCCAGCTTTTCCATTCAGGCCAAAGAGTCCAAACTTGGTTTCATCAGACCAGAGAATGTTGTATCTCATGGTCTGAGAGTCCTTTAGGTGCATTTTGGCAAACTCCAAGCCGGCTGTCATGTGCCTTACTGAGGAGTGGCTTCTGTCTGGCCAATCTACCATAAAGGCCTGATTGGTGGAGTGCTGCAGAGATGGTTGTCCTTCTGGAAGGTTCTCCCATCTCCATAGAGGAACTCTGGAGCTCTATCAGAGTGACCATCGGGTTCTTGGTCACCTCTCTGACCAAGGCCGTTCTCCCCTGATTGCTCAGTTTGGCCTGGTAGCCAGCTCTAAGAAGAGTATTGATGGTTCCAAACTTCTTCCATTTAAGAATGATGGAGGCCACTGTGTTCTTGTGGACCTTGAATACTGCATAATTGTTTTGGTACCCTTCCCCAGAACTGTGCCTGACACAATCATGTCTCGGAGCTCTACAGACATTTCCTTCGACCTCATGGCTTAGTTTTTGTTCTGACATGCTCTGTCAGCCTTGGGACCTTATATAGACAGGTGTGTGCCTTTCCAAATCATGTCCAATCAATTGAATTTACCACAGGAGGACTCCAATCAAGTTGTAGAAACATCTAAAGGAGGATCAATGGAAACAGGATGCACCTGAGCTCAATTTCGAGTCTCATAGCAAAGGGTCTGAATACTTATGTAAATAGATATTTTTGTTTATTATTGTTAATAAATGTGCACACATTTCGAGAAACCTGTTTTCACTTCGTCATTATGGGGTATTGTGTGTAGATTGATGAGAAAAACAATTAATTTAATCAATTTTGAAATAAGGCTGTAACGCAACAAAATGTAGAAAAAGTCAAGGGGTCTGAATACTTTCCAAATGCACTGTACAGTTTAATTCTGTGTGCATCCTGATGTATGCTGATGATGATTACAATTAGTAAGCATAATGATTAAGGTGTGGGTATCCCTGACTAGAGTTTACATTGGCCTTGAGTGGGAAAATCAGACAAATATTCTTTGACATACTTTGAACTACTGTAGTCTTCCCACTCGTCTTTGCATATAGTAATTAACGAAAGCAATGCTACAATTTTGTAATTACGTTGTTGTGGCAAAGGGTCTGTAATTTGCCCGCCATGGTAATTAATTGTGAGGGAGCGACATTATAGGGTTGCCAGTCACCACACACAGTTCCACACAGCAGCGTAGAAACACACACCAGCAGAAAAGAAGACTAGCGGAGACACGCACACCCCGTTTTAAGAGCACTCCCCATGGTACAGTTGTCCCTCTTCAACGAACAGACCTGTTGCCTAAAGGGAACGCTGCCTGAGGTGCTGAGTCTACCTCTGATAGGGCCATCCGGGGGAGAGGGATGGAGAGAACGAAAGAGAGAGAAATGTAAAGAAAGAGAAAGACCTTGTTGCACAAAGCCCCATAAATGCTCTGTGTTTGGCAGACTGGGAGACCTTGTTGCATAAAGCCCTGTAAATGCTCTGAGTGTTTGGCAGACTGGGAGATCTTGTTGCATAAAGTCCCATAAACGCTGTAACGGTTTTCTTCCGTTGAAGGAGAGGAGGACCAAAATGCAGCGTGGTTAGTGTTCAACATGTTTAATAATATAGATGATAAACGAGAACACTTACAAAATACAAAACAACAAATGTTAAATCCGAAAACAGTCCTATCTGGTGCATAGACACAAAGACAGAAGACAACCACCCACAAAACCAAACACAAAACAGGCTACCTAAATATGGTTCCCAATCAGAGACAAACAACTGCCTCTGATTGAGAACCATATCAGGACCCCCCCCCCCCCCCCCCCCAAGGTGCGGACTCCGGCCGCAAAACCTGAACCTATAGGGGAGGGTCTGGGTGGGCATCTGTCCGCGGTGGCGGCTCTGGCGCAGGACGTGGACTCCACTCCACCATAGTCTTTGTCCGCTTTAGTGTCCTCCTAGGAACGGCGACCCTCGCCACCGACCTTGAACTGGACCCCCTACTAAAGGGCCCCACTGGACTAAACAAACTCCTCCAGACTGAGGGGCAGCTACAGACTGAGGGGTAGCTCAGGACCGAGGGGTAGCTCAGGACCGAGGGGCAGCTCAGGACCGAGGGGCAGCTCAGGACCGAGGGGTAGCTCAGGACCGAGGGGTAGCTCAGGACTGAGGGGTAGCTCAGGACCGAGGGGTAGCTCAGGACCGAGATGTAGCTCAGGACCGAGAGGTAGCTCAGGACCGAGAGGTAGCTCAGGACCGAGAGTTAGCTCAGGACAGAGAGATAGCTCAGGACTGAGAGATAGCTCAGGCTGGTTGACGGCTCTGGCAGCTTCTGGCTGACTGACGGCTCTGGCAGCTTCTGGCTGACTGACGGCTCTGGCAGCAACTGGCTGACTGGCGGCTCCGGCGGATCCTGGCTGACTGGCGGCTCCGGCGGATCCTGGCAGACTGGCGGCTCTGGCGGATCCTGGCAGACTGGCGGCTCTTGCGGCTCGCTGCAGACTGGCGGCTCTGGTGGATCCCTGCAGACTGGCGGCTCTGGCGGCTCCCTGCAGACTGGCGGCTCTGGCGGCTCCCTGCAGACTGGCGGCTCTGGCGGCTCCCTGCAGACTGGCGGCTCTGGCGGCTCCCTGCAGACTGGCGGCTCTGGCGGCTCCTTGCAGACTGTCGGCTCTGGCGGCTTAGGTTAGATGGGAGACTCTAGCAGCTCTAGACAGGCGGGAGACTCTAGCAGCACTGGACAGGCGGGAGACTCTAGCAGCTCTGGAATGGCGGGAGACTCTAGCAGCTCTGGACAGGCGGGAGACTATAGCAGCTCTGGACAGGCGGGAGACTCTAGCAGCTCTGGACAGGCGGGAGACTCTAGCAGCTCTGGACAGATGGGAGAATCTGGAGGCACTGGAGAGGAGGAAGGCTCTAGCAGCGCTGGACAGGCGGGAGCACCTGTAGACAAAGGACGGAGAGACAGCCTGGTGCGGGGGGCTGCCACCGGAGGGCTGGTGCGTGGAGGTGGCCCTGGATGGACCGGACCGTGAAGGCGTACTGGAGATCTTGAGAGCAGGGCTGGCACCATCCGCCCTGGCTGGATCTTCACCCTAGCCCGGCAGATGTGGGGAGCTGGGATGTAGCGCACCGGGCTAAGCACGCATACTGCGTTCCACCGCATAACACGGTGCCTGACCAGTACAACGCCCGCCACGGTTAGCACGGCTAAGAGCACTGTAGCGCTGAGCCGGCACAGGACGTGCAGGGCTAGGGAGGTGCACAGGAGGCCTGGTGCGTGAGGCTGGCACAGTCTTAACCAGACGGCTAGCACGCACCTCAGGACGAGTGCCGTGCATGCTGCGCCAAACCGACACCTCTCTCTCTTCAGTCTCCTCCAATTTTATCAACAACTCCTCGAATGTCTCATAATCTCCCCTCCTCCAATTTGTTCAATAACTCCTCCACATTCTCAGACGCACACCTCAACTTCGCCGACTGCTCTGATTCCATCCTTGGCTCCTCACGGTAAACAGAGGGAGTTGGCTCAGGTCTGACTCCTGACTCTGCCACACTCTCCCTGTGCCCCCTCCCAAGACATTTTTGGGGCCGTCTCTCGGGCTTCCATCCGCGCCGCCGTGCTGCCTCCTCATACCAGCGCCTCTCCGCCTTCGCTGCCTCCAGCTCTTCTTTGGGGCGGCGATAATCTCCTGGCTGTGCCTGGCTGTGCCCAGGGTCCTTCTCCTGCTGCTGCTGTTGCTGCAGCCTCTGTTTACCATGCGGCTTGGTCCTTGGTTGGTGGGTGGTTCTGTAACGGTTTTCTTCCGTTGAAGGAGAGGAGGACTAAAATGCAGCGTGGTTAGTGTTCAACATGTTTAATATAGATGATAAACGAGAACACTTACAAAATAAAAAACAACAAATGTGAAAACCAAAAAAAGTCCTATCTGGTGCAGAGACACAAATACAGAAGACAACCACCCACAAAACCCAACACAAAACAGGCTACCTAAATATGGTTCCCAATCAGAGACAATGACAAACACCTGCCTCTGATGAGAGAACCATATCAGGCCAAACAACAAACCCAACATAGAAACACAAAACATAAAATGCCCACTCAGCTCACGTCCTGACCAACACTAAAACAAAGAAAACAGAAAATAACTATGGTCAGAACGTGACAAACGCTCTGTGTGTTTGGCTGACTGGGAGACCTTGTTGCATAAAACCCTGTAAACGCTCTGTGTGTATTTGGCTGACTGGGAGACGTTGTTGCATAAAGCCCTGTAAACGCTCTGTGTGTTTGGCTGACTGGGAGACCTTGTTGCATAAAGCCCTGTAAACGCTCTGTGTGTTTGGCTGACTGGGAGACCTTGTTGCATAAAGCCCTGTAAATGCTCTGTGTGTTTGGCTGACTGGGAGACCTTGTTGCATAAGCCCTGTAAACGCTCTGTGTGTTTGGCTGACTGGGAGACCTTGTTGCATGAAGTTCTAAACTATTTATTCTTCAACTCAACTGTTTTTTTGTCAGGCTAATAGTCTACACCACATATGTCAGAGTCAAGGCCCGCGGGCCACATCCGGCCCGCAAGAAGGTTTTTTACGGCCCCTGGGATGATCTTGATTTATTATTAGAACCGGCCCGCAGCAAGCCGGCAGCCCGCAGATCTTTTACACGCACCAATACTACATTTCCCACAATGCAAAGGTGACGCACCGAGCAGTAGGCTGCTTCATTTCAATATTTATTGGCACAGCAGTCGTCAGCATCACAGTAAAATTAACTTTCAGATACCCATCAAAAATGGCAAAACGGAAGGTGGATACTGAGAACCGGGGGTTTCAAACAAGGTGGGAGTCGGAGTATATGTTCACGAAGGTAGCTGGAAAACCTGTGTGTCTTCTGTGTGGAGAAAGTGTGGCGGTACTGAAAGAGTATAATCTGAGACGACATTATGAAACGAAACACGCGGACAAAAACAAGAATATGGACATGGAACAAAGGCTACAAAAGGCCAGTTTTATTTTGGCAGAAGAGATCGCTAAATCAGCCCGGCCATTTACGGAGGGGGATTTCATCAAAAACTGCATGATTAAAGTTTGTGACGAAGTTTGCCCAGAAAAAAGGCAACTCTTTTTAAATGTGAGTCTGAGCAGAAACACCATTGCCGAGAGAGTAGACCAGTTGTCCATCAATCTAAAAGAGCAGCTTGTGAAAAAGGGAAAAGATTTTATTGCATATTCCTTGGCTGTGGATGAGAGCACCGACATTTCTGACATTGCCCAGTTGTCAATTTTCATCCGCGGAGTGGACTCCAACCTAAGCGTGACAGAGGAGTTTTTGGCTTTACGTCCTATGCATGGCACAACTACGGGGCATGATTTGTATGAAGAGGTGTCAAGATGTGTAAATGAGATGGAGCTGCCTTGGGAAAAACTCGTGGGTTTGACAACCGACGGAGCACCTGCGATGTGTGGACACAGGAGCGGACTGGTGGCGAAGATACGGGAAAAGATGCAAGAGGAAAACGCGACAGGTGAGCTGACAGCTTATCATTGTATCATACACCAGGAAGCGTTGTGCGGTAAAGCCTTGAAAATGGAGCATGTAATGAGCTGTAGTAGCTACAGTATGGAGACTGGCCTATAGTAGCTACAATATCTGACTGGGCTGTAGTAGCTACAGTATGAGACTGGCATACTATACTACTATAGAGGCCTATAGTAGCTACAGTATGAGACTGGCCTATAGTAGCTACAGTATGTAGAGGCCTATAGTATCTACAGTATGTGACTGGCCTATAGTATCTACAGTATGAGACTGGCTTATAGTAGATACAGTTTGAGACTGGTCTACAGTATCTAAAGTATGTTACTGGCCTATAGTAGCTACAGTATGTGTCTGGCCTATATTAGCTGCAGTGTGAGACTGGCCTATAGTAGCTACAGTATGTAGAGGCCTATTGTAGCTACAGTATGAGACTGGCCTATAGTAGCTACAGTATGCGACTGTCCTAAAGTAGCTACAGTATGTACAGTGCCTTGCGAAAGTATTCGGCCCCCTTGAACTTTGCGACCTTTTGCCACATTTCAGGCTACAAACATAAAGATATAAAACTGTATTTTTTTGTGAAGAATCAACAACAAGTGGGACACAATCATGAAGTGGAACGACATTTATTGGATATTTCAAACGTTTTTAACAAATCAAAAACTGAACAATTGGGCGTGCAAAATTATTCAGCCCCTTTACTTTCAGTGCAGCAAACTCTCTCCAGAAGTTCAGTGAGGATCTCTGAATGATCCAATGTTGACCTAAATGACTAATGATGATAAATACAATCCACCTGTGTGTAATCAAGTCTCCGTATAAATGCACCTGCACTGTGATAGTCTCAGAGGTCCGTCACAAGCGCAGAGAGCATCATGAAGAACAAGGAACACACCAGGCAGGTCCGAGATACTGTTGTGAAGAAGTTTAAAGCCGGATTTGGATACAAAAAGATTTCCCAAGCTTTAAACATCCCAATGAGCACTGTGCAAGCGATAATATTGAAATGGAAGGAGTATCAGACCACTGCAAATCTACCAAGACCTGGCCGTCCCTCTAAACTTTCAGCTCATACAAGGAGAAGACTGATCAGAGATGCAGCCAAGAGGCCCATGATCACTCTGGATGAACTGCAGAGATCTACAGCTGAGGTGGGAGACTCTGTCCATAGGACAACAATCAGTCGTATATTGCACAAATCTGGCCTTTATGGAAGAGTGGCAAGAAGAAAGCCATTTCTTAAAGATATCCATAAAAAGTGTTGTTTAAAGTTTGCCACAAGCCACCTGGGAGACACACCAAACATGTGGAAGAAGGTGCTCTGGTCAGATGAAACCAAAATTGAACTTTTTGGCAACAATGCAAAACGTTATGTTTGGGGTAAAAGCAACACAGCTCATCACCCTGAACACACGATACCCACTGTCAAACATGGTGGTGGCAGCATCATGGTTTGGGCCTGCTTTTCTTCAGCAGGGACAGGGAAGATGGTTAAAATTGATGGAAAGATGGATGGAGCCAAATACAGGACAATTCTGGAAGAAAACCTGATGGAGTCTGCAAAAGACCTGAGACTGCGACGGAGATTTGTCTTCCAACAAGACAATGATCCAAAACATAAAGCAAAATCTACAATGGAATGGTTCAAAAATAAACATATCCAGGTGTTAGAATGGCCAAGTCAAAGTCCAGACCTGAATCCAATCGAGAATCTGTGGAAAGAACTGAAAACTGCTGTTCACAAATGCTCTCCATCCAACCCAACTGAGCTCGAGCTGTTTTGCAAGGAGGAATGGGAAAAAATTTCAGTCTCTCGATGTGCAAAACTGATAGAGACATACCCCAAACGACTTACAGCTGTAATCGCAGCAAAAGGTGGCGCTACAAAGTATTAACTTAAGGGGGCTGAATAATTTTGCACGCCCAATTTTTCAGTTTTTGATTTGTTAAAAAAGTTTGAAATATCCAATAAATGTCGTTCCACTTCATGATTGTGTCCCACTTGTTGTTGATTCTTCACAAAAAAATACAGTTTTATATCTTTATGTTTGAAGCCTGAAATGTGGCAAAAGGTCGCAAAGTTCAAGGGGGCCGAATACTTTCGCAAGGCACTGTAGATGCCAAAAGTAGCTAGAGTTTGAGACTGGCCTATAGTAACTGCAGTATGTAGAGGCCTATGGTAGCTACAGTATGTAGAGGCCTATTTTAACTACAGTATGAGACTGGCCTATAGTAACTACAGTATGTGGAGGCCTATAGTAACTACAGTATGTAGAGGCCTATAGTAGCTACAGTATGTAGAGGCTTATATTAACTACAGTATGTGGAGGCCTATAGTAGCTACAGTATGTAGAGGCCTATAGTAGCTACAGTATTTGGAGGCCTATAGTAACTACAGTTTTTAGAGGCCTATAGTAACTACATTATGTGACTGGCCTATAGTAGCTACTATTTTGGCCTATAGTAGCTACAGTATGAGGCTTACCTAAAGTAACTACAGTACGTGGAGGCCAATAGTAGCTACAGTATGTAGAGGCCTATAGTAACTACAGTATGAGCCTGGTCTATAGTAGCTACAGTATGTAGAGGCCTATTGTAGCTACAGTATGAGACTGGCCTATAGTAGCTACAGTATATAGAGGCCTATTGTAGCTACAATATGTAGAGGCCTATTGTAGCTACAGTATGAGACTGGCCTATAGTAGCTACAGTATATAGAGGCCTATAGTAACTACAGTATGTAGAGGCCTATTGTAGCTACAGTATGTAGAGGCCTAAAGTAACTACAGTATGTAGAAGCCTATAGTAGCTACAGTTTGTGACTGGCCTATAGTAGCTACAGTATGTAGAGGTCTATCGTAGCTACCGTATGAGACTGGCCTATAGTAGCTACAGTTTGTGACTGGCCTATAGTAGCTACAGTATATAGAGGCCTATTGTAGCTACAATATGTAGAGGCCTATTGTAGCTACAGTATGAGACTGGCCTATAGTAGCTACAGTATATAGAGGCCTATAGTAACTACAGTATGTAGAGGCCTATTGTAGCTACAGTATGTAGAGGCCTAAAGTAACTACAGTATGTAGAAGCCTATAGTAGCTACAGTTTGTGACTGGCCTATAGTAGCTACAGTATGTAGAGGCCTATTGTAGCTACAGTATGAGACTGGCCTATAGTAGCTACAGTATATAGAGGCCTATAGTAACTACAGTATGTAGAGGCCTATAGTAGCTACAGTTTGTGACTGGCCTATAGTAGCTACAGTATGTAGAGGCCTATTGTAGCTACAGTATGAGACTGGCCTATAGTAGCTACAGTATATAGAGGCCTATAGTAACTACAGTATGTAGAGGCCTATTGTAGCTACAGTATGTAGAGGCCTAAAGTAACTACAGTATGTAGAAGCCTATAGTAGCTACAGTTTGTGACTGGCCTATAGTAGCTACAGTATGTAGAGGTCTATCGTAGCTACCGTATGAGACTGGCCTATAGTAGCTACAGTTTGTGACTGGCCTATAGTAGCTACAGTATGTAGAGGCCTATCGTAGCTACCATATGAGACTGGCCTATAGTAGCTACAGTATGAGACTGTCCTATAGTAGCTACAGTATTTGACTGGCCTATAGTAGCTACAGTATGTAGAGAGTGGCCTATCGTAGCTACCGTATGAGACTTGCCTATAGTTGCTACAGTATGTGACTGGCCTATAGTAGCTACTATATTGGCCTATAGTTGCTACAGTATGAGACTGGCCTATAGTAACTACAGTATGTAGAGGCCTATAGTAGCTACAGTATGTAGAGGCCTATAGTAACTACAGCATGTAGAGGCCTAAAGTAACTACAGTATGTAGAGGCCTATAGCAGCTACAGAATGTGACTGGCCTATAGTAGCTACAGTATGTAGAGGCCTGTAGTAGCTACAGTATTTAGAGGCCTATAGTAGCTACAGTATGTAGATGCCTATAGTAACTACAGTATGAGACTGGCCTATATTAACTACAGCATGTAGGGCCTAAAGTAACTACAGTATGTAGAGGCCTATAGTAACTACAGTATGTAGAGGCCTATAGTAACTACAGTATTTAGAGGCCTATAGTAGCTACAGTATGTAGAGGCCTATAGTAACTACAGTATGAGACTGGCCTATATTAACTACAGCATGTAGGGCCTAAAGTAACTACAGTATGTTGAGGCCTATATTAACTACAGTATGTAGAGGCCTATAGGAGCTACAATATGAGACTGGCCTATAGTAACTACAGAATGTAGAGTCCAACAGTAGCTACAGTATGTGGAGGCCTATAGTAGCTACAGTATGTAGAGGCCTATCGTAGCTACCGTATGAGACTGGCCTATAGATGCTATAGTATGTGACTGGCCTATTGTAACTACAGTATGTAGAGGTCTATCGTAGCTACCGTATGAGACTGGCCTATAGTAGCTACAGTTTGTGACTGGCCTATAGTAGCTACAGTATGTAGAGGCCTATCGTAGCTACCATATGAGACTGGCCTATAGTAGCTACAGTATGAGACTGTCCTATAGTAGCTACAGTATTTGACTGGCCTATAGTAGCTACAGTATGTAGAGAGTGGCCTATCGTAGCTACCGTATGAGACTTGCCTATAGTTGCTACAGTATGTGACTGGCCTATAGTAGCTACTATATTGGCCTATAGTTGCTACAGTATGAGACTGGCCTATAGTAACTACAGTATGTAGAGGCCTATAGTAGCTACAGTATGTAGAGGCCTATAGTAACTACAGCATGTAGAGGCCTAAAGTAACTACAGTATGTAGAGGCCTATAGCAGCTACAGAATGTGACTGGCCTATAGTAGCTACAGTATGTAGAGGCCTGTAGTAGCTACAGTATTTAGAGGCCTATAGTAGCTACAGTATGTAGAGGCCTATAGTAACTACAGTATGAGACTGGCCTATATTAACTACAGCATGTAGGGCCTAAAGTAACTACAGTATGTAGAGGCCTATAGTAACTACAGTATGTAGAGGCCTATAGTAACTACAGTATTTAGAGGCCTATAGTAGCTACAGTATGTAGAGGCCTATAGTAACTACAGTATGAGACTGGCCTATATTAACTACAGCATGTAGGGCCTAAAGTAACTACAGTATGTTGAGGCCTATATTAACTACAGTATGTAGAGGCCTATAGGAGCTACAATATGAGACTGGCCTATAGTAACTACAGAATGTAGAGTCCAACAGTAGCTACAGTATGTGGAGGCCTATAGTAGCTACAGTATGTAGAGGCCTATCGTAGCTACCGTATGAGACTGGCCTATAGATGCTATAGTATGTGACTGGCCTATTGTAACTACAGTTTGAGACTGGCCTAAAGTAGCTACAGTATGAGACTGGCCTATAGTAGCTACAGTATGTGACTGGCCTACAGTAGCTACAGTATGAAGAGGCCTATCGTAGCTACCGTATGAGCCTGGCCTAAAGTAGATACAGTATGTAGAGGCCTATAGTAGCTACAGTATGTAGAGGCCTATAGTAGCTACAGGATTAGACTGGCCTATAGTAACTACAGTATGTGGAGTCCTATAGTAGATACAGTATGTAGAGGCCTATAGTAACTACAGTATGTAGAGGCCTATAGTAACTACAGTATGTAGAGGCCTAAAGTAGCTACAGTATGTAGAGGCCTATAGTAGCTACAGTATGTAGAGGCCTATAGTAACTACAGTATGTAGAGGCCTAAAGTAGCTACAGTATGTAGAGGCCTATAGTAACTACAGTATGTAGAGGCCTATAATAACTACAGTATGTAGAGGCCTATAGTAACTACAGTATGTAGAGACCTATAGTAACTACAGTATGTAGAGGCCTATAGTAACTACAGTATGTAGAGGCTTATAGTAACTACAGTATTTAGAGGCCTATAGTAACTACAGTATATAGAGGCCTATAGTAACTACAGTATATAGATGCCTATATTAACTACAGCATGTAGAGGCCTAAAGTAACTACTGTATGTAGAGGCCTGTAGTAACTACAGTATGTAGAGGCCTATAGGAGCTACAGTATGAAACTGGCCTATAGTAACTACAGAATGTAGAGTCCAACAGTAGCTACAGTATGTGGAGGCCTATAGTAACTGCAGTATGTTGAGGCCTATAGTAGCTACAGTATGAGATTGGCCTATAGTAACTACAGAATGTAGAGTCCAATAGTAGCTACAGTATGTGGAGGCCTAAAGTAGCTACAGTATGCGACTGGCCTATAGTAGGTACAGTATGTGAATGGCCTATAGTAGCTACAGTTTTAGACTGGCCAAGAGTAGCTACAGTATGTAGAGTCCTATTGTAACTACAGTATATAGAAGCCTATTGTAACTACAGTTTGAGACTGGCCTATAGTAGCTTCAGTATGTAGAGGCCGATAGGACCCTACAGCATGTAGAGGTCTATAGTTTCTACAGTATGTAGAGGCCTATAGTAACTCAGTATGTAGAGGCATATAGTAACTACAGTATGAGACTGGCCTATAGTAGCTACAGTATGAGACTGGCCTATAGTAGCTACAGTATGAGACTGGCCTATAGTAGCTACAGTATGTAGAGGCCTATAGTAGCTACAGTATGAGACTGGCCTATAGTAACTACAGTATGTGAGGCCTATGGTAGCCTACAGTATGTAGAGGCCTATTGTAACTCATTATGAGACTGGACTAAAGTCGCTACAGTATGTAGAGGCCTGCTGTAGCTACAATATGAGACTGGCCTAAAGTATCTACAGTATGAGACTGGCCTGTACTGTACCTGTTTGATCCTGCAACAAAGATTTGTAATGTTTTTTTTTAACCTTTATTTAACTAGGCAAGTGAGTTAAGAACCAATTCTTATTTTCAATGAAGGCCTAGGAACAGTGGGTTAACTGCCTTGTTCAATGGCAGAACGACAGATTCTTACCTTTGTTAGCTCAGGGATTCAATCTTGCAACCTTTCGGTTACAAGACCAACCACTTGGCTACCTGCCGAGTAACACAATTGAGATTACAGGTCTGACACTTTTGATAGGCCGTCATAGTCGTAGTATAAACAGTGGAACCATTGAAGCATGCTTCCGTGAAATAATATGCTTTTAGACACAAACTTTTGTCAAGCCAACCGAATCTAATGTATTTTATGCCAATTCAATAATGGCCGTGATTCATTGAGCATTCCTGCCAAAAGATGGGAGGAATCATATTTTGGTATTTTATGTTGCTTTGTAACAACGATAAAAAAGCCTGAATCACGCCAAGCAGCCTGCATATTTGGTTACATTTCAAACTGTAATATTGGCAGCCATTTTTGGATGCCTAACTAGCATCCTCCTTGCCGCTCATTTAACATTCAGCACATTATCTCTACACCGTAGCAATGGGGCATTCTGTAAATGTGAAGCCACCCAATTCAAATGTCAAGTTTGAATATTATGTATGTGATAGTGTATCTGATAGTCATGCTATGTATCTGATGGTCATGCTATGTATCTGATAGTTATGATTCTTTAAAGTAACTTTAATCTGCGACTCCGAGAGAGCGAACTATATTCTCATATAGCCACAGAAAAGGTCAGGAAGACTCATCTTCTATTTTGGATACAGGGGTTCCAATTGAGAAAATATTTTTGATTTGTGGTTTTGAATTTCCTCTGCATTTTCAAACAGGTATGAAAATATATATACTAACTGTTTCACTATTCATCCTTTACTCAGAGAGACATCATATGAGGAAGGGAGAGAGAGAGAGAGAGAGAGAGAGAGAACAGTGGTAGACCAAGAAGGACAAAAATGTCCACAAGAGCAGTTGCTCTCTCAGCTGTATAGACTGATAAGGAGTGCTGTGTTTGGATTTACATTGGCCAAAGTGTGTGTATGTGCATGTGTGTGCGCGCATGGGCATTTGCGCGCGTGTGTGCGTGCATCTGACTGCGCGTGTGTGTTTCTCTGCATGTGTGTGTCCGTGTCTGTATGTCTGTTTGCGTATGTGTGTGTGTGTGTGTGTGTGTGGTTGATGTTGGTGGCATTAGTGTGTTTTCTCTGGGCCCCACAGTAACAGTGGCGGGGGGCCAGAGGGGGATAGCAGGCAGCTCTGGCGCATCCACGCTGGTGCCTGTCAAAGTCTGGAGCTCCTTTAAAGCAAACAACCCGTATTCCCGAGAGAGAGAGAGAAATATAGCTAGAGAGAGAGATGGAGGAATGGAAGAAGGGAGCTGGACCACTGTACTCATCCCCTCCTCATCTCTAAAACAGACTATCTTAGCTGGCATCCCTGCTGACAAGTTTGGTAGACTTTAGAAAAGCAAGCAATAACTAAATGTACTGAGTACGACTCACATTCCTTTCAATATTTTATCCAGATTTTAGCAGAGATGCAGAGAAGCATATTTTGTTTCTTAAAAGTAAAGAACCACCAGTCAGGAGGATCAAATACATTTTTATTAGTCACATATGCCGAATACAACAGGTGTAGACATTACAGTGGAATGCTTACTTACGAGCCCTTAACTTCTTGGTGACAGGGGGGCAGTATTGAGTAGCTTGGATGAATAAGGTGCACAGAGTAAACTGCCTGCTACTCTGTCCCAGATCCTAATATGTGCATATGATTAGTAGTATTGGATAGAAAACACTCTGATGTTTCTAACACTGTTTGAATGATGTCTGTGAGTATAACATAACTCATATGGCAGGCAAAAACCTGAGACAAATCCAACCAGGAAGTGGGAAATCTGAGGTTTGTAGTTTCATGTAAGTGATTGCCTATCCAATATGCTGTGTCTATGCGGCCAGATTGCACTTCCCATCTAGCAGATGTCAACAGTCTTTAGAAAGTTGTTTGAGGATTCTATTGTGGAAGGGTGTCGAATAAGAGCTGTTTCAACAAGTGGACTAGGCTGAGGCCAATCAGTTGTTTACTGCGCGGTCACGCGGGCGCGCTTTTTCCTCTGTAATGAATACGCTATTGTCCTGTTGGAATATTATTGAAGATTTATTATGAAAAGACCCTAATGATTGATTGTAAACATCGTTTGACATGTTTCTACAAACTGTAATGGAACTCTTGAGTTTTCGTCTGGATTTTGTGCTCGCGCATAGTGCCTTTGGAATAGTGAACTAAACGTGTGAATAAAACAAAGATATTTGGGCATAAATATGGACGTAATCGAACAAAACAAACAGATGTTTTGGGAGGGAAAATGGGGAGGGAAAATGGGGAGGGAAAATGGCTAATTGGGCCCAATTTGGACATTTTCACTTAGGGGTGACCTCACTTTTGTTGCCAGCGGTTTAGACATTAATGGCTGTGTGATGAGTTATTTTGAGGGGACAGCAAATTCACACTGTTATACAAGCTGTATACTCACCACTTTACATTGTAGCAAAGTGTCATTTCTTCAGTGTTGTCACATGAAAAGATATACTCAAATATTTACAAAAATGTGAGGGGTGTCCTCACTTTTGTGATATACTGTATATATATATATATATATATATATATATATATATATATATATATATATGCTATGATGATATAGTATCAACCAATCAATTAAATATTAACACATGTCAACCAATTATTCTCCTCTATGCCATAATATTTACTTTTTAAATGATTTCGACAGGGCCACTCTTGGCTGTGCATCAATTCATTTTGATACATTTTTTACTGTTTTAAAATAAATAAGAGTTCAGTGTATGTTATGTTTACAAAGTTATTGGCCTCAGGTAATGTCATATTGGGTTAGCCTTGGCCCCTTAGAGTACCACTTATCTCCTGTTGGAGTATCAATGATCTCCAGGATGTCAACCCTATTCCTTCAAATGCAATATCCCTGAATCATCTCTGTCTAAATGAATGGCTTTGAGTTAGTTACATCAGAGAGAACTGCTCAGCTGGTGATTTATGAGTCTTTCAATAGGGCTGACAAAGGACATCCCTTTGAATCAGAGTTCAGATTGAATTACAGGGGATGTGGTTTATGTGAGCCTGGTATGCGGTCTCGTGGAACACACTGATGGAACTTATACAATGGTTTAAAAAACAGTTAAAACACTTAAGTTAATGGATGGATTTGAATTTGCCTTCATCAATCAACTAATCGGTAACACTTTACAATAGTATTACATGAATTAGCATGAACTAATGTTGTACTGTATATAGCAGACTATAGCAGACTGCCAGAAGTCTGCCTTGGCAGCAGCTAATTGGGATCCATAATAAATACATAGGCCACTTAATATGACAGTGTCCAAAAACTCCTGTCGTCCAACTCCCGATATAATTCTAAAAAACAACACATCCTGCTGTGTTTCCACGCCAAACCGTGTGAGTGTGACCATTTCAAGAGGAAATGGGGCTGTTGTCAGTCTCATTGAACTCCTTGTGAACCAGCTCTTCAGGTGAGACATTCGACTTTGCCAGCTGCCAGCAGCGTTGTTCCCTAACAGCCTCTTGGGACAAATATTACTCCTTGCCGTTTCATATTTCCTGCTGGAAAAGCTCTACTCCTGCTGACTGTCTTTGTAGTTAACCCTTCATATGACCACCTTTTACCCCACCCTCCTCCATCCTCTTCCTCCTGGCCCAGCTGTTTGTCCTCCTCCATCCTCTTCCTCCTGGCCCAGCTGTTTGTTCTCCTCCATCCTCTTCCTCCTGGCCCAGCTGTTTGTTCTCCTCCATCCTCTTCCTCCTGGCCCAGCTGTTTGTTCTCCTCTTTGGATTCTCCATTGGCATTGGGTTTGCCCAATCCGCTTCTGTTTTCATTTCCCCTGACGTTTTCTCTCTTTTCAAAATGAATGCCTATGATTTGACAGGGATGGGATTTGATTGAGTTAATGAGCAGAGGAGAGATTATTATTATCGGCTCTCCTGTGGCCTAATCTTTTGTCTTTCATGAAATGCTCCCCGAAATCCGCTCCTTGCCGCATCTGTCTGTTGCCATGGCGACTCCTAGCGCCATGGGTCTCAAAAGTAGATTTTCCTCAATCTTGGCCACCAGTGACTATGTCAATCTTCCTGCGCTATTATTTAGGTTACTGCTAATTCAGCATCTGGAGTAATCACTTTCACTTTTCCCTGAGTTAAAGACCCCCTACTGTTTCTTACATGCACTGTTTTGAAATTAAACCCCTCAAGATACTTTATTTTATCCTCTCTAGAATTCCCAGAGCTGTGTGTGTGTGTGTGTGTGTGTGTGTGTGTGTGTGTGTGTGTGTGTGTGTGTGTGTGTGTGTGTGTGTGTGTGTGTGTGTGTGTGTGTGTGTGTGTGTGTGACCATATTGGGTTGATGTTGATGGGTGGGTACTAATAACATTTCTGCTGTGTTTGCCAGAAGCCTAGTCTTGACAATGCCCCCTAATCCCAGTCCCTCTCGTCCGTCCAGCCAGTCCTCTCTGTACCTTTGAAACCCTACACCTGGCCAACTCCTCTAGTTACCTCCTCCTCAATAATTCACCACTGCGCCAACTCTTTGGGGGAAAAATGATTCATTCACTCAAGGAATGTTTCCTTCCACCCCTCTTCACACACACACACACACACACACACACACACACACACACACACACACACACATACATACATACATACATACATACACATACTGTACACACAGAGAGAGAGACACACACACACACACACACACACACACACACACACACACACACACACGTACATACACACATGCACACATACATACATTACCATACATACATTAGATACATTACATTACATACATTACATTACATTAATACATACATACATAATACATTACATTACATACATACATGCATTACATACATACATACATACATACATACAAAGACACACACACACTTCTCTCTTATCTGGTTGCTAAGCGGTGACATCCCCTCAGCACTGGAAGCTGTAGGCCTACAGTAGCCCTGATTGTGACTTGCTGTTCTGCTTGCCTGTTTCCACCGTTGTCACATTCCTCTTTAGTAATGCACTGAACTTCCAGGGGAGCGTCTCTGCTTGTGGTCCTTTGATCGGGTGACATATGAGGTTATAACACGTTCCAGTGGCACTGCAATTAAAGCCAGCCCTGCGGCCATCTTTCAACCCGACACACACAGGCAAATATCAGGTCACCGTTAGGCTCAGCATGGGCTCCCGCAGTGGAACTAATTAGTGCTCTCACAGGACTGCTCTGTTTTCAGATTATTATCCCCCAAATGAAAATGGAGGAGCAGAAACAACTGGATGGTGTTCCATGTTGACTAACAGCTTCCATGTCTCTCCCTTCATCTGGTTCTGTTCGACGCCTCAGCTTGAACCTGTTTGGTTGTTCTGCTGGGAAGTTACCTGGCAACCAGAGGGTCTCCAGCATCATAATCCTAGATGCTATCCCATGCCATTGTGCCCTTGAGCAATGTGTGTGTGTGTGTGTGTGTGTGTGTGTGTGTGTGTGTGTGTGTGTATCAGATTTGAACATGATTTTTCAACAAGATTATTCTATTACTACTAGGACCCATACTGTACAACTGCAACTGTAGTTGACATCCCTCCAGCACAAAGGTGCCATCTTCGTCCCTCAATCAGCCTGTCCGCTGTTTTCCTCCGTAGAGCTGATCTCTTCTAATCGCTTTTTTTCAAAAAGAGGAGATTGTTATTGCGATTCAAGACTCCAACCCAACCATGTGCCGGCCAAAGAGTTGCAGAGAAGTGGACATACTGTTGCTAAGCTAAGAAGCATTCGTTACCAGTCAAGCTCATAGATCTGATGAATAATTAGTGTGGCCTAATGAGATGTGGCACGGTCTCACAGTACCACCATCGCCTTCAATAGACGTCTGTTTCCATTAAGTAAACAAACCAAAAGTTGGCAATGTGATAATGACATGCATCAAAATTGTATATAACGTTAAAATGCAGTACACGCAGATGTGTCATACAGTCCAGTCAGCAGCATCTATGATTACAAAGTAAATGTTATATTATCCATTAAACATTAAACAATCATTATTGTTGATTGAATTGAATAGTAAATCGTTTCATCACTAATTATTAGCATGACCTTTTAGCAAAGGACGGCAATTACTGAAATACAAAGGAATTTGCAGTGCCTTCGGAAAGTTCAGACGCTTTGACTTTTTCTACAGTCTGTGCGGTTACAGCGTTATTCTAAAATTTATTTAAAAAAAGAAATCCTCATCAATCTATACACAATACCCCATAATGGACAAAGCAAAAACAGGTTTTTGTATAAAAAATATAAAAACAGACATCACGTTTACATAAGTATTCAGACCCTTTACTCAGTACTTTGTTGATGCACCTTTTGCAGCGATTACAGCCTACAGTTTTTTAATATATTTTTTTATTTTATTTCACCTTTATTTAACCAGGTAGGCCAGTTGAGAACACCTTTATTTAACCAGGTAGGCCAGTTGAGAACACCTTTATTTAACCAGGTAGGCCAGTTGAGAACACCTTTATTTAACCAGGTAGGCCAGTTGAGAACACCTTTATTTAACCAGGTAGGCCAGTTGAGAACACGTTCTCATTTACAACTGTGACCTGGCCAAGATAAAGAAAAGCAGTGCGACACAAACAACAACACAGAGTTACACATGGGATAAACAAACATACAATCAATAACACAATAGAAAAATCTGTATACAGTGTGTGCAAAGGAAGTAAGGGGATAAATAGGCCAATAGTGGCGAAGTAATTACAATTTAGCAATTTACACTGGAGTGATAGATGTGCAGATGAGGATGTGCAAGTAGAAATACTGGTGTGCAAAAGAGCAGAAAAACAAAAGCAAATGGGGATAAGGTAGGTAGTTGGTTGGATGGGCTATTTACAGATGTGTGTACAGCTGCAGAGATTGGTAAGCTGCTCTAACAGATGACGCTTAAAGTTAGTGAGGGAGATATAAGTCTCCAACTTCAGTGATTTTTGCAATTCGTTCCAGTCATTGGCAGCAGAGAACTGGAAAGAAAGGTGGCCAAAGGTGGTGTTGGCTTTGGGGATGTTGGTCTATTTTGTAAATGACATCCCCGAAGTCAAGGATCGGTAGGATAGTCAGTTTTACGAGGGTATGTTTGGCAGCATGAGTGAAGGAGGCTTTGCTGCGAAATAGTAAGCCGATTCTAGATTTAACTTTGGATTGGAGATGCTTAACGTGAGTCTGGAAGGAGAGTTTACAGTCTAGCCTGACACATAGGTATTTATAGTTGTCCACATATGTCAGAACCGTCCGGAGTAGTGATGCTAGTCGGTCGGGCGGGTGCGGGCAGAAATCGGTTGAAGAGCATGCATTTAGTTTTACTAGCATTTAACAGCATTTGGAGGCCACAGAAGTCCACACTTTCCAATCTTTAGGAATCTCAGATTATATAAAAGAGAGGTTGAGGGGTTGCAACAATGGCGGCAGATAATTTTAGGAAGAGAGGGTCCAGATTGTCTAACCTAGCTGATTTGTAGGGATCCATATTTTGCAGATCTTTCAGAACATCAGCTGTCTTGATTTGGGTGAAGAAGAAGCAGGGGGTGGGGGGCTTGGGACAAAGCTGTTGCCCGGGGTTGGGATAGCCAGGTGGAAAGCATGGCCAGCCGTAGGGAAATGCTTCTTGAAATTCTCGATTCTCATGGAATTATCAGTGGTGACGGTGTTTCCTAGTCTCAGTGCAGTGGGCAGCTGGGAGGAGGTACTCTTATTCTCCATGGAATTTACAGTGTCCCCAAAATTTTTGGGAATTAGTGCTGCAGGATGCAAATTTCTGTTTGAAAATGCTAGCCTTATCTTTCTTAACTGCTTGTGTATATTGGTTCCTGACTTCCCTGAAAGTTGCATATCGCGGGGATTATTCGAAGCTAGTGCAGTATGCCACAGGGTGTTTTTGTGCTGGTCAAGGGCAGTCAAGTTTGGAGTGAACCAAGGACTATATCTGTTCTTAGTTCTAAAATTTTTTGAAAGCGACATGCTTATTTAAGATGGTGAGGAAAGCACTTTTAAAGAAAAAACAGGCATCCTCTTCTGACGGGATGAGGTCAATATCCTACCAGAAATACCCAGGCCAGGTCGATTAGAAAGGCCTGCTCAAATAAGTGTTTTAGGGAGCATTTGATAGTGATGAAGGGTGATCGTTTGACCGCGGACCCGTAACGGACGCAGGCAATGAGGCAGTGATCGCAGAGATCCTGGTTGAAAACAGTAGAGGTGTATTTAGAGGGCAAGTTGGTCAGGATGATATCTATGAGGGTGCCCATGTTTACGGATTTGGGGTTGTACCTTGTAGGTTCCTTGATCATTTGTGTGAGATTGAGGGCATCTAGCTTAGATTGTAGGCCGGGGTGTTAAGCATATCACAATTTAGGTCACCTAGCAGTATGAACTCTGATGACTCTGACGATAGATGGGGGGCAATCAAGTCACATATGGTGTCCAGGGCACAGCTGTGAGCTGGGGGGTATTTATTCCGGTAAGACAGGTCACGCCAAAAACAACAGGCGAAATAATGACCGACCCAAACAGGACATCAAACAGTCTGAAAAAATAACAAACACAACCATCCACAAACAGAACAGAGAAACAAGCCCGCACTAAAGCAGGCGGGCGTAGAAGGCTTAAATAGCCCTGAACCAAACGCCAAATGAGAAACAGAAACCAACAGAAAAGGAAAAGGGAATCGGTGGCAGCTAGTAGACCGGTGACGACGACCGCGAGCGCCGCCCCGAACAGGAAGAGGAGCCACCTTCGGTGGCAGCTAGTAGACCGGTGACGACGACCGCCGAGCGCCGCCCGAACAGGAAGAGGAGCCACCTTCGGTGGAAGTCATAACACAGGTGGACTCCAATCAAGTTGTAAAAACATCTCAAGGATTATCAATGGAAACAGGATGCACCTGAGCTCAATTTCGAGTCTCATAACAAAGGGTCTGAATACTTGTGTAAGGTATTTAAGGTATTATTTAAGGTATTTATTTTTTAAATTTTTTTTAATGGACAAACAAATATTTCTAAAAACCTGTTTTCAATTTGTCATTATAGGGTATTATGTGTAGTTTGCTCAGGATTTGTATTTATTCAATCCATTTTAGAATAAGTCAGTAATGTAAATGTGAAAAAAGTCAAGGGGTCTGAATACTTTCCGAAGGCACCGTAACTCAAGTAAAAAGTAGTTTGAGGAGGCCCCGGAGCCCCACAAAGTCTATCGGCCATATTTATGAGAAAAGATCTCCAGGGAGAGACCCAATAATTCCTCGGGTTGTCTGGGTTTCTCTCTTATCAGCTCTGTCTGAGAACATTACAGGGTAAGCTCACCATCACTGACAGAGGGTAGTGGGAAAACACACACACGCACACAAACACACACACACACACGCTGTCTTATCGCTAATTAGATTAAATATTAAATGACTCTGTCAGCGATCGAAGACAAAATGCTCTTCCCAAAATAACAATAGTCATTCAAATGGTACATTAAGAGTATCAGACTGAAAGTTGTGCTGCACGGCATGGGATTTAATACACGGGGGGGGGCTTGGTTTAAATTGCCTTGTCTTTTTTCTCCTCAACTAAGCTCTACGTAATGTAGTGTAAAGATGTGTCATTATCAGAGCCCTGCAGGTGGGATTGTAACATCAGCTCAGTATTATCCGGAGAGAAGAGAAGGAACACACTGTAAACAAACTGGAGTCTTCCAACAGACTGGATGTCCAGTAATTCAGACAGGCCTATTCAATGGATCAAAGAAGCGTACGGACCAAAGATATAGGATTACTGAATACCTTCAGTGTTCATAGACATAATGCTATTTTCAGAGGGCCAACAATGATGAATAGGGCCAATGCCCATTGTCGTTGTCCATATGGGCCCTGGTCAAAAGTAGTTCACTATATAGGGAATAAGGTGCCTTTTGGAACACAGCCATTGTTAGACACATTTCCTCATTATGTTGCCTTAAACAACCTTGCACAAAACAACGCAAAACGTACTTCTCCTGTATTTGAAAGTACAAATGCAGACGGGGGACGACTAGAAAAACAGACTGAATGCTTAGAGGCATGTTTCCAGCTGAGTCTTGTGGATGTTTTAATGAAAGGGAATGTGCTGCGCTGCTGCACACTCTCCTGACATTAAACCTGCACAAGCAGGCAGCCGTTGGCTGACAGAAGAGCTGAGTGTCCAATCAGTAGGCTCTGAGAGGAACCAACGGCCTCACAGCACGCCAGCCATTCCATCTAGCACTCACACATAAGGGGCACAGGGGCCAAACTGGACCAATTAGGGCCAATGACAAAGCAGATCCCTATGAATAGTTTATTTTAAAGCATACGTACATGCATGTCAATCTGTATGGTATGGTTTGCGTGTACGAACTGTGTTTTTAGACCTTTAATTTTTTTAGAGGTGAATTATGAGGTAGACCTTTGAGTCATTAGGTTTATTAGTTAGCTAAAAAACAACATCTATTTCAGTCTACTCTTCAACAGCTGTGTGGTTTTGGCTAAAATAAATGGCTGAAATAGATGTATAAAGCATTCAGCTGCAGAGTTGTCTTAATGTAACACATGAGTAGGCCTGTTTTACATACAGTTGAAGCCAAATGCATTTAAACTCAGTTTTTCACAACTCCTGACATTTAATCCTAGTAAAAAATCCCTGTTTTAGGTCAGATAGGATCACTACTTTATTTTAAGAATGTGAAATGTCAGAATAATAGCAGAGAGAATTATTTATTTCAGCTTTTAATTATTTCATCACATTCCCAGGTCAGAAATTTACATACACTCAATTAGTATTTGGTAGTATTGCCTTTAATTGTTTAACCTGGGTCAAAGTTTTCAGATAGCCTTCCTCAAGCTTCCCACAATAAGTTGGGTGAATTTTGGCCCATTCCTCCTAACCTCCTTGCTCGCACACGCTTTTTCAGTTCTGCCCACAAATGTTCTATAGGATTGAGGTCAGGGCTTTGTGATAACCACTCCAATACCTTAACTTTGTTGTCCTTAAGCCATTTTACCACAACTTTGGAAGTATGCTTGGGTTCATGTCCATTTGGAAGACCCATTTGCGACCAAGCTTTAACTTCCTGACTGATGTCTTGAGATGTTGCTTCAATATATCCACATCATTTTCTTTCCTCCTTCCCACCAGTCCCTCCTGCAGCAAAGCACCCCCACAACATGATGCTGCCACCCCCGTGCTTCATGGTTGGGATGGTGTTCTTTGGCCTCCCCCTTGTTCCTCAAAACGATGGTCATCATGGTCAAACAGTTCTATTTTTGTTTCATCAGACCAGAGGACATTTCTCCAAAAAGTATGATCTTTGTCCCCATGTGCAGTTGCAAACCGTAGTCTGTTTTTTTTTTTATGGCGGTTTTGGAACATTGGTTTCTTCGTTGCTGAGCAACCTTTCTGGTTATATCGATATAGGACTCGTTTTACTGTGTATAT
Organism: Oncorhynchus mykiss; assembly: GCF_057628025.1. NCBI lineage: Eukaryota > Metazoa > Chordata > Actinopteri > Salmoniformes > Salmonidae > Oncorhynchus > Oncorhynchus mykiss. The sequence goes on along the minus strand of NC_143022.1, from coordinate 12,159,410 downwards.
AGATACTTTTGTACCTGTTTGCTCCAGCATCTTCACAAGGTCCTTTGCTGTTGTTCTGGGATTGATTTGCACTTTTCGCAACAAAGACAGAACACGTCTCGTTCCTGAGCGGTATGACGGCTGCTTGGTCCCATGGTGTTTATACTGGCGTATTATTGTTTGTACATGGTACCTTCAGGTGTTTAGAAATTTCTCCCAAGGATGAACCAGACTTGTGGAGGTCCACAATTTTTTGGTCTTGGCTGTTTTCTTTTGATTTTCCCATGATGTCAAGCAAAGAGGCACTGAGTTTGAAGGTAGGCCTTGAAATACATCCACAGGTACTTCTCCAATTGATTCAAATGATGTCATGGCTTTAGAAGCTTCTGATAGGCTAATTGACAACATTTTCTGGAATTTGCCAAGCTGTTTAAAGGCACAGTCAACTTACTGTATGTAAACTTCTGACCCAATGGAATTGTGATACAGTGAATTATAAGTGAAATAATCTGTCTGTAAACTATTGTTGGAAAAATGACTTGTGCCATGTACAAAGTAGATGTCCTTACCGACTTGCCAAAACTATAGTTTGTTATCAAGAAACTTGTGAAGTGGTTGAAAAACAAGTTTTAATGACTCCAACCTAAGTGTATGTAACCTTCCAACTTCAACTGTAGGTATACATGAGTGGCAGGTTGCCTAGTGGTTAGAGTGTTGGGTCACTGACCAAAATGTTGCTAGTTTGACTACCTGAGTTGACAAGGTGAAAAATCTCTCATTCTGCACTTTAGCAAGGCACTTAACCCTAATTGCTCCAGGCTCGCCGTCAATAATGGCTGATCCCTGTCCATGACCCCACTTGCCGAGTGTGTCTCAGGGGGAGTTGGGAAACATTTTTCCTTTTCACACCTCACACTTACCGGTTACCCACTAGTACATGCAGTGAAACAGGACAAATATAAGCACCCACTATTTTATGGCATTTGGGTTTCGGTTGTTCTGAATATTCATCTAACAATGGTTCAACAAGCTTTTTCATAAAGTCCTCATCAAAAAATATTACACAACACTCAAAATGCATGAGCACGTTTCCTCTTGACATTTATGTACTCACGCAGCCCCATGTTAGTGCCATCCGAACAGCTATTCAATATTGAAAAGGGGGTTGGAAAAGGCTTTTCATTCTGATGTCAAATGCCAGTTAGTGAAGGCAGCAACAGAAAGCAAAACACTCATGTGAGTCAATTGCTTAAGGTTTCTAAATGGAGTCGTTGTAGGAAATGATCTTAAGTGAGATTGAGGGGTAGTAGAAATAAGATTTGCAGACCGGCATCACAGCATCCCTACAAACCTACACCCCCCCCCCCCCCCCCCCCTGCCTAGATCAGGCAGTGTAGTATGCAGCAGTAAACCCTCCTCAGTGTAGTGTGCACTACATTTGTGCCTTACATAATGCCGTCCAGGTGACTGTGTTTCATATCCATCTGCCGTACATGAACTTGCTCTGATGATACACAAATGGAGGTGAGAGAGACAGCTCCATGAATATTTTACCACGCTGGGTAGGAACACGTAATCCTGCCCTGCGGACAAATGCACGGAGTGGCGGTGAGGCGATGCAAGGTGTGTGTTTATGTATGTGTCTCTCTCAATGTCAGTGTGTCTCTCTCAATGTCTGTGTGTCTGACTCTGTGTGTGTGTTTATCAGTGTTCCTCCATGGTTTCCCTCATGTTTAAAGCTGGCAGTGGCGCGGTGAAGGGGTCGTGTACATAAGTGGGACCTACTCAGCGGAACAGAAGGGACGTCACAAGCCCAGCGTGTCCCCGTCCATCATCGACAGGCTCATGGAGGAGCCCTGGACAGCAGCCATCTTGAACCACAGTCACTGGGCAGCAGCCAGGTTTATAGTGATGTCATCTGGAAGGGAGGGAGGGAGGAAGAGAGGAGTGAACAACATAGGGAGAGGAGAAAGACAGTAATCGAAGTGGAGATAGAGAGAGAGAGAGAATCTGCGGGCACCTAAATGCCAGAACCCGACAAGAACCTGACACCCTCAGCACAAAGGGGGACAAACACCTGCCTGAAGGTGACAGCGTTCCCTCCCCCATGTGCCCCCTAGGCACAACTATGACAACATAACCAACACAAACGGGTCATAAACTCCTGCTCTGTCACACGTCGGGTATGTACATAGTCAATGGTAGGCTTCGAGAGGACTCCTATGGTAGGTACACATATAGCTCATCTCTTGGCAGTAGTACTGTAGACTACTTTATCACTGACCTCAGCCCACAGTCTCCCAGAGTGTTCACAGTCCGCCCACTGACACCCCTATCAGATCACAGCACAATCACAGTCAGAGTGAACAGAGCAACACTCAATCGTGAGGCATCAAAGCCAAAGGAACTGAGTAATATTAAGAAATGCTATAGATGGAAGGAATGTAGTGTGGAAACCTACCAAAGAACAATTAGGCAACAACAAATTCAATCCCTTTTAGACAACTTCCTGGACAAAATGTTCCACTGTAAGAGTGGAGGTGTAAACTTGGCAGTAGAAAATCGAAACAGTATATTTGACCTCTCAGCTTCCCTATCAAATCTAAAAATCTCAAATAGAAAACCGAAGAAAATGAACAACAATGACAAATGGTTTGATGAAGAATGCAAAAACCTAAGAAAGAAATGGAGAAACCTGTCCAACCAAAAACATAGAGACCCAGACAGTCTACGCCTTCACTATGATGAATCACCAAAACAATACAGAAATACACTACTGAAAAAGGAACAGCACGTCAGAAATCAGCTCAATGTAATTGAAGAATCAATAGACTAACCACTTCTGGGAAAAGTAAATAACACTAAACATCACATCACAAAGAGTTATCTATTCAAAATGGAGTTGTAAGGGTAAACCACTTCTCCAATCTTTTTGGCTCTACAATAACAAACAAACAGCAAACACATATACATGATCAAATACAAATCTTAGAATCAACTGTTAACTTTTTATGGCTGCAATCCCGATATCGGGATAAGTGTCATCAACAACCGCTGAATAGCATAGCGCTACATTCAATAAATATTACTACAAATATTTATATTCATGAAATCACAAGTGCAATATAGGAACACACAGCTTAGCCTTTTGTTAACCCACCTGCACACCCTAACTGACAAACAAACAAACCAAAACAAAGGCAAAGTTTTCTCATGCATTGTTGATTTCAAAAAAGCCTTCGACTCAATTTGGCATGAGGGTCTTCTATACAAATTGATGGAAAGTGTAAGGACTGATGCTGGAGTAGAGAAGCAGGAACGGGGAGTAAAAATGTAATAAGGAACAGACATGGAACAAGACAGGAACAGCATCAGCACATGGGTAACACAACGACATACAACAATTAATCCTGAAGCAGGGAACAGCTTGAGAACAGACAGATATAGGGGAGGTAATGACACAGGTGATAGAGTCCAGGTGAGTCCAATAATTGCTAATGAGCATGACGGGGGAAGGCAGGTGTGTGTAATGATGGTGGCAGGAGTGCGTAATTCTGGGGAGCCTGGCACGTTCGAGCTCCAGGGAGGGGGAGCGGGGGCAGGTGTGACAGAAATTTGTGTTGGGGGAAAAACATATGACATTATAAAATCCATGTCCACAAACAAGTCTGCAGTTACAATTAGCCAAAAACACATATTTCTTTCCACAGGGCCGTGGGGTGAGACAGAGATGCAGATTAAGCCCCACCCTCTTCAACATATATAACGAATTGGTGAGGACACTAGAACAGTCTGCAGCACCCGGCCTCACCCTACTGGAATCTGAAGACAAATGTCTACTGTTTGCTGATGATCTGGTGCTGCTGTCACCAACCAAAGTGGGCCTACAGCAGCACCTAAATCTTCTGCACAGATTCTGCCAGACCTGGGCCCTGACAGTAAATCTCAGTAAGACCAAAATAATGGTGTTCTAAAAAATGTCCAGTCTCCAGGACCACAAATACAAATTCCATCTAGACACCGTTGCCCTAATGCACAAAAAAAACTATACATACCTTGGCCTAAACATCAATGTCACAGGTAATTTCCACAAAGCTCTGAACGATCTGAGAGACAAGGCAAGAAGGGCCTTCTATGCCATCAAAAGGAACATAAATTCAACATACCAATTAGGATTTGGCTAAAAATACTTGAATCGGTTAAAAGACCCATTGCCCTTCATGGTTTTGAGGTCTGGGGTCCGCTCACCAACCAATAATTCACGAAATGGGACAAACACCAAATTGAGACTGCATGCAGAATTCTGCAAAAATATAATCGGTGTACAACGTAAAACACCAAATAATGCATGCAAAGGAGAAATAGACTGATACCCGCAAATTAGCAAAATCCAAAAAAGAGACGTTAAATTCTACAACCACCTAAAAGGAAGTGATTCCCAAACATTCCTTAAAACAAAGCCATCACCTACAGAGAGATGAACCTGGAGAAGAGTCCCCTAAGCAAGCTGGTCCTGGTGCTCTGTTCACAAACACAAACAGACTCCACAGAGCCCCAGGACAGAAACACAATTAGACCCAACCAAATCACGAGAAAAAAATAATAATTTACACATTGACACATTGGAAAAAATTTACAAAAAAACAGAGCAAACTAGAATGCTATTTGGCTCTAAACAGAGAGTACACAGTGGCAGAATACCTGACCCCTGTGACTGAAAAGGAGGACCGAGCACGTCCCCATTCTCATCGACGGGGCTGTAGTGGAGCACGTTGAGTGCTTCAAAGGCCTTGGTGTCCAAATCACCAACAAACTAGAATGGTCCAAACACACTAAGACAGTTGTGAAGAGGGCACAACAAAGCCTATTCCCCCTCAGGAAACTAAAAAGATTTGGCATGGGTCCTGAGATCCTCAAAAGGTTCTACAGCAGCACCACTGAGAGCACCTGACTGGTTGCATCACTGTTGGTACGGTAATTGCTCGACCTCCGACTGCAAGGTACTACAAAGAGTAATGCATACGGCCCAGTACATAACTGGGGCTAAGCTGCCTGCCATCCAGGACCTCTACACCAGGCGGTGTCAGAAGAAGTCCCTAAAAATTGTCAAAGATCCCAGCCACCCCAGTCATAGACTGTTCTCTCTACTACCGCATGGCAAGCGGTAACGGAGTGCCAAGTCTAGGACAAAAAGGCTTCTCAACCGTTTTTACCCTTCAAGCCATAAGACTCCTGAACAGGTAATCAAATGGCTACCCGGACTATTTGCATCGTGTGCCTCCCCCAACCCCTCTTTTACGCTTCTGCTACTCTCTGTTTATAATATATGCACAGTCACTTTAACTATACATTCATGTACTTATGTACATACTACCTCAATTAGCCAGACCAACCAGTGTTCCCGCACATTGGCTAACCGGGCTATCTGCATTGTGTCTCGCCACCCACCACCCACCAATTATTCTTTACGCTACTGCTACTCTCTGTTCATCATATATGCATAGTCACTTTAACCATATCTACATGTACATACTACTTCAATCAGCCTGATTAACCAGTGCCTGTATGTAGCATTGCTACTTTTATAGCCTCGCTACTGTACATAGCGTTGCTACTGTTTTTCACTGTCTTTTTACTGTTGTGTTTATTTATTTACTTACTTATTGTTCACCTAATACCTTTTTTGCACTTTTGGTTAGAGCCTGTAAGCAAGCATTTCACCTGTTGTATTCAGAGTACTTGACAAATAAACGTTGATTTGATCCAAACTTAAGGAAAGCTTTGACTATGTACAGACTCAGTCAGCATAGCCTTGCTATTGAGAAAGGCCGCTGTAAGCAGACACAGCTCTCAAGAGAAGACAGGCTACATGCACACTCAAAATGAGGTGGAAACTGAGCTGCACTTCCTAACCTCCTGCCAATGTATGACCATATTAGAGACACATGTTCCCTAAGATTACACAGATCCACAAAGAATTCGAAAACAAACCCAATTCTGATAAACTCCTATATCTACTGAGTGAAATACCACAGTGTGCCATCACAGCAGCAAGATTTGTGACCTGTTTCCACAAGAAAAGAGCAACCAGTGAAGAACAAACACCACTGTAAATACAACCCATGTTAATGTTTATTCATTTTCTATTTTGTACTTTAACCATTTGCACATCGTTACCAGGCTACAAACAGATCTGAGACCAGCCTACAAACAGATCTGGGACAAGGCTACAAACAGATCTGGGACCAAGCTACAAACAGATCTGAGACCAGGCTACAAACAGATCTGGGACCAAGCTACAAACAGATCTGGGACCAGGCTACAAACAGATCTGGGACCAGGCTACAAACAGATCTGGGACCAAGCTACAAACAGATCTGGGACCAAGCTACAAACAGATCTGAGACCTGCCTACAAACAGATCTGGGACTAGGCTACAAACAGATCTGGGACCAGGCTACAAACAGATCTGGGACCAAGCTACAAACAGATCTGGGACCAGGCTACAAAAAGATCTGGGACCAGGCTACAAAAAGATCTGGGACCAGGCTACTGTAAAACAGCCATGAAGACTAGACAGCTAACTACTTCTTAGGCCTTAGAATCACTAACATGACAAGAATGTGATCCTTTTTATTTTTTCATTTATTTATCTAATATTATTTTTTATTTTTTATATATAAAACATACAATCTACTTGCAGTGAAGCCGTTCAACATCTACATCCCATTAGTCATCTAACAGACTCCCATCCAGAGCAACCCACAGCAGCAACCGGGTGCTGCTGTGGGTATGTGTACGTGTGTATGCACGTGTGTGCATTTGAATGAGAGTGTGTATATATGCATGTGTACAAACACCTGCATGGCATCAGCCCAAGGAAAACAGCCATTAGCTGTAGCAATACTGCCCCTCAGTGTAATTCAAACTTACTTGTTGTTATGTTTATTTTGACTTCAATTTTGATGTCATTCTAGCCCAGAAACTCCACTCCTACTTATCTCCATTTCCACATTTCAACTCTCACCTTTCCTCGGCCCCTCCCACCTTTCCTCGGCCCCTCCCACCTATCTCTGCTGGCCACCCTGTTTGGATTTCTATGCACCATATATCTTTAAACTATGCTGTCATGTTTAACATACAATTTCAATCTATCTAATCGAATGGAATCCACAGATTGCAAGTTGAAGATAGATACTTTTACTAAGAGTATTAATATATTAGTAATTGACTGACCCGGTCTCTCCAGATCTCCCAATAGTACTATTTCTAGGGACAATTTTAGATCAATGTTATGCATTTTCAGCCATTCCTGAGCCTGAGACCAGAAACAGGCTACCAGAGGGCAATACCAAAACAAATGGTCTATTGATTCTGTATCCTCACAACAAAATCTTCTGAGCTACAATGATTGCATCTCCCAAATATTCAACATTTTGATGGTGGCAAGAATTCTGTACAATAATTTTTGCTGAAAAGCACGAAGTCTTGAATCTTGCGTTGTTTTATATATCAACTCATACCATGGAATCGGTACATCAAAAATCTCTTCCCAACTTTTTTGCAATCTGTATAGCACAGCTGTCAACATCCTGGTCTTCAAATTAAACTGTTATCCTTTCCTATTCATGCTTTTTTTATTCCTCTGCCGGTTTTTATCTGTTATATTATGCAAACAGACCAGTTCCTTACCTCTTCCCGCTGCCACATGCCTCCTCCATTTTTGCTGTAATGCTCTAATCACATTTTTGGGGAGGATTGAGCAGACCTTCCCAAACAATTCTGATAACTCCATGAAAGACATAACTTTACCATTCCAATTTAAAACATCATTTAAAAACAAAATATAATTTCCAAACATCTTTTCCATAAATACAGGTATTTTATCAACTAGCACATTTGAGTTCAGCCATAATATTTGTTGTATTATGTGTTCTATATTTTCAGGGGGATGAAATTGAAATTGTAACCAGCTCTGCAATGTTTGTTGGAGAAAGAGAGATACTTTGAAAAAAGTTTAATTTTCAATTATTAGAAAATGAGACATGGCAATCTGCACAAAGGCAAAATGGCCATTTTTAAACAATGGATGAGGTTTTCTTAGTAATCTACTTGAGTACCATTTAGGGTACAAGTAAAACTGTTGTATAAGTGAAGGTTTAGAGAGAGGTTTAGTGATTTTACATTTCATAATTTCAACCCACCAAATTCATATTCATTATATAGATAGGCACGCTTTATCTTGTCTGGTTTAGTATCCCAGATAAAGTGAAATATTTTTTGCTCATATGATTTGAAAAACAAATCATCAGGAGTAGGCAGCACAATAAGTGAGTAAACTGAGATATGAGTTAATTTTCCATGAATAGACAGGTGTTTACCTCTCCATGGTTGCAGGATCTTGTCCATTTTTCCAAGTTTTATTTTGAAATTCGGTGTGGAGAGCTCATTTAGATATTTAGTGATATGAATACCAAGTATGTCTACTTCACCGTGCTCCCATTTTATAGGTAAACTGCAGGGTAGTGTAAAAGTTGTATTTTTTAATGATCCAATGCGTAATATTGTACACTTATTAGGTTTAAGTCCAGAGAGTCCAACAAAGTTATTTAGATCTTCAATGAGACATTGTAGGGATCTAGCTTGTTGACTTAATATAAAACTTGTGTCATCGGCATACATGGACACCTAGGTTTTTAAGCCTTGGATTACTAATCTAATGTTGTTTTTTAATTGTGAAAAGATTTTAATAGCTAGCATTTCGATGGACATAACAAATAGATATGGTGACAGTGGGCACCCTTGTTTAACTCCTCTTGACATTTCAAAACTTTAAAAATCCTCTATAAATACCAGGCCGGCTTCTTAGATATTTCATGCTGTTCTAGTAGTTGTCGTATATTATCTCCAATGTATCGTCCTTGTAAAAAGCATGGTAAAACCGTTTTAATTCTGGATGCTATGCATTTCACTAGTATTTTTACATCACAACATTGAAGTGTAAAATGGCTCCAGTTTTTTTAGAAAGACTGAATCTTTATATTTTCCATCAGGGTCTTGTTTTAATAATAGTGAAATCAGACATTCCTGTGGAGTACCTGACAGACTACCATTTCTATAGGAGTAGTTAAAACAAGCTAACAATGAAGGTTTGAGTATTTCCAAAAATGCTTAATAGACCTCCACCGGAATGCCATCAAGGCCTGGGGTTTTTCCAGACTGAAAATATTTAATAGCCCCAAAAGGTTGTTCCTCTTTAATTTGGTGGTCTTGACACTGTTCTTTCAGTACATTTGTTCATTTTCTGTTTTTTTTATTATTTGGAAAGAATTCCTGAGGATGAGACGGGAAAGAGAAAATCTGCTTAAAATATTTAGCTTCCTCTTTTAAATGATAATTCGGATAATCATAGATGATTCTCTTTAGTAACGAGTTTCTACAAATTATTTTAGATAGCATTCCTGTGTTGGAGATTCAGGAAGAATATGGTGAATTTTTCTCCATATTCCAACCAGTTTTCTTTATATTTGTAATAGATTACATTAGATTGTTCTAGAATAAGTTCCTCCAGTTCTTTTTGTTTTTCCTCTCATCTATTTTGTATCTCTGTAGTATCGTTTTTATTGCTCTCTATCTGTACTACTAGTTCATGTATTTCCCTTGTTAGTATTGTCTCTTTAGATATGTCATGATGTTGCCCTGTTGGGGGAGGTTTATGACCACCCATAAATACCTCTCCCTTTTTTTCTCTCCCTCTACAGAATGGACTCTTGGAAAGCCCTTTGTTAACATAGAGAGAGTATTGTAACATCAAAAGGTTGGGGAAAAGAACAATCTTTATGTAATCCAACCAGTTGAAAGTGTCCATTGGTACTTAAAGAATATGATGCCAGATCAGATCATTATTATTGATGATAGGATGACATAAACTGTATCTTGCAAAGTCTACACATTCACATGGAATTGTTGTGCAATTTAAATGTTGAAATATGAAACTATTTGTGAAAAGATTAAATATAATTTTTGTTCTTAAAATGAGAGAATTGTTTTCAGAAGTAAAATAGGCTCAATCCATGGCTACACCCATGTGAATAGGCATTGGTTGGAAATGATGAACCAACATCTTTTCTACATTTCTATAAGAGCCCCCGTAACCCAATTCACGGTGGACTAAGCCAACCTCAGCGTGAGCTCTGGTTGCGAATGGTTGTACGACTACAACCTAACAAAATTACTGACGTGACGACTGATGTCTGTACGTTTAAAAGCGTGAATTTCAACATGGAAGCGACGAACGACAAGCTGGAAGTGTGAATTTCGACTACACCAGCCAGAATATAGCATGAGTTGAGTATGGCAACTTAGTATGAACTTTGAACTCTTATTCACTAAAGAAGTGATACATCCTAGACATCGAGTTATCAGCAGCAGCAGTAAACGTGCTTGGCCTAGGAAAGGACAATGATTCTCTTCAGAACGACAGGGTACAACAACGTATTCGTTCTATCACATGACAACGGTACTACAACGTATCCGTTCTACCACAAGACAACAGTATCCTCCCAGAAATATTCTTCAAAGGACAAGGGAGATCTCTGCTGGGCAACCCAGCCTTCCATCTTCAACCAATCTATCGAAGCGCAGCTCAGAGTAAATATTTTCCTTGCATTTTCCTTTTCCAAATGGGCGGTTATTTAGAATGCATAAGATTCTGTATTTACGATAGCATTTCTTCAGGTCCGATAGAGACCCAACCCTTTTATTCCTCACTCTTCCCGCGCTTTCATTCAAACCCAACCCCCTGTCTTTGTGTAACCAACCGTCATGTGAGTTTCGTCTGCTGGGTAAGTTTTCATTTATGACATAGTTAGTAATCAATGTATGATCCATCCTGTGTACATGAAATTCTGTGTGATTATTTGGGTATTTAGTGAATAAATAATTAAACCACATTTTGTATTGCTGATTCAACTTGTTAGCCATGGTTCGTGAAGATAACCAACAATGTTACGACATTCAGATGGGACTGAATAAGGTGACGATTAATAATTGACTGCTATTGATATAAAAGATGACCAGGTCTTCACAGCTCTATAAACATTATTCCGTGGTGCCCCGACTTCCTAGTTAATTACATTTACATGATTAGTTTATCAGGTAATATTAATTACAGAGAATTGATTTGATAAAATAGCATGTCATATTTCACTTAATCCATAGTAAAGACACAACAGACTGAAAACTGCTTTTTTAAATTGATTAATATTGAATTGAATGACCTCTGAAGGCACATGTAAAGTTATCCCAAACAATAAGGGGATTTGTTGAACCTATATTGCACTGGAAAAATGTAGTTATAAATTATTATGTCTTAGTTAAAAATAAATTGTCCTCCAGTAAACCTTGATTACATTTCCAACATCCCTGTCCACGTGGAAATCTCTTTAAGAGTTATGTGAAGGCCAATTAGATGATGATCCGATCGCATTCTGTCTCCTATGAATACTTTTTTAACCTTTGACGTGAGAGAGAAAGAGACAAGAAAGTAGTAAAGACGACTAACTTGATGGAGTCTCCATGTACAGTGGGGAGAACAAGTATTTGATACACTGCCGATTTTGCATGTTTTCCAACTTACAAAGCATGTAGAGGTCTGTAATTTTTATCATAGGTACACTTCAACTGTGAGAGACGAAATCTAAAACAAAAATCCAGAAAATCACATTGTATGATTTTTAAGTAATTAATTAGCGTTTTATTGCATGACATAAATATTTGATCACCTACCAACCAGCAAGAAATCCGGCTCTCACAGACTTGTTAGATTATCTTTAAGAAGCCCTCCTGTTCTCCAATCATTACCTGTATTAACTGCACCTGTCTGAACTTGTTACCTGTATAAAAGACACCTGTCCACACACTCAATCAAACAGACTCCAACCTCTCCACAATGGCCAAGACCAGAGAGCTGTGTAAGGACATCAGGGATAAAATTGTAGACCTGCAAAAGGCTGGGATGGGCTACTGGACAATAGGCAAGCAGCTTGGTGAGAAGGCAACAACTGTTGACGCAATTATTAGAAAATGGAAGAAGTTCAAGATGACGGTCAATCACCCTCGGTCTGGGGCTCCATGCAAGATCTCACCTTGTGGGGCATCAATGATCTTTAGGAAGGTGAGGGATCAGCCCAGAACTACACGGCAGGACCTGGTCAATGACCTGAAGAGAGCTGGGACCACAGTCTCAAAGAAAACCATTAGTAACACACTAAGCCATCATGGATTAAAATCCTCAGCGCACGCAAGGTCCCCCTGCTCAAGCCAGCGCATGTCCAGGCCCGTCTGAAGTTTTCCAATGACCATCTGGATGATCCAGAGGAAGAATGGGAGAAGGTCATGTGGTCTGAAGAGACAAAAATAGAGCTTTTTGGTCTAAACTCCACTCGCCGTGTTTGGAGGAAGAAGAAGGATGAGTACAACCCCAAGAACACCATCCCAACTGTGAAGCATGGAGGTGGAAACATCATTCTTTGGGGATGCTTTTCTGCAAAGGGGAAAGGACAACTGCACCGTATTGAGGGGAGGATGGATGGGGCCATGTATCGCAAGATCTTGGCCAACAACCTCCTTCCCTCAGTAAGAGCATTGAAGAGGGGTCATGGCTGGGTCTTCCAGCATGACAACGACCCGAAACACATAGCCAGGGCAACTAAGGAGTGGCTCCGTAAGAATCATCTCAAGGTCCTGGAGTGGCCTAGCCAGTCTCCAGACCTGAACCCAATAGAAAATCTTTGGAGGGAGCTGAAATTCAGTATTGCCCAGCGACAGCTCCGAAAACTGAAGGATCTGGAGAAGGTCTGTATGGAGGAGTGGGCCAAAATCCCTGCTGCAGTGTGTGCAAACCTGGTCAGGAAATACAGGATGCGTATGATCTCTGTAATTGCAAACAAAGGTTTCTGTACCAAATATTAAGTTCTTAGATTTCGTCTCTCACAGTTGAAGTGTACCTATTATTAAAATTACAGACAAATTACATGCTTTGTAAGTAGGAAAACCTGCAAAATCGGCAGTGTATCAAATACTTGTTCTCCCCACTGTATATCTCACTAGGTCAGGGTTTTATAATCTCCGAATATCCACTATCTCTAACGTAACCATAATATTTGTGATTTCCTTAAGGGCATGGTGATGATAGTTTGTACAGTATTTTCCTTTTTGGTCCATTATTGAACCTCTCTAGGCTAGCCGTCCCACCTGACCAACATCCAGTGAAAGTGCAGGGTGCCAAATACAAAATACAGAATTGTAAATATTTAACATTCTTGAAAATATACATGCAATATGTCAAAATAAAACTTAACTCCTTGTTAATCCAGCCGCGGTGTCAGATTTCAAAAAGGCTTTACGGCTAAAGCGAACCATGCGATTATCTGAGGACAGCACCCCACTTTACAAATGCACAACAATCATTTTCAACCAGGCAGCTGGCGACACAAAAGTCAGAAATAACGATATAATTCATGCCTTACCTAAGAAGTTCTTCTTCTGTTGGCACTCCAAAAGGTCTCAGTTACATTACAAATAGTCCTTTTGTTCAATAAATGTATTTTTTTTATATCCATAAAAACTCAGTTTAGCTGGCGTGCTTCAGTCAATAATCCACTCTGTTTCCATCGGTCAAAATGCATACAAAATGAATCCCAAACGTTACCAATAAACTTATCCAAATTAGTCAATCAACGTTTAGAATCAATCCTTAGGTACCCTAATACGCAAATAAACAATAAAATTGAAGACGGAGAATCGCTATTGTCTTTTTTCCCCGGAGAAAACAAAAGGAACGCGTAATCTCTGCCATGCGCATGGAAACACTACAGCCAAAATGGGAAACCTTAGAAAAACGACTTCTTCTCCCTAATTTTTCCAAAAATACGTCTGAAACTCTAAAGACTGTTGACATCTAGTGGAAGCCATAGGAACTGCAATCAGGTAGGATTTCACCCTGTAATAAAAATGCCAGCCATTGAAATCAGTGTTGTGCTGAATTTTTTATGGAGGGGGGGTGGTTTGTCCTTGGGTTTTCACCTGCCATTTCAGTTCTGTTATACTCACAGACATTATTTTAACCTGCTGACGGGTTAGGGTTCCCTTTTGGGAACGACCCCTCCCACGTTCAGCTGGAACGTGGCGCATGGAACGCAAAAATATTCTTAGAAATATTTAACCTCCACACAATAACAAGTCCAATACCTCAAATGAAAGATAAACACCTTGTTCATCTACCCATTATGTCAGATTTTTTAAATGTTTTACGGCGAAAACACACCACATATTTATATTAGACCACCACCGAAACGAAGACAAGAGGCAGCCATTTTGTCCCAGAAAATATACAATTATAAAAGCAGGATTAAAAATAAATCATTCACTAACCTTTTGAAAATCTTCATCAGATGACAGTAATAGGACATGTTACACAGTAAAAAAAAAAAAAATTCAATAATATGCCATTTATATCCATAAATGTCCATTTACATTGAATTCATGTTCAGAAAATACTGAAAAATGTCCGCAGAAAATATAGACAGCGCCGCAAGATAACGTAAATAGACATCATAAACTTTGACTAAATATGCATGTTCTACATATAGTTAGAAAGATACACTGCTTCTTAATGCAATCACTTTGTTACATTTCTTTTTAACGTTACAGAAATCGCTCAGACATAAGCAATATTTCTCCGCCATGTTGGAGTCAACAGAAACACACAATTTCAGCATAAATATTCCCTTACCTTTGATGGTCTTCGTTCAGAATGTACTGGAAGGGTTCATACTTACCCAAAACATTGTTTGGTTTCAAGTCTTGTGTCTTTGTATTAGCATCTGCTAACAATATCAGCTGAAATGCTCCCAAAAAGTTGCACATCAAAACTTCAAAATTACATATTATATGTCGACTAAACAGGTCAAACTAAGTGCAAAATCAAGCATTAGGATGTTCTAAACGTACAAAACAATTTTAAATTCAACCGGTCATTGTTAGTTCTCCTCCGGAGTGCTGGAACAAAGGAATGAATGTGACCAATTCGCGCCCTAACGCACAGGTAGTTTCTCGCGACACGCACTCAATTCACTCCCATAGGGCCAAAACTCGCGGGATTTGAACGATTAAATGCTCTACTGAATGAGGACATCTAGTGGAAGACATAGAAAGTGTCCCCAGATCCATAGCTGGTTGGGAAGGGTGGGGGCGATCACGTCAAAGTTGCCCCAACTTTCATTCTTCCAAAACTAGTTTGGAAGAATGCCTGCCGTGTGAGTTCTGCTATACTTACAGACATAATTCCAACGGTTTTAGAAGCTTTAGAGTGTTTTCTATCCAATAATAATTATCATATGCATATATTAGCAATTTTGGACAGATTTTTTTTCAGTTTACTATGGGCACGCAATTCCTCCAAAGTATTCTGCCTAGCCCTAACAGTTAACAGTTGTAGAAACTTTTGTAGAAATATGACTTTCCTTGCAAATCATTCCTGACTATTTGCACAGTCAGACTTTTTGTTGATTAATATCATCACACCTTTTGAGTTTCTTTGTCCCTGACAGAAAATTACTTCCCCACCCCATTCCTTTTTCCACGCAACTTCATCTAAGGATATAGAGTGAGTTTTCTGTAAACAGTACATGTTATATTCCTTTTCTTTTAGCCACCTAAAGACTGGTCTTCTTTTTTTATAATCTGCTAAACCGTTACAATTATAACTGGCTATACTTATTTCACCTCTTACCACAACTAGATACTATTCTCAGTCTAAATTGTCCATACATTTTGCTTGTAAAGTTACTGCCATAAGAGGTATTATGACGGTCAGAATTAGAGATTTCAAATGTGATTCCTTTGCTTTCCTTTTGAATTGAAATTTTGCTGAAGCTAAGTACGTCTGGAGTGGTTTCACACTGCGATAGAGACAACAGAGACAGCACAAAGAGTCTTTGATTATCATCGATTGTGTGTCTGTATTGCAAAGTCACCCGTCGTTAAGCTCTGCTATTTGCATGCCCACAATAAGCTTAACTCCAATATGGTCTCCATTCAATGCTTAGGAATTCAGAGGACTCTATCCTCCAATCTACACACAATGAACTCACAAAAATACAAGGAATCATGTTTGCAATCTCTCCCTCATCTTATTTTGTTTCGCTTAAGATGTTTACCTAGTCCGTCCTAGCGGCGGATCTGACAGTCCGTCCTCGTACTTGCCTTATTGACCCTCACCAGAAACCGACCAAAACTTGGCCCGTCCAGCAAGCCAGGGAATTTTTGTTGTTTTGTTTTTCCCACTCATCCAAGGCCTCATTTGCATATGGCAAGAAGAAGAAGAAGAGAAAGACAGAGGAAAGGAGATGAAAGTAACAAAGATGGAGAGGCTAGCTGGGGCAGCGTTAAGCCGAGCAACTAGATAAATGAAGAATGAATTGGGGGCCAAGCGAGTGGGTGCATCAGTGTCTCTTCCCTTCCCCTCGCCATGCAGCGCTCTCCTCTCCGCCAGAAAACTCATTTGGAATTAATATATTTACACCACGGGGGACGTTGTCAATTTACATTTCCTCTATTTGGATAATAAGCAGGCAGCCATTTCTGTGGCTCGCTCGCCCACTGCCGCGGACCAGCATCCCTCTCTCTCTTTCCACCACTGAGTTGTGTCTAGACCTAGAGAGCAGTTTTGGGAAGCTTGCAATTGGCCCCTTTCACACACATACGCACACTCATACAAACATGCACAGACACGCAGAAATACACAAACACAGACACACAGAAATACACACGGACAGCACGTGCACAAAGTTATGTAAAATAAAGCGCACTCAATCAATAAATCAAATGTATTTATAAAGCCCTTTTACATCAGCAGATGTCACAAAGTGCTATACAGAAACCCAAACAGCAAGCAATGCAGATGTAGAAGCACGGAGGCTGGGAACAACTCCCTAGAACCTAGGAAGAAACCTACAGGCTATGAGGGGTGGCCAGTCCTCTCTGGAGATTATAACAGTACATGGCCAAGATGTTCAGAAGTTCATAGATAACCAGCAGGGTCAAATGATAATAATTATGGTGGTTGTAGAGGGTGCAACAGGTCAGCATCTCAAGAGTAAATGTCAGTTGGATTTTCATAGCCGAGCATTCAGAGTTCGAGACAGCGGGTGCGGTAGAGAGAGAGAGCAGGTCTGGGACAAGGTAGCACGTCCAGTGAAAAGGTCTGGGTTCCATAGCCACATGCAGAACTGTTGAAACTGGAAGAGCAGCACGACCAGGTGGACTGGGGACAGCAAGGAGTCATCAGGCCAGGTAGTCCTGAGGCATGGTCCTAGGGCTCAGGTTCTCCAGGAGGGTTGGGAGAGCGGGAGAGAGAGAAATAGAGGGAGCATACTTAAATTCACAGGATACCGGATAAGACAGGAGAGTTACACCAGATATAACAGACTGACCCTAGCCCCCGACACAAACTAGAGCAACAAAGATGCTGGAGGCTGACACAGGAGGGGTCGGGAGACACTGTGGCCCCATCCGACGATACAACCAGACAGGGCCAACCAGGCAGGATATAACCCCACCCACTTTGATAAAGCTCAGCCACCACAACAGTAGAGGGATATCCGCAGACCACGAGCCCACTACCCGGAGACAAGGATGAGTATAGTCCATGAAGATCTACTCCATCGCATGAGCCCGAGATCACGTCAGTGACTCAACCCACTTAAGTGATGCACCCCTCCTAGGGAGGGCATGGAAGAGCACTAGTAAGCCAGTGACTCAGCCCCCTTAATAGGGTCAGAGGCAGAGAATCCCAGTGGAGTACACTCATTTAAGTACACTCATACACACCTAAAACCAAATCAGATAGACGGGTGAGTTGTTCAGAAACAAAACCAATGAGTGAGCAACCCTTGGGGCTAAACAGTCCGGGTTGGCTTAGAATCAAAGGAATGTTGACAACATGCAACTATGTTTCCTGTCCAAATGTACAGTGAGTATACAAAACATTAACAACACCTGCTCTTTCCATGACATAGACTGACCAGGTGAATCCAGGTGAAATCTATGATCCCTTATTGATGTCACCTGTTAAATCCACTTCAATTAGTGTAGATGAAGGGGAGGTGACTGGTTGAAGAATGATTTTTAGTCTTGAGACAACTGAGACATGGATTGTGTTTACATGTCATTCAAAGGGTGAATGGGCAAGACAAACAATGTAAGTGCCTTTGAACGGGATATCGTAGTAGGTACCAGGCACACCGGTTTGTGACAAGAACTGCAACGCTGCTAGGTTTCTCACTTAAATCAAGAATGTGTCACCACCCAAAGACATCCAGCCAACTTGACACAACTGTGGGAGTCAACACGGGCCGGCATCTCTGTGGAATGCTTTCGACACCTTGTAGAGTCCAAATTGAGAATCTGAGGGAAAAGGGGGAGGGGTGAGGGGATGCAACTCAATATTAGGAAGGTGTTCTTTATGTTTGGTAAACTCAGTGTATATTGAAAACATAAGTAAATTTGTACAATAAGCACTTGATACCTCTTAAATAAATCCTTACAGTTGTTGGTTAGCTAGCTAGCAAATTTGAGACCTATTAGCATAAACATCACGAGTCAAAACACCTCAAAACAAGACATGGTATCAATAACAATATAATATGAGCTGCAACGAGCCACCTACGATTTCCCACATGGCAGCTTCTTGTCGTTGTTGCTAACTATCTCCTGAGTGGCGCAGCGGTCTAAGGCAATGCATCTCAGTGCTTGTGGCGTCACTACAGTCCCTGGTGTAATTCCAGGCTGTATCACAACAGGACGTGATTGGGAGTCCCATAGGGCGCCGCACAATTGGCCCAGCGTCATCCGGCTTAGGGTTTGGCCGGGGTAGGCCGTCATTGTAAATAACTGACTTGCCTAGTTTAAATAAAAAATAAAATATCTGACTGACCAGAATCATGACAACACCCGGCATTCTGCCTCTGCGACACTCACACATTGTTTTTGCAACGTTGTCAGGCAGCCTGTCTATATACACACCAGATGACCGCACATTCATGTCCAACATTACAAACAAACTCTGCATGAACACGCCTCCACACTCCACACTCCTGACATGGACACAAGAATTCCTCCCACTACTGTACGTCCAAATTACAATGACAAAAGCAGCTTGAAGCATGCCATTGTCTATATATGGATATACACAGGATGATTAGGCAAGATCCTAAACCCAAATTAGTCTAGTAATTTGGGTTTCAGGACTTCTAACCAGAGGTGTGAAGTACTTAAGTAAAAATACTTCAAAGTACTACTTTTCGGTATCAGTACTTTACTTTACGATTTATATTTTTGACAACTTTTACTTTTAATACTTTAACTTTTTTTTTCTACATTCCAAAAGACATGTATATACTTTTTAGTCCATACTTTTTCACTGACACCCAAAAGTACTCGTTGCATTTTGAATGCTTAGCAGGACTCGAAAATTATCCAATTCACACACTTATCAAGAGAACATCCCTGGTCATCCCTACTGCCTCTGATCTGATGAACTCATTAACACATGCCGTGTTTGTAAATTATATCTGAGTGTTGGAGTGTGCACCTGGCTATCCCTAAATTTAAAAAACAAGAAAAGGATGCGGTCTGGATTGCTCACAATAAGGAATTTTAAATGATTTACAATTTTACTTTTGATACTTAAGAATATTTCAGAAATTGAATTTAATTTTGATACTGAAGTATATTTCAAATACTTTTAGAGTTTTACTCCAGTAGTATGTTACTTGGTGCCTTTCTCTTTTTCTTTTCATTTTCTATTAATTAAGGTATCTTTACTTTAACTCAAATATGAGAATGAGGTACTGTTTTCACCACTGCTTCTAACACAGTAGGGTGAATTTGCTCACACTGTAAGACTTTTCTGCACTTTCAACAGTAAAACATTGAAGGATGCACAGTATAATACCATACATTTGTTTTACAGCATTCATGCTGTAGATTGCACTGCATTATGGGTAAAATGCTGAAAAATACTGTTAGTAACTGTAATTCGGAAGCCTCCTGTAAAAATTACTCTAACATACTGTATTTCTTTACAGTAATAGCTTATGCCTACTGTAGATTAAAATGAGCAGTTTCAGGCTCAACCTCATGCTGTCAGTTGAGACACATGAAGCTAAATATCTAGCTGTGTGACCTAGAAAAACATCACCCAAAGAATATTGTGATTATAGGCTGTGTCGCAGCCTCTGAGTGCCATAGAGAATAAACTGAGCGCAGATTCGTGACCGTTATGTTTCCACCATTACCACAGAGAAACTGTCTTGTTTCTAGCAGTTCAAAAGATGACCCATATCATTGGGGATTGACAGGCTGCATTTTACACATTAACTAAGTTGTTGGCCATACTCGCGAGCCGCTAAAGCTGATGCGAATGACCAGTGCATCATGTTGTATCGAGGTGCCTGCCGACTGAGGTGCAGTGCAACTGGTCAGCTGTAGTCTTACATTGTGTCGGCGGCGGAAACTAGCAACGTGGCAAATTGTTTTCCCTTCCAGGATGATACAGAATTTCAAGTAGAACAGCAGCCTACACCATAAATAACTAATATTACTAGCCATCTAGACGTCACCTTGATATATTCTACTCAATGGTTAAAACACCGGGACAGTGTGTCCTTAGCTGTCACAACCCTGTGGGACTCAGTTCACTTTGCTCTCATCTGTGCTACTTAAATAATATTATTATATTTTAGGGCTCCAGAGTAGCGCAGCGGTTTAAGGCACTGCATCTCAGTGCAAGACGAGTCACTACAGTCCCTGGTTTGAATCCAGGCTGTATCACATCCGGCTATTGATTATGAGTCCCACAGGGCGGCGCACACTTAGCCCAGCGTCGTCTGGGTTTGGCCGGGGTAGGCCGTCATTGTAAATAAGAATTTGTTCTTATTTAAATATTTTTGTAGGCCAGGATTGTCCATATAGCCTCTCCCGCTAAACATTTGTTTATTTAAAAAAACATTGTCTGTGATATTGTGTAGGCTAAATTGTGTAGGCTAAATCAATGTATTAGTTTGCTAGGGTTTGAAGTAGGTGTATCTAGCTGTCTTATTTGAAATGGTTCAATGCCTCAATTGATTCCCAGTAATCAATTCCCAGTAAAGCATTAAAAACAATCAAGTCCCACGAGAAATTTGCTAAACAATAGCCCATATTAACATATGTAGCCTGAGAAACAAGGTCCATGAAGTCAATAACTTGCTTGTAACAGATTACATTCATATTCTGACTATCTCTGAAGCTCACTTAGATAATACCTTTGATGATACAGTGGTAGCAATACAAGGTTATAACATCTACTGAAAAGACAGAAATGCCAACAGAGGCGGTGTTGCGGTCTATTTTCAGAATCACATTCCTGTAAAGCTGTCACGCCCTGACCTTAGATATCTCTGTTTTCTATATATTTTGGTTAGGTCAGGGTGTGACTAGGGTGGGTACTCTAGGTTTTTGTATGTCTAGTGATTTTGTAGGTCTATGTTGGCCTGATATGGTACCCAATCAGAGACAGCTGTTTATCGTTGTCTCTGATTGAGGATCATATTTAGGCAGCCCTTTTTCCCACTTTCTGGTGTGGGATCTTATCTACAGTTAGGTGTCTGTGTGCACACCAGTAGCTTCACGGTTCATTTGGTTGTTTGTTGTTTTGTTCAGTGAATTTCAGCTCATTGAAAATATGTGGAACTCTATTCACGCTGTGCCTTGGTCTCATCATTATGACGATCGAGACAGAAGATCCCACCAACAAAGGACCAAGCAGCGTGCCCAGGAGGAGGAAGTATTCTGGACTTGGGAAGAGATCCTGGATGGGAAGGGATCCCGGACTTGGGAGGAAATCCTGGCCGGACAGGATCGCCTTCCTTGGCGGGAGTCCCCTAGCAGCATGTGAGGACAGCAACGACGTCGGTGAGGAAGGCCACAGAAACCCCAATAAATTTTTTTTTGGGGGGGGGAGAACATGGGGAGCAGTCGGCGGAGCCGAGGAGTGAACCAGAGCCAGTCTGGGAGAAGAAGGAGAATTCGGAGGAGAGAGAAATGGGGGAGTTGTTGAGTTGGTGGAGGACGCACTGATTTGGAATAAAGGAACATGTTGTCAGTTCGGTGCCACCTGAGTCAGCTCCCCGAACTCGTACTGAAATGTGTGTTACAGTTCCGGAACAATTGATATCGGTTATACACACCAGGTCTCCAGTGTACCGTCACAACCCAGGGCGTCCTGTGCCAACTCCTGCGCCCTCAAGTGCGCTTTTCCAGTCAGGTGTGTCCTATTCCTGCTCCTCGCACTCTCCCTCAAGTGTGTGTCCCCAGTCAGGTCCGTGCTGTTCCTCTTCCCCGCACTCGCCCTGAGGTGCGTGTCATCAGCCCGGTACCACCAGTACCGGCACCACGCATCAGGCCTCCAGTGCGCCTCCAGTGGCCTGATATGGTCCCCAATCAGAGACAGCGTTTTATCATTGTCTCTGATTGGGGATCATATTTAGGCAGCCCTTTTTCCCACTTTCAGCTTCACGTTTTGTTTGGTTGTTTGTTGTTTTGTTCAGTGAGTTTCAGTTCATAAACAGTATGTGGAACTCTATTCACGCTGTGCCTTGGTCTCATCATTACGACGATCGAGACAAAAGCTTAGAGATGATCTAATGTTAAATACTGTTGATGTATTATGGCTGCAGGTTCATCTGCCTCACCCAAAGTCCATTCTTGTGGGAAGCTGCTATAGACCACCAAGTGCTAACAGTCCGTGTCTAGATAATATGTGTGAAATGCTTGATCATCTATGTGATATCAACAGATATTTTCTGGGTGATTTAAATATTGACTGGCTATCATCAAGCTGCCCACTCAGGAAAAACCTCAAACTGTAACCAGTGCCTGCAACCTGGATCAGGTTGGCAGTCAACCTACCAGGGTAGTTACAAACAGCACAGGAATGAAATCATCAACATGTATTGATCACATCTTTACTAATGCTGCAGATATTTGCTTCAAAGCAGTATCAAAATCCATAGGATGTAGTGATCACAATATAATAGCCATATCTAGTAAAACCAAAGTTCCAGAGGATGGACCTAATATAGTGTATAAGAGGTCATACAAGACGTTTTGTAGTGATTCATATGTTGATGATGTAAAGAATATTTGCTGGTCTGTGGTGTGTAATGAGGAGCAACCAGACGCTGAACTTGATGCATTTATGAAACTACTTATTCCAGTTACTAATAAGCACGCACCCAAGAAAATGACTGTAAAAACGGTTAAATCCCCTTGGATTAATGAGGAATTGAAAAATTGTATGGTTGAGAGGGATGAGGCAATAGGTATGACAATTAGGTCTGGCAGCCCAACCGATTGGCAAAAGTACTACAAATTAAGAAATCATGTGGCTAAACTAAATAAAATGAAAGGAAACTACACTATGAAACAAAGATAAATTATACAAAGAATGTAATAGTAAAAAGCTTTGGGACACCTTAGAATAAATTTAGGGGAAAAAAGCCAACTTGGCTCCTTCAGTCATTGAATCAGATGGCTCATCCATCACAAAGTCCATTGATATTGCAAACTACTTTAATGACTTTTTCATTGACAAGATAAGCAAACTTAAGGATGACGTGCCAGCAACAAATGCTGACACTACACATCCAAGTATATCGGACCAAATAATGAAAGACAAGAATTGTACTTTTGAATTCCGTAAAGTCAATGTGGAAGAGGTGAACAAATTATTGTTGTCTATCAACAATGACAAGCTACCGGGGTCTGACAATCTGGATGGAAAATTACTGAGGATAATAGCAGATGATATTGCCACTCCTATTTGCCACATCTTCAATTTAAGCCTACAAGAGAGCGTGTGCCCTCTGGCCTTGAGGGAAGCTAAAGTCATTCCACTACACAAGAATAGTAGAGCCCCCTTTACCGGCTCAAATAGCCAACCAATCAGCCTGTTACCAACCCTTAGTAAACTTCTGGAAAAAATTGTGTTTTACCAGATGCTTTCCTATTTCACAATGAACAAATTGACAACATAATTTCAACATACTTATAGGGAAGGACTCTCAACAAGCACAGCACTAACACAAATGACTGATGATTAGCTGAGATAAATTGATGATAAAATGATTGTGGGGCTGTCTTGTTAGACTTCAGTGCAGCTTTTGACATTATCCATCATAGTCTGCTGCTGGAAAAAATGCACCGAGCTGTCTGTCTAAACTACTGGCACACAGCTCGGACATCCATGCATACCTAACAAGACATGCAACAAGAAGTCTCTTCACAGTCCCCAAGTCCAGAACAGACTATGGGAGGCACACAGTACTACATAGAGACATGACTACAATAAACTCTAATCCACATCAAGTAACTGACACAGGCAGTAAAATTAGATTTAAAAAAACAGATAAAAAAAAACACCTTATGGAACAGCGGGGACTGTGAAGCATTACAAACATTGGCACAGACACATGCATACACACACACACACACACGCACACACGCACACACGCGCACACACGCACACACACGCACACACGCTCACACGCGCACACGCGCACACACGCACACACGCACACACACACACAATAACATACTCACTGCACATACACATAGATTTAGTACTGTAGATATGTGGTAGTGGTGGAGTAGGGGCCTGAGGGAACACAGTGTGTTGTGAAATCTGTAAATGTATTGTAATGTTTTTAAAATTATATAAACTGCCTTACTTTTGTTGGACCCCAGGAAGAGTAGCTGTTGCTTTGGCAGCAGCTAATGTGGATCCATAATAAATACAATACTAATACATTAGGCAATGCTTCTTGTGAACTCAAATTTTGTGAGTGTTTTTCATGAGGCATGGCTCTAACCAAAATCTCCAATATTGTCTCATTGATTCGACTCCAGGTTAGTTGACTCCTGACTCCATTATCCGAGGGGTTCACATACTTTTTCCACCCTACACTGTGAATGTTTAAATGATGTATTCAATATAGACAAGAAAAATACAATAATTAGTGTGTTATTAGTTTAAGCACACTAAGTTTGTCTATTGTTGTAACTTAGATGAAGATCAGATCAAATTTGATGTCAAATTTATGCAGAAATCCAGGTAATTCCAAAGGGTTCACCTACTTTTTCTTGCTACTGTATATGGACGGCTGGCTAGTGCCTTGTGTGGATCGTTTAGCATATGGTAGCTAGCTAGAGTCTAGACAACCTGTGCTGCTGCTACCCTGATACACATGTGCAACTCCTGAATGAAGTATGGATGGAGTTGGGTTGGAGGGTCCTAGATGCAGCTGCTCCTCTCTATGTCGTTCTGCCTCACTCTGCTGTGCGTAACAGCCAACCAGAACCAATATTGATGATTAAGCAAAGCAAGTGTTATGAAGTGTCAATCAAATGTTATGCTGCTGTGGCAGTACTGCAGATATTTGAAACTAGGTAGCTTGCTACAAACACTCGAATGGTGAATTCATCTCAAGGCATGCATGTTTGGATACCTCCATATCTCCATAGATGTGCAGACTGGGAAAAAGGCACAACTGGGAGCACACAAGTTCCGTACAGGGCAGACCAGCGGACGGGGTAGGGGTAGGGGTAGGGGTAGGGGTAGGAGTAGGGGTAGGAGTAGGGGTAGGGGTAGGAGTAGGAGTAGGGGTAGGGGTAGGGGTAGGGGTAGGAGTAGTAGTAGGGGTAGGGGTAGGAGTAGGGGTAGGGGTAGGAGTAGGAGTAGGGGTAGGGGTAGGAGTAGAGGTAGGGGTAGGAGTAGGGGTAGGAGTAGGAGTAGGGGTAGGGGTAGGAGTAGAGGTAGGGGTAGGAGTAGGGGTAGGAGTAGGAGTAGGGGTAGGGGTAGGGGTAGGGGTAGGAGTAGGGGTAGGAGTAGGGGTAGGAGTAGGGGTAGGGGTGGGGGGGTGGCCAATTTGACGGCGTTACAACAACTTGGCGGCAATGGGTTCAGAACAATGACAAAAACTGTATGAAAAAAATATGCTATTATTCCACCACTCGTAAGGACACATGGGGAGTGGGAAGGAAAAGGGAACATGGGGAGTGGGAAGGTAAAGGACACATGGGGAGTGGGAAGGTAAAGGACACATGGGGAGTGGGAAGGTAAAGGACACATGGGGAGTGGGAAGGTAAAGGACACATGGGGAGTGGGAAGGTGAAGGACACATGGGGAGTGGGAAGGTAAAGGGCACATGGGGAGTGGGAAGGTAAAGGACACATGGGGAGTGGGAAGGTGAAGGACACATGGGGAGTGGGAAGGTAAAGGACACATGGGGAGTGGGAAGGTAAAGGACACATGGGGAGTGGGAAGGTAAAGGACACAAGGGGAGTGGGAAGGTGAAGGACACATGGGGAGTGGGAAGGTAAAGGGCACATGGGGAGTGGGAAGGTAAAGGACACATGGGGAGTGGGAAGGTAAAGGGCACATGGGGAGTGGGAAGGTTAAGGACACATGGGGAGTGGGAAGGTAAAGGACACATGGGGAGTGGGAAGGTAAAGGACACATGGGGAGTGGGAAGGTAAAGGGCACATGGGGAGTGGGAAGGTAAAGGGCACATGGGGAGTGGGAAAGTAAAGGGCACATGGGGAGTGGGAAGGTAATGGGAGCATGGGGAGTGGGAAGGTAAAGGGCACATGGGGAGTGGGAAGGTAAAGGGAACATGGAGAGTGGGAAGGTAAAGGACACATGGGGAGTGGGAAGGTAAATGACACATGGGGAGTGTGAAGGTAATGGGCACATGGGGAATGTGAAGGTAAAGGACACATGGGGAGTGGGAAGGTAAATGACACATGGGGAGTGTGACGGTAAAGGGCACATGGGGAATGTGAAGGTAAAGGACACATGGGGAGTGGGAAGGTAAATGACACATGGGGAGTGTGACGGTAAAGGGCACATGGGGAGTGGGAAGGTAAAGGACACATGGGGAGTGGGAAGGTAAAGGACACATGGGGAGTGGGAAGGTAAAGGGCACATGGGGAGTGGGAAGGTAAAGGACACATGGGGAGTGGGAAGGTAAAGGGCACATGGGGAGTGGGAAGGTAAAGGACACATGGGGAGTGTGAAGGTAAAAGACACATGGGGAGTGGGGAGGTAAAGGACACATGGGGAGTGGGGAGGTAAAGGACACATGGGGAGTGGGAAGGTAAAGGACACATGGGGAGTGGGGAGTGGGAAGGTAAAGGACACATGGGGAGTGGGAAGGTAAAGGGCACATGGGGAGTGGGAAGATAAAGGTCACATGGGGAGTGGGAAGGTAAAGGACACACGGGGAGTGGGAAGGTAAAGGGAACATGGGGAGTGGGAAGGTAAAGGGAACATGGGGAGTGGGAAGGTAAAGGACACATTGGGAGTGGGAAGATAAAGGACACATGGGGAGTGGGAAGGTAAAGGACACATGGGGAGTGGGAAGGTAAAGGGCACATGGGGAGTGGGAAGGTAAAGGACACATGGGGAGTGGGAAGGTAAAGGGCACATGGGGAGTGGGAAGGTAAAGGACACATGGGGAGTGGGAAGGTAAAGGGGACATGGGGAGTGGGAAGGTAAAGGGCACATGGGGAGTGGGAAGGTAAAGGACACATGGGGAGTGGGAAGGTAAAGGACACATGGGGAGTGGGAAGGTAAAGGGCACATGGGGAGTGGGAAGGTAAAGGACACATGGGGAGTGGGAAGGTAAAGGGCACATGGGGAGTGGGAAGGTAAAGGACACATGGGGAGTGTGAAGGTAAAAGACACATGGGGAGTGGGGAGGTAAAGGACACATGGGGAGTGGGGAGGTAAAGGACACATGGGGAGTGGGAAGGTAAAGGACACATGGGGAGTGGGGAGTGGGAAGGTAAAGGACACATGGGGAGTGGGAAGGTAAAGGGCACATGGGGAGTGGGAAGATAAAGGTCACATGGGGAGTGGGAAGGTAAAGGACACATGGGGAGTGGGAAGGTAAAGGGAACATGGGGAGTGGGAAGGTAAAGGGAACATGGGGAGTGGGAAGTTAAATGACACATTGGGAGTGGGAAGATAAAGGACACATGGGGAGTGGGAAGGTAAAGGACACATGGGGAGTGGGAAGGTAAAGGGCACATGGGGAGTGGGAAGGTAAAGGACACATGGGGAGTGGGAAGGTAAAGGGCACATGGGGAGTGGGAAGGTAAAGGACACATGGGGAGTGGGAAGGTAAAGGGGACATGGGGAGTGGGAAGGTAAAGGGCACATGGGGAGTGGGAAGGTAAAGGACACATGGGGAGTGGGAAGGTAAAGGACACATGGGGAGTGGGAAGGTAAAGGACACATGGGGAGTGGGAAGGTAAAGGACACATGGGGAGTGTGAAGGTAAAGGACACATGGGGAGTGGGGAGGTAAAGGACACATTGGGAGTGGGAAGATAAAGGACACATGGGGAGTGGGAAGGTAAAGGACACATGGGGAGTGGGAAGGTAAAGGGAACATGGGGAGTGGGAAGGTAAAGGGCACATGGGGAGTGGGAAGGTAAAGGGCACATTGGGAGTGGGAAGGTAGAGGGCACATGGGGAGTGGGAAGGTAAAGGACACATGGGGAGGGGGAAGGTGAAGGACACATGGGGAGTGGGAAGGTAAAGGGAACATGGGGAGTGGGCAGGTAAAGGACACATTGGGAGTGGGAAGATAAAGGACACATGGGGAGTGGGAAGGTAAAGGACACATGGGGAGTGGGAAGGTAAAGGACACATGGGGAGTGGGGAGGTAAAGGACACATGGGGAGTGGGAAGTTAAAGGGCACATGGGGAGTGGGAAGGAAAAGGGCACATGGGGAGTTTGAAGGTAAAGGACACATGGGGAGTGGGAAGGTAAAGGGCACATGGGGAGTGGGAAAATAAAGGGAACATGGGGAGTGGGAAGGTAAAGGACACATGGGGAGTGGGAAGGTAAAGGACACATGGGAGGTGGGAAGGTAAATTATACATGGGAGGTGGGAAGGTAAATTACACATGGGGAGTGGGAAGGTAAAGGACACATGGGGAGTGGGAAGGTAAAGGACACATGGGAGGTGGGAAGGTAAATTACACATGGGGAGTGGGAAGGTAAAGGACACATTGGGAGTGGGAAGATAAAGGACACATGGGGAGTGGGAAGGTAAAAGACACATGGGGAGTGGGAAGGTAAAGGACACATGGGGAGTGGGAAGGTAAAAGACACATGGGGAGTGGGAAGGTAAAGGACACATGGGGAGTGGGAAGGTAAAGGGCACATGGGGAGTGGGAAGGTAAATGACACATGGGGAGTGGGAAAGTAAAGGGCACATGGGGAGTGGGAAGGTAAAGGGCACATGGGGAGTGGGAAGGTTAAGGACACATGGGGAGTGGTAAGGTAAAGGACACATGGGGAGTGGGAAGGTTAAGGACACATGGGGAGTGGGAAGGTAAAGGACACATGGGGAGTGGGAAGGTAAAGGACACATGGGGAGTGGGAAGGTGAAGGACACATGGGGAGTGGGAAGGTAAAGGGAACATGGGGAGTGGGCAGGTAAAGGACACATGGGGAGTGGGAAGTTAAAGGGCACATGGGGAGTGGGAAGGTAAAGGACACATGGGGAGTGGGAAGGTAAATGACACATGGGGAGTGGGAAGGTAAAGGACACATTGGGAGTGGGAAGATAAAGGACACATGGGGAGTGGGAAGGTAAAGGACACATGGGGAGTGGGAAGGTAAAGGACACATGGGGAGTGGGAAGGTAAAGGGAACATGGGGAGTGGGAAGGTAAAGGGCACATGGGGAGTGGGAAAGGAAAAGGACACATGGGGAGTGGGAAGGTAAAGGACACATGGGTAGTGGGAAGGTAAAGGACACATGGGGAGTTTGAAGGTAAAGGACACATGGGGAGTGGGAAGGTAAAGGACACATGGGGAGTGGGAAGGTAAAGGACACATGGGGAGTGGGAAGGTAAAGGACACATGGGGAGTGGGAAGGTGAAGGACACATGGGGAGTGTGAAGGTAAAAGACACATGGGGAGTGGGAAGGCAAAGGGCACATGGGGAGTGGGAAGGTAAAGGACACATGGGGAGTGTGAAGGTAAAAGACACATGGGGAGTGTGAAGGTAAAGGACACATGGGGAGTGGGAAGGTAAAGGGCACATGGGGAGTGGGAAGGTAAAGGACACATGGGGAGTGGGAAGGTAAAGGACACATGGGGAGTGGGAAGGTAAAGGGCACATGGGGAGTGGGAAGGTAAAGGGCACATGGGGAGTGGGAAGGTTAAGGACACATGGGGAGTGGGAAGGTAAAGGACACATGGGGAGTGGGAAGGTAAAGGACACATGGGGAGTGGGGAGTGGGAAGGTAAAGGACACATGGAGAGTGGGAAGGTAAAGGGCACATGGGGAATGGGAAGATAAAGGTCACATGGGGAGTGGGAAGGTAAAGGGAACATGGGGAGTGGGAAGGTGATGGGAACATGGGGAGTGGGAAGGTAAAGGACACATGGGGAGTGGGAAGGTAAATTACACATGGGGAGTGGGAAGGTAAAGGACACATTGGGAGTGGGAAGATAAAGGACACATGGGGAGTGGGAAGGTAAAGGACACATGGGGAGTGGGAAGGTAAAGGGAACATGGGGAGTGGGAAGGTAAAGGGCACATGGGGATTGGGAAGGTAAAGGACACATGGGGAGTGTGAAGGTAAAAGACACATGGGGAGTGGGGAGGTAAAGGACACATGGGGAGTGGGGAGGTAAAGGACACATGGGGAGTGGGAAGGTAAAGGACACATGGGGAGTGGGGAGTGGGAAGGTAAAGGACACATGGGGAGTGGGAAGGTAAAGGGCACATGGGGAGTGGGAAGATAAAGGTCACATGGGGAGTGGGAAGGTAAAGGACACATGGGGAGTGGGAAGGTAAAGGGAACATGGGGAGTGGGAAGGTAAAGGGAACATGGGGAGTGGGAAGGTAAAGGACACATTGGGAGTGGGAAGATAAAGGACACATGGGGAGTGGGAAGGTAAAGGACAGATGGAGAGTGGGAAGGTAAAGGGCACATGGGGAGTGGGAAGGTAAAGGACACAAGGGGAGTGGGAAGGTAAAGGGCACATGGGGAGTGGGAAGGTAAAGGACACATGGGGAGTGGGAAGGTAAAGGGGACATGGGGAGTGGGAAGGTAAAGGGCACATGGGGAGTGGGAAGGTAAAGGACACATGGGGTTGGGGAAGGTAAAGGACACATGGGGAGTGGGAAGGTAAAGGACACATGGGGAGTGGGAAGGTAAAGGACACATGGGGAGTGTGAAGGTAAAGGAAACATGGGGAGTGGGGAGGTAAAGGACACATTGGGAGTGGGAAGATAAAGGACACATGGGGAGTGGGAAGGTAAAGGACACATGGGGAGTGGGAAGGTAAAGGGAACATGGGGAGTGGGAAGGTAAAGGGCACATGGGGAGTGGGAAGGTAAAGGGCACATGGGGAGTGGGAAGGTAAAGGGCACATGGGGAGTGGGAAGGTAAAGGACACATGGGGAGTGGGAAGGTGAAGGACACATGGGGAGTGGGAAGGTAAAGGGAACATGGGGAGTGGGCAGGTAAAGGACACATTGGGAGTGGGAAGATAAAGGACACATGGGGAGTGGGAAGGTAAAGGACACATGGGGAGTGGGAAGGTAAAGGACACATGGGGAGTGGGGAGGTAAAGGACACATGGGGAGTGGGAAGTTAAAGGGCACATGGGGAGTGGGAAGGAAAAGGGCACATGGGGAGTTTGAAGGTAAAGGACACATGGGGAGTGGGAAGGTAAAGGGCACATGGGGAGTGGGAAAATAAAGGGAACATGGGGAGTGGGAAGGTAAAGGACACATGGGGAGTGGGAAGGTAAAGGACACATGGGAGGTGGGAAGGTAAATTATACATGGGAGGTGGGAAGGTAAATTACACATGGGGAGTGGGAAGGTAAAGGACACATGGGGAGTGGGAAGGTAAAGGACACATGGGAGGTGGGAAGGTAAATTACACATGGGGAGTGGGAAGGTAAAGGACACATTGGAAGTGGGAAGATAAAGGACACATGGGGAGTGGGAAGGTAAAGAACACATGGGGAGTGGGAAGGTAAAAGACACATGGGGAGTGGGAAGGTAAAGGACACATGGGGAGTGGGAAGGTAAAGGACACATTGGGAGTGGGAAGATAAAGGACACATGGGGAGTGGGAAGGTAAAAGACACATGGGGAGTGGGAAGGTAAAGGACACATGGGGAGTGGGAAGGTAAAAGACACATGGGGAGTGGGAAGGTAAAGGACACATGGGGAGTGGGAAGGTAAAGGGCACATGGGGAGTGGGAAGGTAAAGGACACATGGGGAGTGGGAAGGTAAAGGGCACATGGGGAGTGGGAAGGTAAAGGGCACATGGGGAGTGGGAAGGTTAAGGACACATGGGGAGTGGGAAGGTAAAGGACACATGGGGAGTGGGAAGGTTAAGGACACATGGGGAGTGGGAAGGTAAAGGACACATGGGGAGTGGGAAGGTAAAGGACACATG
This sequence comes from Oncorhynchus mykiss, assembly GCF_057628025.1. Taxonomy (NCBI): domain Eukaryota; kingdom Metazoa; phylum Chordata; class Actinopteri; order Salmoniformes; family Salmonidae; genus Oncorhynchus; species Oncorhynchus mykiss. The sequence goes on along the minus strand of NC_143022.1, from coordinate 12,126,824 downwards.
GGGAGTGGGAAGGTGAAGGACACATGGGGAGTGGGAAGGTAAAGGGAACATGGGGAGTGGGCAGGTAAAGGACACATGGGGAGTGGGAAGTTAAAGGGCACATGGGGAGTGGGAAGGTAAAGGACACATGGGGAGTGGGATGGTAAATGACACATGGGGAGTGGGAAGGTAAAGGACACATTGGGAGTGGGAAGATAAAGGACACATGGGGAGTGGGAAGGTAAAGGACACATGGGGAGGGGAGTGGGAAGGTAAAGGACACATGGGGAGTGGGAAGGTAAAGGGAACATGGGGAGTGGGAAGGTAAAGGGCACATGGGGAGTGGGAAGGTAAAGGACACATGGGGAGTGGGAAGGTAAAGGACACATGGGGAGTGGGAAGGTAAAGGACACATGGGGAGTGGGAAGGTAAAGGACACATGGGGAGTGGGAAGGTAAAGGACACATGGGGAGTGGGAAGGTAAAGGACACATGGGGAGTGGGAAGGTAAAGGACACATGGGGAGTGGGAAGGTGAAGGACACATGGGGAGTGGGAAGGTAAAGGGAACATGGGGAGTGGGCAGGAAAAGGACACATGGGGAGTGGGAAGGTAAAGGACACATGGGGAGTGGGAAGGTAAAGGACACATGGGGAGTGGGAAGGTAAATGACACATGGGGAGTGGGAAGGTAAAGAACACATTGGGAGTGGGAAGATAAAGGACACATGGGGAGTGGGAAGGTAAAGGACACATGGGGAGTGGGAAGGTAAAGGACACATGGGGAGTGGGAAGGTAAAGGGAACATGGGGAGTGGGAAGGTAAAGGGCACATGGGGAGTGGGAAGGTAAAGGACACATGGGGAGTGGGAAGGTAAAGGGCACATGGGGAGTGGGAAGGTAAAGGACACATGGGGAGTGGGAAGGTAAAGGGCACATGGGGAGTGGGAAGGTAAAGGACACATGGGGAGTGTGAAGGTAAAAGACACATGGGGAGTGGGAAGGTAAAGGGCACATGGGGAGTGGGAAGGTAAAGGAAACATGGGGAGTGTGAAGGTAAAAGACACATGGGGAGTGTGAAGGTAAAGGACACATGGGGAGTGGGAAGGTAAAGGGCACATGGGGAGTGGGAAGGTAAAGGACACATGGGGAGTGGGAAGGTAAAGGACACATGGGGAGTGGGAAGGTAAATGGCACATGGGGAGTGGGAAGGTAAAGGGCACATGGGGAGTGGGAAGGTTAAGGACACATGGGGAGTGGGAAGGTAAAGGACACATGGGGAGTGGGAAGGTAAAGGACACATGGGGAGTGGGGAGGTAAAGGACACATGGGGAGTGGGGAGGTAAAGGACACATGGGGAGTGGGAAGGTAAAGGACACATGGGGAGTGGGGAGTGGGAAGGTAAAGGACACATGGAGAGTGGGAAGGTAAAGGGCACATGGGGAGTGGGAAGATAAAGGTCACATGGGTAGTGGGAAGGTAAAGGGAACATGGGGAGTGGGAAGGTGAAGGGAACATGGGGAGTGGGAAGGTAAAGGACACATGGGGAGTGGGAAGGTAAATTACACATGGGGAGTGGGAAGGTAAAGGACACATTGGGAGTGGGAAGATAAAGGACACATGGGGAGTGGGAAGGTAAAGGACACATGGGGAGTGGGAAGGTAAAGGGAACATGGGGAGTGGGAAGGTAAAGGGCACATGGGGATTGGGAAGGTAAAGGACACATGGGGATTGGGAAGGTAAAGGACACATGGGGAGTGTGAAGGTAAAGGACACATGGGGAGTGGGGAGGTAAAGGACACATGGGGAGTGGGAAGGTAAAGGACACATGGGGAGTGGGGAGTGGGAAGGTAAAGGACACATGGGGAGTGGGAAGGTAAAGGGCACATGGGGAGTGGGAAGATAAAGGTCACATGGGGAGTGGGAAGGTAAAGGACAGATGGGGAGTGGGAAGGTAAAGGACACATGGGGAGTGGGAAGGTAAAGGACACATGGGGAGTGGGAAGGTAAAGGACACATGGGGAGTGTGAAAGTAAAGGACACATGGGGAGTGGGGAGGTAAAGGACACATGGGGAGTGGGAAGGTAAAGGACACATGGGGAGTGGGGAGTGGGAAGGTAAAGGACACATGGGGAGTGGGAAGGTAAAGGGCACATGGGGAGTGGGAAGATAAAGGTCACAGATAGACCACTCCCATTATCAACACCTCTTGGACAAATGTTTGTGTTTCGTACTGTCGTGCTGAGTGGGAGCGCATCCAGACGTTCTAGTGACACGTCACAGCTCCATCGCCTCTACCGATCATTGTCGCAGACATGTGACCATACCAGTCAAGAGGTGAGCTGTCTAACCGAAGAGGAGCCATTGTTTTATGTTAAGTCCCTTCTCTCAGCCCCAGCTGTCTGAATAGGCTGACAAATTAGATGTTCCTCTCTCTCCTCTCTTCTCTTTCAACTTTTTCTTTTTCTGTGACCTTTGTCCATAGCTAACCAAAGGAAAGAGAGAGAAATAATGAATGTTGATGGAATATATGAATATAGATTAGGTGTAGGTAGGTGTTGATTTGAATTTGAATAGGTGTAGATTTGAAGTTTTGGTCAGACAGATTAGTTCCTGCTGTTCATGTTGTGGTCAGAGTGATTAGTTCCTGCTGTTATTGTCGTGTTCAGACTGATTAGATTCTGCTGTTATTGTCATGGTCAGACTGATTAGTTCCTGCTGTTCATGTTGTGGTCAAACTGATTAGTTCCTGCTGTTCATGTTGTGGTCAGACTGATTAGTTCCTGCTGTTCATGTTGTGGTCAGACTGATTAGATTCTGCTGTTATTGTCATGGTTAGACTGATTAGTTCCTGCTGTTAATGTTGTGGTCAGAGTGATTAGTTCCTGCTGTTATTGTCGTGGTCAGAATGATTAGATCCTGCTGTTAATGTTGTGGTCAGAATGATTAGATCCTGCTGTTAATGTTGTGGTCAGACTGATTAGATCCTGCTGTTAATGTTGTGGTCAGACTGATTACTTCCTGCTGTTAATGTTGTGGTCAGAATGATTAGATCCTGCTGTTAATGTTGTGGTCAGACTGATTAGATCCTGCTGTTAATGTTGTGGTCAGACTGATTACTTCCTGCTGTTAATGTTGTGGTCAGACAGATTAGTTCCTGCTGTTATTTTGTGGTCAGACTGATTAGTTCCTGATCGTTAATGTTGTGGTCAGACTGATTAGTTCCTGCTGCTAATGTCGTGGTCAGACTGATTAGAATCTGCTGTAAGAGATAAGAATAACAGATAATTAAAGAGTAGCAGTAAACAACAATGGCGGGGCTATATACAGGGAGGTACCGGTACAGAGTCTATGTGCGGGGGCACCGGTGACGAGTTAATTGAGGTAATATGTACGTGTATGTAGAGTTATTAAAGTGATTATGCTTAGATAATAACAGAGAGTAGCAGCAGCGTAGAAGGGGGGGCAATGCAAGTAGTCTGGGTAGCCATTTGATTAGCTGTTCAGCAGTCTTAAAGTTTGGTGGTTGCAGCTGTTTAGAAGCTTCTAAGACCTAGACTTGGCGCTCCGGTAGCGCTTGCCGTGTGGAAGCAGAGAGAACAGTCTATGACTTGGGTGGCTTTGACAATTCTAGGGCCTTCCTCTGACACCGCCTGGTATAGTGGTCCTGGATGGCAGGAAGCTTGGCCCCGGTGACGTACTGGGCAGTACGCATTACCCTTTGTAGTGCCTTGCGGTCGGAGGCCAAGCAGTTGCCATACCTGAAAGTGATGCAGCTAGTCAGGATGCGCTCGATGGTGCAGCTGTAGAACCTTTTGAGGATCTGAGGACCCATGCCAAATCTTTTCAGTCTCCTTAGGGAGAATAGGTTTTGTTGTGCCTTCTTCACAACTGTCTTGGTGTACTTGGACCATTTTAGTTTGTTGGTGATGTGGACACCAAGGAACTTGAAGCTCTCAACCTGCTCCACTACAGCCCCGTCGATGAGAATGGGGGCCCTGCTCGGTCCTCCTTTTCCTGTAGTCAACAATCATCTCCTTTGTCTTGATTACATTGAGGGAGAGGTTGTTGTCCTTGCACCACACAGTGAGGTCTCTGACCTCCTCCCTATAGGCTGTCTCATCATTGTAGGTGATCAGGCCTACCACTGTTGAGTCATTGGAAATCTTAATGATGGTGTTGGAGTCGTGCCTGGCCGTGCAGTCATGAGTGAACAGGGAGTACAGAAGGGGATTGAGCACGAACCCCTGAGGGGCCCCCTGTGTTTAGGGTCAGCGTGGTGGATGTGTTGGTACCTACCCTTACCACCTGGAGGCTGCCCGTCAGGAAGTCCCGAATCCAGTTGCAGAGGGAGGTGTTTAGTCCCAGGGTCCTTAGCTTATTGATGAGCTTTGAGGGCACTATGGTGTTGAACGCTGAGCTGTTGTCAATGATTAGTGTTCTCACGTAGGTGTTCCTTTTGTCCAGGTGAGAAAGGGCAGTGTGGAGTGCAATAGAGATTCCATCATCTGTGGATCCGTTGGTGCGGTATGCAAATTGGAGTGGGTCTAGGGTTTCTGGGATAATGGTTGTCGTGACGTTGTATTGACTAATGTGACGACTGCTGCTCGTTGAATGGTTAACTAATTAATTAATTAAAATAATCAGGCAATTATTAACTCATTAGCCTCTCTGGGGTATTATTTTGACATCTGGATGAAAGAGTGCCCAAAGTAAACTGGCTGTTACTCAGGCCCAGAAGCTAGGATAGGCATATAATTGGTAGATTTATACAGAAAACACTCTAATGTTTCTAAAACTGTTACAATAATGTCTGTGAGTATAACAGAACTGATTTGGCAGGCGAAACTCAGAGGACAAACCATCCAGGGAAATAAAACATGTAGGTCAAAGGATTTTCCAATTGTTTTCTATGGGTTATTATTGGGAACCTGGTTTCAGTTCCTATGGCTTCCACTAGATGTCAACAGTCTTTAGAAATTGTTTGACGTTTTTCTTTTGAAAAATTAAGAAGTAGTCCTATTCATTGTAAGTGTGACTCCAGGTGGACTCTACTGTTTTGGTGTGCGTGAACTGGAGCGTGCTCCACGTTATTTTTATCCGGTATTAGAAACAGTTTATTCCGTCTCAAATTTGATCGATTATTTACATTTTAGGGAACCTGAGGTTGGATTAGGAACGTTGTTTGAAATGTTTGGACCAAGTTTACAGTAGGGAAGAGATGAGTGTTGTCTCCTATTCACTATTTTAAATCGTTTTTTATTGGTATTAATTCAATCGATTCAATGAACTGGTGGGATTTGGTAACCCCCAATTGGAACTAATTCACTTATTAGAATTAGTTATTAGATACTTTGTAGGCATGTTGGGCGAGTTGAAACCGATGTATTTCTGAATAAAAATTGCCAAATAAATCGACATTTTTGGGACATAAAGAAGGACATTATTGAACAAAAGGACCATTTGTGATGTTTCTGGGACATTTTGGAGTGCCAACAGAAGAAGATTTTCAAAGATAAGGAATTAATTATATCGCTATTTTTGACTGTTGTGCCTGTTTGAAAAATTATTTTCATGTGTTTGTATGCTGGGCGCTGTCCTCAGATAATCCCATGGTTTGCTTTCGCCGTAAAGCCTGTTTGAAAACTGACACAGCGGCTGGATTAACAAGAAGTTAAGCTTTATTTTGATGTATAACACATATACATTTTCAAGAATGTTAAATATTTGAATATAGTATTTTGGAATTTCGCGCTCTGCAATTTCACCGGATGTTGGCCAGGTGGGACGCTACCGACAACAGTCGTTAATTACTCAATTTCCTCTACAGTCTCATTCTGAACGTCACATAATCCGGGAATTTGCACAAACCCGCGTCTCACCAAAAAAGTCCATACCACACCGATTGAGTTGATTTTTTATTTGCTATCAAGCTAAAATTATAATATAAGCTACACATACACAAACACACAGTCTTGGCTATTGATTAGAACATAGTGAGATAAACAGGTCCCTAGCGGGCCAACACAATCTGAAACGTGTTACACAAAATGGGGATTTCAAAAGAGAGAGTGAGAGAATGCACGAGAGAAAAACACACTTGGGTGCATTTGTCAGCCATGCTTATTTTAACCCTAACCTTGCCCCGAACTACCACTCTTATGGGTCAGAATATAATGATGTAATTACGTGTTGAAGGTCTCCAATGTGTGTATCAGCATGGACCGGATTCCGACTTCTCTGATGACAGTCCATCTTCAGTTACCGGGTGTAACTCTGTTTCTCCTCACAATGTCAGTGTCTTTTCTCTTAGTGGTCTGTTTCCTCGCCCTTGCTCTGAAAAGGAGTTTTCGGAGGAAGGCTAATCAGACGTATGGATGGTTCCAGCGTGGGAAAGAAAACAGTGTAGACACACGATTCCTTGGAGAGTGGTGACCGGGTGGTCCTGCTTGACTTCACCACCTTTAGATAGGTTGTTAAAGGATCCTTTGTCTTCTTCAACCTTGTGTTGCGTTTTGGGTTTGTTAACCACTCAGACCTTGGCTGCAGCTCAGGATTCTACATCTGATATGTTAATTCTTAATAACTTCTTAGGGATAGGAGTCCCACTAGCAACTTCCGGTGAAACTGGAAAATATGATGGTTTTTAAACATTTATGTATATCTTATATCGGCTGAAAGCTTAAATTCTTGTTAATCTAACTGCACTGTCCGATTTACAGTAGCTATTACAGCAAAAACATGCCATGTGATTGTTTGAGGATGGCGCCCCACATCAAAATATTTTTTCCAGCGGTACAAGTTTCATACATTCACAAATAACCATTAAATATTCATTTACTTTTTGAAAATCTTCCTCTGATTTTTCATCCAAAGGGTCCCAGCTATAACATGTAGTGTCGTTTTGTTAGATAAAATCCTTCTTTATATCCCAAAAAGTCTGTTTAGGTGGTGCCATCGATTTGCGTAATCCACTCGTTCAACATGCAGAGAAAGGAGATACCAGATACCCTAAAATGTAATCAAACTATAATATTTATTTCGGAAAGAAGTATGTTCAATAGTAAACCGATTTTAGCAGGTACGTGATGTCTTCCTGGCGTTCGCAAACACAAATTTCCAAAACTGTGTCCCTGTACTAAAACTGATATTTCTTATTTGTTTTTGAAGTTACAAGCCTGAAACATTTAACATAGACTGCTGACACCCTGTGGAAGCCATATGAATTGCATCCAGGGAGCTAATTTTCAATATGACCTTTCTCTTGCAATTCTAAGAGGCTGGACTCTCAAAAAAATATATTCTGGTAGATTTTTCTTTGGATTTTCTCCTACTATATCTATTTTGTTATATTCTCCAACATTATGTTAACATTTCCACTTCAAAGTGTTTTCTTCTCAATTGTACCAATTATATGCATATCCTGGCTTCAGGGCTTGAGCTACAGGCAGTTTACTTTGGGCACGTCATTCAGACAGGAAGTGGGAAAAAAAATGGGCCTAGCCCTAAGTTAACTCACATGTTTTATACCCTCGGGTCAGAAATGGGCATTTCTGCCTTTAGGGCAATTCTCTTGGCGTACCAAGTTACAAGGCAATGTCTGGATCTTACTCAGATCCAATTTAGATAAGTAACTTCACATTTCCGCTTTACAAAAACATTATCTTTGATCTGGACATTTTTCACACAACGTACAATATGCAAACATCAAGTATATACTAGGGAAACTCAAAGTTAATGTTTTCGTTATAATGTCATCCTTTAACATTTAATAACATAACAAAAACAACATTCATTTTCATATTCCATCTATCGTCATTACCACCATTGTGGCTGACGAAACCTATTGTCCCAAAGTCCATTTATTGCATGTTAATGTTCTGAGGCCGGTTCTCCATAGTGAGAGAATAAAGGAATTTTGTCTGCTGCCATTTACAATGGGCGTGAGGTGTCATAAAACCTCCCATCTCCATCCCCCTCGATCTCTTCCCCTCTGGTGGGTGTGAGAGATCTCTCTATAGGATTGTGGTCCACGGTAACCTGACCCGAGCAGGCCAGTCATGACATGGTGTTGTGGTGAGCCATGACCAGCCTTTTAAAGCATTTCATGGTGTGCTATGGGTCAGTAGTCATTTAGGCAGCTTACCTTAGTGATCTTGGGCACAGGGACTATGGTGGTCTGCTTGAAACATTTTGGTATTACATACATTGAAAATGTCAGTGAAGACACTTGCCAGTTGGTCTGCGCATGCTCGGAGTACACGTCCTGGTAATCCGTCTGGCCCTGCGGCCTTGTGAATGTTGACCTGTTTAAAGGTCTTACTCACATCGGCTGGAGAGAGCGTGATCACACAGTCGTCCGCAACAGCTGCTGCTCTCATGCCTGTTTCAGTGTTACATATTTAGCCTGTTATGGTAGGCTCGTGTCACTGGGCAGCTCTTGGCTGTGCTTCCCTTTGTAATCTGTAATAGTTTGCTGAGCCCTGCCACATCCGACGAGCATCGGAGCCGGTGTAATACGATTAGATCTTAGTGCTGTATTGACGCTTTGCCTGTGATGTATTGTTGTCTCTACCTTCTTGCCCTTTGTGCTGTTATCTGTGCCCAACAAAGTGTGTACCCTGTTTTGTGCTTCTACCATGTTGTGTTACTACCATGTTGTTGTCATGTTGTTTTGCTACCATGCTGTGTTGTCATGTGTTGCTGCTTTTTGGTAGGCCGTCATTGTAAATAAGAATTTGTTCTTAACAGACTTGCCTAGTTAAGTGAAGGTTAAATAAAAAATAAAATAAATAAAAGTTGGAAAATAATCCTGCAGCAACAGAAAATTTGAATTATTAATCAACATTTTTGTCAAATCAAATCTGATATTTACAAGTGGAAATTACAAACGTTACAATTATTTTTCAACCTTGAATACACAACAGGTTTGCATTTCCTGCTTTGGTAGAACATTTCCTGCTGTGGTAGAACACTTTCTGCTGTGGTAGAACATTTTCTGCTGTGGTAGAACACTTTCTGCTGTGGTAGAACATTTCCTGCTGTGGTAGAACACTTTCTGCTGTGGTAGAACATTTTCTGCTGTGGTAGAACATTTTCTGCTGTGGTAGAACATTTTCTGCAACAACAGGGTGATTAAATTAAGATCCTACATCTATAACTGGATTTGACAGCAACCAGAAAGTGGACATTAGTGAACAGACTTTGGTTAACTATGAATATACTCAGTTAGGCATTGCTCAGTTATATCTTGAATATATTAATCAAGACATCATATACATACTTAGTTTATTACAAAACCCTAAACAACATGTTGCATTGTCATACACAACCCAATGCACTCTTGTAAAAGCGAAGTAAAATTTAAAAACAATCATAACAACACAAAATAGTCAAATTAGTGGTTTAATTCTGTTACCCCTTCCCTTCCCATAGAAGAAGGGAAGGGGGTAGCAGCTGTATTAACCACAGAAGAAGTGAAGGGGGTAGCAGCAGCTGTATTAACCATAGAATAAGTGAAGGGCGTAGCAGCAGTTGTATTAACCATAGAATAAGTGAAGGGGGTAGCAGCATCTGTATTAACCATAGAAGAAGGGAAGGGGGTAGCAGCAGCTGTATTAACCATAGAAGAAGGGAAGGGGGTAGCAGCAGCTGTATTAACCATAGAAGAAGGGAAGGGGGTAGCAGCAGCTGTATTAACCATAGAAGAAGGGAAGGGGGTAGCAGCAGATGTTTGGGCTGTATTAACCATAGAAGAAGTGAAGGGGGTAACAGCAGCTGTATTAACCATAGAAGAAGTGAAGGGGGTAGCAGCAGCTGTATTAACCATAGAAGAAGGGAAGGGGGTAACAGCAGCTGTATTAACCATAGAAGAAGTGAAGGGGTAGCAGCAGCTGTATTAACCATAGAAGAAGGGAAGGGGGTAGCAGCAGCTGTATTAACCATAGAAGAAGTGAAGGGGTAGCAGCAGCTGTATTAACCATAGAAGAAGTGAAGGGGGAGCAGCAGCTGTATTAACCATAGAAGAAGGGAAGGGGGTAACAGCAGCTGTATTAACCATAGAAGAAGTGAAGGGGGTAGCAGCAGCTGTATTAACCATAGAAGAAGTGAAGGGGTAGCAGCAGCTGTTTGGGCTGTATTAACCATAGAAGAAGTGAAGGGGGTAGCAGCAGTTGTTTGGGCTGTATTAACCATAGAAGAAGTGAAGGGGGTAACAGCAGCTGATTGGGCTGTATTAACCATAGAAGCAGTGAAGGGGGTAACAGCAGCTGTTTGGGCTGTATTAACCATAGAAGAAGTGAAGGGGGTAGCAGCAGTTGTTTTGGCTGTATTAACCATAGAAGAAGTGAAGGGGGTAACAGCAGCTGATTGGGCTGTATTAACCATAGAAGAAGTGAAGGGGTAACAGCAGCTGTATTAACCATAGAAGAAGTGAAGGGGGTAGCATCAGCTTTTTGGGCTGTATTAACCATATAAGAAGTGAAGGGGGTAACAGCAGCTGTATTAACCATAGAAGAAGTGAAGGGGGTAGCAGCAGCTGTATTAACCATAGAAGAAGGGAAGGGGGTAGCAGCAGCTGTATTAACCATAGAAGAAGTGAAGGGGTAGCAGCAGCTGTTTGGGCTGTATTAACCATAGAAGAAGTGAAGGGGGTAGCAGCAGTTGTATTAACCATAGAAGAAGTGAAGGGGGTAACAGCAGCTGTTTGGGCTGTATTAACCATAGAAGAAGTGAAGGGGTAGCAGCAGCTGTATTAACCACAGAATAAGTGAAGGGGGTAACAGCAGCTGCATTAACCATAGAAGAAGTGAAGGGGGTAGCAGCAGCTGTATTAACCATAGAAGAAGTGAAGGGGTAGCAGCAGCTGTTTGGGCTGTATTAACCATAGAAGAAGTGAAGGGGTAGCAGCAGCTGTATTAACCACAGAATAAGTGAAGGGGGTAACAGCAGCTGCATTAACCATAGAAGAAGTGAAGGGGGGAGCAGCAGCTGTATTAACCATAGAAGAAGTGAAGGGGTAGCAGCAGCTGTATTAACCACAGAATAAGTGAAGGGGGTAACAGCAGCTGCATTAACCATAGAAGAAGTGAAGGGGGGAGCAGCAGCTGTATTAACCATAGAAGAAGTGAAGGGGGGAGCAGCAGCTGTATTAACCATAGAAGAAGGGAAGGGGGTAACAGCAGCTGTATTAACCACAGAATAAGTGAAGGGGGTAACAGCAGCTGTATTAACCATAGAAGAAGTGAAGGGGGGAGCAGCAGCTGTATTAACCATAGAATAAGTGAAGGGGGGAGCAGCAGCTGTATTAACCATAGAAGAAGTGAAGGGGTAGCAGCAGCTGTATTAACCATAGAAGAAGTGAAGGGGGTAACAGCAGCTGCATTAACCATAGAAGAAGTGAAGGGGGTAGCAGCAGCTGTATTAACCATAGAAGAAGGGAAGGGGGTAGCAGCAGCTGTATTAACCATAGAAGAAGTGAAGGGGTAGTAGCAGCTGTTTGGGCTGTATTAACCATAGAAGAAGTGAAGGGGGTAGCAGCAGTTGTATTAACCATAGAAGAAGTGAAGGGGGTAACAGCAGCTTTTTGGGCTGTATTAACCATAGAAGAAGTGAAGGGGTAGCAGCAGCTGTATTAACCACAGAATAAGTGAAGGGGGTAACAGCAGCTGCATTAACCATAGAAGAAGTGAAGGGGGTAGCAGCAGCTGTATTAACCATAGAAGAAGTGAAGGGGTAGCAGCAGCTGTTTGGGCTGTATTAACCATAGAAGAAGTGAAGGGGGTAGCAGCAGCTGTATTAACCACAGAATAAGTGAAGGGGGTAACAGCAGCTGCATTAACCATAGAAGAAGTGAAGGGGGGAGCAGCAGCTGTATTAACCATAGAAGAAGTGAAGGGGTAGCAGCAGCTGTATTAACCACAGAATAAGTGAAGGGGGTAACAGCAGCTGCATTAACCATAGAAGAAGTGAAGGGGGGAGCAGCAGCTGTATTAACCATAGAAGAAGTGAAGGGGGGAGCAGCAGCTGTATTAACCATAGAAGAAGTGAAGAGGTAGCAGCAGCTGTATTAACCATAGAAGAAGTGAAGGGGGTAACAGCAGCTGCATTAACCATAGAAGAAGTGAAGGGGGGAGCAGCAGCTGTATTAACCATAGAAGAAGTGAAGGGGGGAGCAGCAGCTGTATTAACCATAGAAGAAGGGAAGGGGGTAACAGCAGCTGTATTAACCACAGAATAAGTGAAGGGGGTAACAGCAGCTGTATTAACCATAGAAGAAGTGAAGGGGGGAGCAGCAGCTGTATTAACCATAGAAGAAGGGAAGGGGGTAACAGCAGCTGTATTAACCACAGAATAAGTGAAGGGGGTAACAGCAGCTGTATTAACCATAGAAGAAGTGAAGGGGGGAGCAGCAGCTGTATTAACCATAGAAGAAGTGAAGGGGGGAGCAGCAGCTGTTTTTGCTATATGGCCATGTGTAGTTACAGGGAGTTTTGTCTGTCACTTAGTGTGTGTGTGTGTGTGTGTGTGTGTGTGTGTGTGTGTGTGTGTGTGTGTGTGTGTGTGTGTGTGTGTGTGTGTGTGTGTGTGTGTGTGTGTGTGTGTGTGTGTGTGTGTGTGTGTGTGTGTGGTTGGCTCTCCCCTGCATCTGGCATCATGGGCTCCCTTCCTATACACAAGGGACAAAACACTGTGTTATCTGTGCTCATTTGTCAAAAAAACATATTTATCTTGATCTCTCTCTGGTTGACTCTCAGTGTGGATGTATTTTTCTTTCTCAGTTACCCACAGTCAACGTATACCCCCACCGTCTCGCTCTGTACTCTCTCCTCCATAGTGTCTGTACTTGTGTGAATGTCAAAACAAATTGTATTGGTCACATACACATGGTTGAACATGTGAGTGTGTGTGTGTGTGCGCATGTCAATATGTGCGGGTGTGTGTGTGTGAGAGAGAGATATTGTGTGCGTGCGTGACATGCATACATGCATGCATTTGCATGCCTATGTGTGCAAATGTTTTTACTGCAGTGTGCATGAAAGCACTATTTTTTGTGTCTTCTGCATGGGTAAGGGCCTCTGCAAGCTTGCTCTCTGACTGCACTCCAGTGCACCCCATCTGCCTCCCTGGTGATGGAGCTCTCTGCCAGGGGAGGCCTTCTACACTAAGGCCTGTTAGCACCTGTGACAAAGGACACTGTTGGGCTTTGTTCAGTGTAGCAGCCCTGTGTGTTCACGCTCAAATAGCACCTATGTGGTCACACAAACAGCAGAACATGCCTCCCTACTCCGCTGACAAAGCTGGTGATGTCTCAGAGAAAAGAGAGGACTTACAAAGGAGAGAGGGAATAATGTACTTAGCTACCTTAGAACTCAAAATCGTAGGTAATGTTACTTTAATGTGTGTTTTTTGTTGTTGATTGATTTCATTGCATCTCATTGAAGTCTCACAGTACTAGTACAAGGAGATACAGTAGTTATGTAATAACTTACAGTATTCATCCACTTATCGCCATACTGCCAGATGGCACATAGGAATCAACAACGACTCTCCACTTCTGAAGGCCTTTGGGCATCTTCTCTACTTTGCCCCAGCTCTGCTGATGTTTATGGATCTCGGTCTCCATTGGTCTCCGACATTTTGTCTTGGGACTTCCTCTCCTCCATTTGTCTTCTGCTACTCTTGGAATGAGATCTTATTTTCCTATCCAACTCCAGCAGCGTCTCCTGAGTATTGTGTCCATAGATTCACGTTTGTTGTACCCTCCAGGCAAAGATTTACAGTTTGTTGTTGACAAATGCTCTTCACTTATGAATGGTGGAGAATAGATATCCCTTATGTACCACATTCCAGGCCAGAGTAAGTGTTCTGTTATTGATGGCGCCTTCCTCAAGCTATGAATGATGAAGGAGCAAATGTTCCCTATGCACGAATCAATGGAGCAAAGGGGTTTCGGTCCTTCCTGTCACTGAGTAGCTTACAAGATTCCTCTAACTCAAGAACAATAACTTCTCTCCCTTACCCCTTTTTACGACTGACTGTCACCTGAAGGAGGTCAAAGAAACAAAGAAAATATATTTTCAGCAGACCATCTTTTAATCAAATCAAATGTATATAGCCCTATATATATATAGCCCATATAGCCCTTCTTACATCAGCTGATATCTCAAAGTGATGTACAGAACATGCACATTTACATGTGTTACTGGGGATTACCAACTAGGCTTTCGGGCACCATAGATGTGGATTCCGAGAAAGTGGGGGTTAAGGCTATGATATTCCTTGTACCAAGAGGGAAAGTTACACCAATTTCGGCAGTAATATTGAAACAGGTGTCTGTGTCAAACTGAAGGACTTGTTGATATAACTTAAAGCATACTTTGATATTTTTAATCAGGATTTTTCTGTCATTAACAAGGAATATAATGTGTATCTGCTGTAAGATATAATGTATGTATTTTACTCAAGGCATGTTTAACCTACAAGCTAAGTATTTCATACTAGGGACTGTTGAACTGTTTTCTGTACAGTAGGTACATAATGTAAATTGGACATAAATGTGCTGAATTGTCAGAATCAGAAATTCTCCGAAATTTACCAGAATGGCACAGACAGAGAGGACTGCCTCGCTTCTAGTCCTTAGGAAACTTTGCTACAAGCATTTCGCTACTCTCGAAATAACATCTGCTAACCATGTGTATGTGATTAATACTATTTAATTTTATTTTATTTGAATCAACGGGGTAGTCCCGTGCCACCTTGTCCGGCCTATCAGCCTGCCGTCTGTGAGTATCCCTATATTTTCAGGACTTGCTAACAGACGGCTAGATCAAGTTTCTTTGTGGTGCGGCCATGCCAGTATTATCCACATCTCCTTGGAAACCAAACACCTATTGACGAGACCTATTCTAGCCAAGACAGAAGCAATCATCCCAGAGGTGATCCTGTGGAATGCACTGCTCATTCAAGCCTAAGTGACTGAGTTCACAGTCCCATCCCGGTTGGAATCAGAGGACAAATTCATGGAGAAGCTCTAATAGACTTTTACTTTCCTGGACTGAGAACTGAGAGAGAAAATCTACAAGAAAATGGCAACCAATGAAGGAAAAAAAACACCATTGTAAAAACATATATTTATGTTTATTTATTTTCCATGTTGTACTTTAACGATTTGCACATAATATGACATTTCAAATGTGTTTATTCATTTGGAACTTTGGTGAGTGTAATGTTTACTGTACATGTTTTACTGTTTATTTCACTTTTGTATATTATCTACTTCACCTGCTTTGGCAATGTTACAGTGCCTTGCGAAAGTATTCGGCCCCCTTGAACTTTGCGACCTTTTGCCACATTTCAGGCTTCAAACATAAAGATATAAAACTGTATTTTTTTGTGAAGAATCAACAACAAGTGGGACACAATCATGAAGTGGAACGACATTTATTGGATATTTCAAACTTTTTTAACACATCAAGAACTGAAAAATTGGGCGTGCAAAATTATTCAGCCCCCTTAAGTTAATACTTTGTAGCACCACCTTTTGCTGCGATTACAGCTGTAAGTCACTTGGGGTATGTCTCTATCAGTTTTGCACATCGAGAGACTGAATTTTTCTCCCATTCCTCCTTGCAAAACAGCTCGAGATCAGTGAGGTTGGATGGAGAGCCTTTGTGAACAGCTGTTTTCAGTTCTTTCCACAGATTCTCGATTGGATTCAGGTCTGGACTTTGACTTGGCCATTCTAACACCTGGATATGTTTATTTTTTAACCATTCCATTGTAGATTTTTCTTTATGTTTTGGATCATTGTCTTGTTTGAAGACAAATCTCCGTCCCAGTCTCAGGTCTTTTGCAGACTCCATCAGGTTTTCTTCCAGAATGGTCCTGTATTTGGCTCCATCCATCTACCCATCAATTTTAACCATCTTCCCTGTCCCTGCTGAAGAAAAGCAGGCCCAAACCATGATGCTGCCACCACCATGTTTGACAGTGGGGATGGTGTGTTCAGCTGTGTTGCTTTTACGCCAAACATAACGTTTTGCATTGTTGCCAAAAAGTTCAATTTTGGTTTCATCTGACCAGAGCACCTTCTTCCACATGTTTGGTGTGTCTCCCAGGTGGCTTGTGGCAAACTTTAAACTACACTTTTTATGGATATCTTTAAGAAATGGCTTTCATCTTGCCACTCTTCCATAAAGGCCAGATTTGTGCAATATACGACTGATTGTTGTCCTATGGACAGAGTCTCCCACCTCAGCTGTAGATCTCTGCAGTTCATCCAGAGTGATCATGGGCCTCTTGGCTGCATCTCTGATCAGTCTTCTCCTTGTATGAGCTGAAAGTTTAGAGGGACGGCCAGGTCTTGGTAGATTTGCAGTGGTCTGATACTCCTTCCATTTCAATATTATCGCTTGCACAGTGCTCCTTGGGATGTTTAAAGCTTGGGAAATCTTTTTCTATCCAAATCCGGCTTTAAACTTCTTCACAACAGTATCTCGGACCTGCCTGGTGTGTTCCTTGTTCTTCATGATGCTCTCTGCGCTTTTAACGGACCTCTGAGACTATCACAGTGCAGGTGCATTTATAAGGAGACTTGATTACAGACAGGTGGATTGTTTTTATCTTCATTAGTCATTTAGGTCAACATTGGATCATTCAGAGATCCTTATTGAATTTCTGGAGAGAGTTTTCTGCACTGAAAGTAAAGGGGCTGAATAATTTTGCACGCCCAATTTTTCAGTTTTTGATTTGTTAAAAAAGTTTGAAATATCCAATAAATGTCGTTCCACTTCATGATTGTGTCCCACTTGTTGTTGATTCTTCACAAAAAAATACAGTTTTATATCTTTATGTTTGAAGCCTGAAATGTGGCAAAAGGTCGCAAAGTTCAAGGGGGCCGAATACTTTCGCAAGGCACTGTAACATATGTTTCCCATGCCAATAAAGCCCTTAAATTGAATTGAAATTGAAATTGAATTGAGAGAGAGAAGTGGGTAGAGCTGCTTCGGCTGTGAGCTACTTCAGCCTGCTGGTCTCAGCACTAATGTCGAGAGAGACTTGGACAGTAAACATTTTCCCCGGCTCCATCCCGGCTCCATCCCATCTTAACTGAATCCACCTGGGCAGGCAACACCGGCATACAAGTCATTTACCATATTGCGTTCTTAATTTCCTCTGAAAGTGGCGCTGTGAGTGTAAAGTGGTGGAAGTCATTGAGTATTGTAAGACGACAGGTCTAATTTACAAACCAATGATCAATACTGTCCATATCGGATGCTAACTGGCAGTCTAGTCTATGTCTATTCCTGGTTGGTGAGCTCTCTATAGTTTCCCAGATGTGAAAGCCTATGTCAACATAGCCTTCTCACATTTTATCTTTCAATTTATAAGATCATATCATTGTCAAAACTCGTGTGAATGTGTTGTTGTGTTTGCCTGAGTTGAGTATGGAAGCCTATGTCAACATAGCCCCCCAGTCGTGTGAATGTGTTGTTGTGTTTACTGAGTTGAGTATGGAAGCCTATGTCAACATAGCCCCCCACTCGTGTGAATGTGTTGTTGTGTTTGCCTGAGTTGAGTATGGAAGCCTATGTCAACATAGCCCCCCACTCGTGTGAATGTGTTGTTGTGTTTGCCTGAGTTGAGTATGGAAGCCTATGTCAACATAGCCCCCCACTCGTGTGAATGTGTTGTTGTGTTTACTGAGTTGAGTATGGAAGCCTATTCATAACAACCTATGAAGATTCTCCCTTCAAGAACTGTATTGTGTCCCATTATGCCCTCTTACCTAATTTTCCAACTTATTTAGTCTAGTAAATATCATTTTGAATTAATTGTTTGTGGCGTTGAAGTCATTTGCGAGCAACTGGCTTTTTGCACTTCCAGAGTTCAGAAAGATAATATAGTAAATGGACTTGATTGGACTATTGTTGATACAGTGAATAATGGTATAACGGTTAATGACAGCTACTGATAGAGTTGATTCAAGGGTTTCTCCATATCCAACCCTTAATGGTGCCCCTATTAGATTCATCTGGATTGGATAACCAAATGAATCAAAGAAATCTGAACCATTAATTATTGCAGTAATTAATCAGTAAATTATTATTAATATTAATTAGCCAAAAGTCATGACAGAAGGCATTGGAAAATCTATCAATCTACTTAAGGTGTTTTATTGGTTGGGATACCCTTGAAACTAGCAACCATGATACTTATACCATTACCCTGTCTTTTATTAAATTGGAGATTTTTAAATATACTGTACATATCTTGCTATCTGCCAAAATATAATACCATGCTTCTGATCTGGGATTTGATAGCTTCAACGCAGTTACACCTCCAACAAAAAGCTATGATATACTATGTAGTATACTATGTATAGCAGGTTAACGCTGGAACTGATTTAATCCTGGCCAGTCTATATCCAATACATACTGCAGTATACCGGTACACCAATAGTAGGTGGGATTCCCAAACAAATCCACACGGATCCACAAAGGAGGAATTACTTACATTCTGATCTACCTCTGTCGTATAGACTGCATTTAACATCCCTCCTCCCTTCTCCCTCTCTCACACACCATAATAAAACACCATATTAGCATCTCAGACACAGAGACAAATATTCCTCTCCCTCTCACTCCCTTCTCTTTTACGCTGGCTCTATGGCATACTAGCAATTCCATCGCAATGAGTTGGGTGAAAATATGCGTCAGACACAAACACAACAATCATTTTAATGATCCGCTGTAGCTCCATTCAATTACATTCCATGAAATATTCAACAGATTTCCGGCTCTAATTTAGGTTGGAGCGGGGGAGAACGCGCGCGCGCGTGTGTGTGTGTGTGTGCGCGCGTGTGTGTGTGTGTGTGTGTGTGTGTGTGTGTGTGTGTGTGTGTGTGTGTGTGTGTGTGTGTGTGTGTGTGTGTGTGTGTGTGTGTGTGTGTGTGTGTGTGTGTGTGTGTAAGAGAGAGAGAGAGAGAGATTGTGTGCATGTGTGACGTGCATGCATTTGCATGCCTGTGTGTGTGAATGTTTTCCTGCAGTGTGCATGAAAGCACTCTTTTCTGTGTCTTCTGCATAGGTAAGGGCCTCTGCCAGCTTGCTCTCTGACTGCACTCCAGTGCTCCCCATCTGTGCTCTGCCTCCCTGGTGATGGAGCTCTCTGCCAGGGGAGGCATTCTGCGCTAAGGCCTGTTAGCACCCGTGACAAAGGACACTGTTGGGCTTTGTTTAACAATCATTTTAATGATCCGCTGCAGCTCCATTCAATTACATTCCATTAAATATTAAAAGGATTTCCTTCTCTGATTTAGGTTGGGGGGGCCTCGTGCGAGTGCACTATGGGCATGCATGTTGGTTGCAAACGCAGAAAATACAGATTATTTTTTTTATGACTTGCTGTTTCTATTTTCTGACAGACTTTTACCTACTGGGGTTGGAGCGAGGCAGTCAGTAAACAGGATTTTACCTACTGGGGTTGGAGCGAGGCAGTCAGTAAACGAAATAGAAAAACATTTGCTAGAGCCTCTTAAAACTTCTTAGGGGATTGCAATGCCAACAGCCAGTGAAAGTGCAGAGCGCCAAATTCAAACAACAGAAATCACATGATTCAAATTTGAAAGGTAATCTTGTTGTTAATCCCATCAAAGTGTCCGATTTCAAATAGGCTTTACAGCGAAAGCACCACAAACGATTATGTTAGGTCACCGCCAAGTCACAGAAAAATTCTGCCATTTTTCCAGCCAAAGAGAAGAGTCACAAAAAGCACAATTAGAGATAAAATTAATCACTAACCTTTGATGATCTTCATCAGATGACACTCATAGGACTTCATGTTACACAATACATATATGTTTTGTTCGATAAAGTGCATATTTATAAAAGAAATCTCAGTATACATTGGCGCATTATGTTCACTGTTGTGTTTGCCTTTCTAGCAGCAAGCAACCTTGTCACGGAAATCAGAAAAGCAATCAAATTAAATAGTTCACCTTTGATGAACTTCGGATGTTTTCACTCACGAGACTCCCAGGTAGAGAGCCAAAGTTCATTTTTTCCCAAAATATTATTTTTGTAGGCGAAACAGCTCCGTTTGTTCTTCACGTTTGGCTGAGAAATCGCCCGGAAATTGCGGTCACCACAACGCCAATTTTTTTTCCAAATTAGCTCCATAATATCAACAGAAACATGGCAAACGTTAGAATCCATCCTCAAGGTGTTTTTCTAATATCTATTCGATAATATATCCATCGGGACAATTCCTTTTTCTCTAGGACCGATTGGACTAATGGCTACATCTGCACTTTACGCGAGAATCTCTCTCGGAGCCACCATGTGACCACTTAAGCAATGTGCCCCCATACGGCTATTCTTAAATATAAATGCGTAAAACTACGTCACAATGCTGTAAACACCTTGGGGAATATGTAGAAAGCGTAAGCTCGTTGATGGTACATTCACAGTAATATAGGGAGTCATTGGAAAGCAGCGCTTTCAAAACCTGGGGCACTTCCGGATTGGATTTTTCTCAGGCTTTCGCTTGCAACATCAGTTCTGTTATACTCACAGACAATATCTTTACAGTTTTGGAAACACTAGAGTGTTTTCTATTGGAAGCTGTCAATTATATGCATATTCTAACATCTTTTCCTGACAAAATATCCCGTTTAAAATGGGAAAGTTTTTTTCCCAAAAATGAAAATACTGCCCCCTAACACCAACAGGTTAAATGTTTGATTTGTTCGATAATGTCCATCATTTATGTCCAAATAGCTACTTTGTTTGCGCGTTTGGTAAACAAAAACAATGTCATGAAGCGCGTTCACTAGTTGCAGACGAAATGTCAAAAAGTTCCGTTACTCTCCGTAGAAACATGTCAAACGATGTATGGAATCAATCTTTAGGATGTTTTTAACATAAAACTTCAATAATATTCCAACCGGAGAATTCCTTCGTCAGAAAAGCAAAGAAGCTCGAGCTACCTCTCATGTGAAATGCACATGACCAGCGAGTGACTGCTGGCAGACCTTTGACTCAATCTTCTCTCATTCTCTCCCCCTTCACAGTAGAACCCTCAAACAAGTTTCTAAAGACGGTTGACATCTGGTGGAAGCCTTAGGAAGTGCAACATAACCAATATCCCACTGTGTATTCAATAGGGGCTGAGTTGAAAATCGACCAACCTCAGATTTCCTACTTCCTGTTGGGATTTCTTCTCAGGTTTTTGCCTGCCATATGAGTTGTTATACTCACAGACATCATTCAAACAGTTTTAGAAACTTCAGAGTGCTTTATATCCAAATCTAATAATACTATGCATATATTAGCATCTGGTACTGAGGAGCAGGCAGTTTACTCTGGGCACCTTTTCATCGAAGCTACTCAATAGTGCCCCTGCAGCCATAAATTAAGTTAAGGATCATCCCCTTTTAAAAAAAAAAATCTGCCTTAAATGACATACCCAAATCGAACTACCTGTAGCTCAGGCCCTGAAGCAAGGATTTGCATATTCTTGGTAACATTTGAAAGGAAACACTTGGAAGTTTGTGGAAATGTGAAAGGAATTTAGGAGAATATAACACATTAAATCTGGTAAAAGATAATACAAACAAAAAAAATCATCATCTTACCATGATCTTTGAAATGCAAGGGAAAGGCCATAATGTATTATTCCAGCCCAGGTGAAATTTAGATTTTGGCCACTAGATGGCAGCAGTGTGCACAAAGTTTCATACTGATCTAATGAACCATTGCATTTCTGTTCAAAATGTTTTATGAAGACTGCCTAATTGGTTTATTAATAACTTTTCATGTTCAAAACGGTGCACTTTCCTCAAACAATAGCATGGTATTATTTCACTGTCATAGCTACTATAAATTGGACAGTGCAGTTAGATTAACAAGAATTTAAGCGTTCTGCCAATATCAGACATGTCTATGTCCTGGGAAATGTTCTTGTTACTTACAACCTCATGCTAATCACATTAGTCTATGTTAGCTCAACCTACCCGCAGGGGACCCTCCAATCCTGAAGAAGCTCTAGACATTCCCATTCAAGCTTTTTTTTTTATGGGTGGACCGGCGGCCCCATTGAGTGCACCCATGATTGTTCCCATGAAATTGCCATGGTCTGAGGGGCTTTGTTCCATTTAGCAGTTATATTTCTATGGCATACTTTTTGGTGTGCCGGTGCTAATGAACAGTTACTGCAGGCCAACCATTTCACAATCATGTCAGCTTATAGTGCTGGCTGGTGAACACTCTAGATAAGCAGAGTAGTTTCAAACATTAATATGCTTGTATTCTAATGGAATGATTAGTACTACCCTGTGAAAAAATGTTGCTCTGTCTGTATCTTGCCCACTGCTTTAGTGAAAATGTGTGTGTGTCACCATCGAGAAATGTCCTCGGGCCGTTTTCACATGTTCCCAGTGGAACCAAGCTGATTTGAAAATGTTAAGTGTTATTTCTACTAAACACCAGCTTGTAAGTCCAATATAAGTGTACTCCAAATGTGGTCAGACACATCTGGGACAGTTCCCCAGAACTTCACATTTTCACCATGTCTTCACATGGAATAGGATCCAGCTAAGCGTGTAGGCTACTCTCTGAAGTGGACAAGGATACGCAGGAGATAGGCTGAAATATGGAATTGTTTTAAGATGGTCATACTATGGATCATTTAGCTATTTGATTTTTTAATTTTTCTACCCCTTTAGGGATCAAAAATAAATAAATAAATGATTTGATGAAATATGGATTTTGGCCTTTAATACTAAAGCCCATAGAAATACCTTCATAAATGGCAAAAAGGACTGAAAAAAAGAAATCATAACAAGGTTTTGAAGTGTCCGTCCTAAATCTAGGAGAAAAATAAAACACTCAGGAAATATACATCTACAGTACCAGTCAAAAGTTTGGACACACCTACTCATTGAATAGTTTTTTTTTTTTTTTTTTTACATTTTCTACATTGTAGTTTATGTCTTCACTATTATTCTATGAAACAACACATGGAATCATATAGTAACCAAAAAAATTGTTAAACAAATCAAAATATATTTTAGATTCTTCAAAGTAGCACCCATTTGCCTTGATGACAGCTTTGCACACTCTTGGCATTCTCTCATCCAGCTTCATGAGGTAGTCATCTGGAATTAATTTCAATGAACAGGTGTGCCTTGTTAAAAGTGAATTTCTTTCCTTCTTAATGTGTTTGAGCCAATCAGTTGTGTTGTGACAAGGTAGGGGTGGTATACAGAAGATAGCCCTATTTGGTGAAATACCAAGTCTATATTATGGGAAGAACAACTCAAATACGCATTTCTAAACATTTCTAAAAACCTGTTTTCACTTCGTCATTATGGGGTATTGTGTGTAGATTGATGAGGGAGAAGAAACGATTTATTCAATTTTAGAATAAGACTGTAACGAAATAAAATGTGGAAAAAGTGAAGGGTTCGGAATACTTTCCAAATGCACTGTACATTTGAAACGAGCAGCCGGATTGGACCACACAGAATAGGTAATGAAAGAAATCCACCTACAAATATTAGGAGATTTACAGTCTTGTCAGACATTTTCTATTAATATTTTATCCATCAAATTGGGCACCAATGATGGCAAGGCCATTCTGTGTACAAATACATCCTCTTCAATTTCAGATCACCCAAAATAAAGTAGTATTCAAACCGTCCCTTTCAGTTAGGGTGACAGTTCCCATTATAGAGAAGACAGAGTATAGAATAGAAGACATAGAAGACAGTAGAGAAGAGAAGACATAGAAGACAGAGTAGAGAAGACAGAGTAGAGAAGAGAAGACATAGAAGACAGACTAGACTAGAGAAGACATAGAAGACAGAGTAGAGAAGACAGAGTAGAGAAGAGAAGACATAGAAGACATAGAGTAGAGAAGACATACAGTAGAGAGGCCAGAGTAGAGACATGGAGCTGTCAGTCAGTGGCATGTCACTGTGTCGCATGGCAGTTCAGTTCTGGCCTAGATAACCTTACTAGAAACCTCACCGTCAGCCATAATGGAGGGAAAAGGAGGGAAGAGATCGAGAGGAGGAATCTCTTAAACAGAACACAAATCAGCCAATCGTTAGGCCTGTTCATTGATCGGAGCCATAATGAGTTTGGTGTTTAGGGTACAGAATGCAACACACACATACACAAAGTGAGGGGCCCCGACCAACAGCCCTCATCGTTTTCCATTCCCGCCACTCCGGCTGCCTTGGTTGGGTAATTAATCTAGAACAACGCTATCGATTTTTCATTCCGCACAATTGCAGGTGCTTTTGGGGATGTCCACTACACCTCTCCCAGGCATAGAAATATCTCTCTCCTGAAGTGTGGAGTGGAGGCAACATGAGGTAGGGACTGGAATAGGCCAGTTCTCTCCATTGACCCATTGAGCTTTAAAGCGTTATAAGACATCATATAACGAAGATAATTATTAATTGATTTTGGTGGAAAGATTTTTAAAACTATTTTTGAAACCTAACATACCAAAAATAGCACCAGGCTTCGTCGTACAAACCAGACAGGAAGTCTACTTTGAAACTGTGGCCTCTGTTTTCACCTCCCCCGCTCATCCCAGTTCCACTGTATTACAGTACACAGCCATACAGCAGGTAGCCGGCACTCCTTTTGTCATTTATATTTTTCAAATGAACCTTTATTTAACTAGGCAAGTCAGTTAAGAACAAATTCTTATTTATAATGACGCCCCACCAAAAGGCAAAAGGCCTCCTGCGGGGAGGGGGATTGGAATTAATTATTAAAAAAATTTAAAAAATAAACATAGGACAAAACACACATCATGACAAGAGAGACACCACAACACTACATAAAGAGACCTAAGACAACAACATAGCATGGCAGCAACACATGACAACAGAGCATGGTAGCAATACAACATGACTACAACATGGTAGCAACACAACATGGTAGCAGCACAAAACATGTTACAAACATTATTGGGCACAAACAACAGCACAAAGGGCAAGAAGATAGAGACAACAATACATGCGAAACAGCCACAATTGTCAGTAAGCGTGTCCATGATTGAGTCTTTGAATGAAGAGATTGAGATAAAATGGTCCAGTTTGAGTGTTTGTTGCAACTCGTTCCAGTCGCTAGCTGCAGCGAACTGAAAAGACGAGCGACCCAGGGATGTGTGTGCTTTGGGGACCTTTAACAGAATGTGACTGGCAGAAAGGGTGCTGTATGTGGAGGATGAGGGCTGCAGTAGGTATGTCAGATAGGAGAGAGTGAGGCCTAAGAGGGTTTTATAAATAAGCATCAACCAGTGTGTCTTACGGCAGTTCTCTGCAGCTAGCGACTGGAACGAGCTGCAAGAAACACACAAACTGGACAGTTTTATCTCAATCTCTTCATTCATTTTCTCCATACCTCCATCCCTCTTCCACCCTCTCTCTCCTTCCCATGCTTCCCATTTCATCCCAAGATGGCATAGCAGTTCAGACGTCTTTTGTCCTCGTCTTGTCGTGTCCCGTATATATATATATATTTACAACTTTTTTTTTCACATACATTTTTAAAATTTTCCATAAACTCATCTTCAAAACACTCTCCTGAAACCCGCCTCACCAATTTATATTTATAAAAAAAAGTACTATTTACCTCAGATCTGTAATCCTCCAAGAGGCTAGCCAGAAACTAGCCAGAAGCTAGCCGGGAGCTAGCCAGGAGCTAGCCAGAAGCTAGCCAGAAGCTGGTCCAGAAGCTAATCAGAAGCTGGTTCAGAAGCTAGTTCAGAAGCTAGTTAGCTTCTTTACTGGCAAATCGTTAGTACTCAGCTAATCACGGTTTGTGGTCATCGGCTGTCTTTGGCTCGATAATCTATCGCCAGTTTTGTACGGCGCTGCGCAGCGTGGCTCGGAACGGAACATACCGGACC
Organism: Oncorhynchus mykiss; assembly: GCF_057628025.1. Lineage (NCBI taxonomy): Eukaryota > Metazoa > Chordata > Actinopteri > Salmoniformes > Salmonidae > Oncorhynchus > Oncorhynchus mykiss. The sequence goes on along the minus strand of NC_143022.1, from coordinate 12,100,917 downwards.
AATTTTTCTCTCCATGTCCCTGGATTTCGGCCGCTGGCTCTGGACATTCATACCTGGATCTCACAGCTAGCTAGCTGCTATCCGTGTGACTATCGGCTTTCGTCGATTCCGGAGCTAACATCAATTGTTCCGGAGCTAGCCAGCTGAAGAGTTCCATCAATCACTCCTGGGCTGCAGTCACCTATCCGGACTCGTTTTGCTGCCTACGCGGAGCCCCACCGGGCCTTCACAGCTGGACTGCCGACGTTGTCTACCCGAGGGAGTTGTCCGGCTGGCTCCTCCGGTGCGACGTTGCCTGGGCACCCATCTGCGGCCTGCTAGCCGTTGGCTGTCTTATCGGCTGCTATCTGAATAGACAATATATTCACAATTTTTACTATTTTTATTTTATTTTTATTTATTTATTTTTCTTCTTGGGCCTCTATAACTATATATATTGTTTTTATTTTTGTTGTTGTTGTGTGATTTGGATTAATCCCCTCTACCACACGGAACCCCACTAATCTACTGACGGAACGCAAGAGGTGGCTAATAACAGTCTCCATCCTATGCTAGCTTGCTACCTATTTAGCTGTCTAAATCGCCGTGACCCCCAACCAACCCCTCCACTCACCGGACCCTTTTGATCACTCGACTAAGCATGCCTCTCCTTAATGTCAATATGCCTTGTCCATTGCTGTTCTGGTTAGTGTTTATTGGCTTATTTCACTGTAGAGCCTCTAGTCCTGCTCATTATACCTTATCCAAACTATTAGTTCCACCACCCACACATGCAATGACATCTCCTGGTTTCAATGATGTTTCTAGAGACAATATCTCTCTCTTCATCACTCAATACCTAGGTTTACCTCCACTGTATTCACATCCTACCATACCTTTGTCTGTACATTATACCTTGATGCTATTTTATCGCCCCCAGAAACCTCCTTTTACTCTCCGTTCCAGACGTTCTATATGACCAATTCTTATTGCTTTTAGCCACACCCTTATTCTACTCCTACTCTGTTCCTCTGGCGATGTAGAGGTGAATCCAGGCCCTGCAGTGCCTAGCTCCACTCCTATTTCCCAGGCGCTCTCTTTTGACGACTTCTGTAACCGTAATAGCCTTGGTTTCATGCACGTTAACATTAGAAGCCTCCTCCCTAAGTTTGTTCTATTCACTGCTTTAGCACACTCTGCCAACCCGGATGTTCTAGCTGTGTCTGAATCCTGGCTTAGGAAGACCACCAAAAATTCTGACATTTTAATTCCAAACTACAACATTTTCAGACAAGATAGAACTGCCAAAGGGGGCGGTGTTGTAATGTACTGCAAAGATAGCCTGCAGAGTTCTGTCCTACTATCCAGGTCTGTACCCAAACAATTTGAACTTCTACTTTTAAAAATCCACCTCTCTAAAAACAAGTCTCTCACCGTTGCCGCCTGCTATAGACCACCATCTGCCCCCAGCTGTGCTCTGGACACCATATGTGAACTGATTGCCCCCCATCTATCTTCAGAGCTTGTGCTGCTAGGCGACCTAAACTGGAACATGCTTAACACCCCAGCCATCCTACAATCTAAACTTGATGCCCTCAACCTCACACAAATTATCAATGAACCTACCAGGTACCTCCCCAAAGCCTTAAACACAGGCACCCTCATAGATATCATCCTAACCAACTTGCCCTCTAAATACACCTCTGCTGTTTTCAACCAAGATCTCAGCGATCACTGCCTCATTGCCTGCATCCGTAATGGGTCAGCGGTCAAACGACCTCCACTCATCACTGTAAAACGCTCCCTGAAACACTTCAGCGAGCAGGCCTTTCTAATCGACCTGGCCGGGGTAGAGGATGCCTGGATATTTTTTTTAAATGCCTTCCTAACCATCTTAAATAAACATGCCACCTTCAAGAAATTAAGAGCCAGGAACAGATATAGCCCTTGGTTCTCCCCAGACCTGACTGCCCTTAACCAACACAAAAACATCCTATGGCGTTCTGCATTAGCATCGAACAGCCCCTGTGATATGCAGCTGTTCAGGGAAGCTAGAAACCATTATACACAGGCAGTTAGAAAAGCCAAGGCTAGCTTTTTCAAGCTGAAATTTGCTTCCTGCAACACTAACTCAAAAAAGTTCTGGGACACTGTAAAGTCCATGGAGAATAAGAACACCTCCTCCCAGCTGCCCACTGCACTGAAGATAGGAAACACTGTCAACACTGATAAATCCACCATAATTGAGAATTTCAATAAGCATTTTTCTACGGCTGGCCATGCTTTCCACCTGGCTACTCCTACCCCGGTCAACAGCACTGCACCCCCCACAGCAACTCGCCCAAGCCTTCCCCATTTCTCCTTCTCCCAAATCCGTTCAGCTGATGGTCTGAATGAGCTGCAAAATCTGGACCCCTACAAATCAGCCGGTCTAGACAATCTGGACCCTTTCTTTCTAAAATTATCTGCCGAAATTGTTGCCACCCCTATTACTAGCCTGTTCAACCTCTCTTTCGTGTCGTCTGAGATTCCCAAAGATTGGAAAGCAGCTGCGGTCATCCCCCTCTTCAAAGGGGGGGACACTCTTGACCCAAACTGCTACAGACCTATATCTATCCTACCATGCCTTTCTAAGGTCTTCGAAAGCCAAGTCAACAAACAGATTACCGACCATTTCGAATCTCACCGTACCTTCTCTGCTATGCAATCTGGTTTCAGAGCTGGTCATGGGTGCACCTCAGCCACGCTCAAGGTCCTAAATGATATCTTAACTGCCATCGATACGAAACATTACTGTGCAGCCGTATTCATTGATCTGGCCAAGGCTTTTGACTCTGTCAATCACCACATCCTCATCGGCAGACTCGACAGCCTTGGTTTCTCAAATGATTGCCTCGCCTGGTTCACCAACTACTTCTCTGATAGAGTTCAGTGTGTAAAATCGGAGGGTCTGCTGTCCGGACCTCTGGCAGTCTCTATGGGGGTGCCACAGGGTTCAATTCTTGGACCGACTCTCTTCTCTGTGTAAATCAATGAGGTCGCTCTTGCTACTGGTGAGTCTCTGATCCACCTCTACGCAGACGACACCATTCTGTATACTTCTGGCCCTTCTTTGGACACTGTGTTAACAACCCTCCAGGCAAGCTTCAATGCCATACAACTCTCCTTCCGTGGCCTCCAATTGCTCTTAAATACAAGTAAAACTAAATGCATGCTCTTCAACCGATCGCTACCTGCACCTACCCGCCTGTCCAACATCACTACTCTGGACGGCTCGGACTTAGAATACGTGGACAACTACAAATACTTAGGTGTCTGGTTAGACTGTAAACTCTCCTTCCAGACCCATATCAAACATCTCCAATCCAAAGTTAAATCTAGAATTGGCTTCCTATTTCGCAACAAAGCATCCTTCACTCATGCTGCCAAACATACCCTTGTAAAACTGACCATCCTACCAATCCTCGACTTTGGCGATGTCATTTACAAAATAGCCTCCAATACCCTACTCAACAAATTGGATGCAGTCTATCACAGTGCAATCCGTTTTGTCACCAAAGCCCCATATACTACCCACCATTGCGACCTGTATGCTCTCGTTGGCTGGCCCTCGCTTCATACTCGTCGCCAAACCCACTGGCTCCATGTCATCTACAAGACCCTGCTAGGTAAAGTCCCCCCTTATCTCAGCTCGCTGGTCACCATAGCATCTCCCACCTGTAGCACACGCTCCAGCAGGTATATCTCTCTAGTCACCCCAAAACCAATTCTTTCTTTGGCCGCCTCTCCTTCCAGTTCTCTGCTGCCAATGACTGGAACGAACTACAAAAATCTCTGAAACTGGAAACACTTATCTCCCTCACTAGCTTTAAGCACCAACTTTCAGAGCAGCTCACAGATTACTGCACCTGTACATAGCCCACCTATAATTTAGCCCAAACAACTACCTCTTTCCCTACTGTATCGAATTCATTTATTTATTTTGCTCCTTTGCACCCCATTATTTTTATTTCTACTTTGCACATTATTCCATTGCAAATCTACCATTCCAGTGTTTTACTTGCTATATTGCATTTACTTTGCCACCATGGCCTTTTTTTGCCTTTACCTCCCTTATCTCACCTCATTTGCTCACATCGTATATAGACTTGTTTATACTGTATTATTGACTGTATGTTTGTTTTACTCCATGTGTAACTCTGTGTCGTTGTATGTGTCGAACTGCTTTGCTTTATCTTGGCCAGGTCACAATTGTACAGTGTCTTGCGAAAGTATTCGGCCCCCTTGAACTTTGCGACCTTTTGCCACATTTCAGGCTTCAAACATAAAGATATAAAACTGTATTTTTTTGTGAAGAATCAACAACAGGTGGGACACAATCATGAAGTGGAACGACATTTATTGGATATTTCAAACTTTTTTAACAAATCAAAAACTGAAAAATTGGGCGTGCAAAATTATTCAGCCCCCTTAAGTTAATACTTTGTAGCGCCACCTTTTGTTGCGATTACAGCTGTAAGTCGCTTGGGGTATGTCTCTATCAGTTTTGCACATCGAGAGACTGAAATTTTTTCCCATTCCTCCTTGCAAAACAGCTCGAGCTCAGTGAGGTTGGATGGAGAGCATTTGTGAACAGCAGTTTTCAGTTCTTTCCACAGATTCTCGATTGGATTCAGGTCTGGACTTTGACTTGGCCATTCTAACACCTGGATATGTTTATTTTTGAACCATTCCATTGCAGATTTTGCTTTATGTTTTGGATCATTGTCTTGTTGGAAGACAAATCTCCGTCCCAGTCTCAGGTCTTTTGCAGACTCCATCAGGTTTTCTTCCAGAATGGTCCTGTATTTGGCTCCATCCATCTTCCCATCAATTTTAACCATCTTCCCTCTCCCTGCTGAAGAAAAGCAGGCCCAAACCATGATGCTGCCACCACCATGTTTGACAGTGGGGATGGTGTGTTGCTTTTACGCCAAACATAACGTTTTGCATTGTTGCCAAAAAGTTCAATTTTGGTTTCATCTGACCAGAGCACCTTCTTCCACATGTTTGGTGTGTCTCCCAGGTGGCTTGTGGCAAACTTTAAACTACACTTTTTATGGATATCTTTAAGAAATGGCTTTCGTCTTGCCACTCTTCCATAAAGGCCAGATTTGTGCAATATACGACTGATTGTTGTCCTATGGACAGAGTCTCCCACCTCAGCTGTAGATCTCTGCAGTTCATCCAGAGTGATCATGGGCCTCTTGGCTGCATCTCTGATCAGTCTTCTCCTTGTATGAGCTGAAAGTTTAGAGGGACGGCCAGGTCTTGGTAGATTTGCAGTGGTCTGATACTCCTTCCATTTCAATATTATCGCTTGCACAGTGCTCCTTGGGATGTTTAAAGCTTGGGAAATCTTTTTGTATCCAAATCCGGCTTTAAACTTCTTCACAACAGTATCTCGGACCTGCCTGGTGTGTTCCTTGTTCTTCATGATGCTCTCTGCGCTTTTAACGGACCTCTGAGACTATCACAGTGCAGGTGCATTTATAAGGAGACTTGATTACAGACAGGTGGATTGTTTTTATCTTCATTAGTCATTTAGGTCAACATTGGATCATTCAGAGATCCTTATTGAACTTCTGGAGAGAGTTTTCTGCACTGAAAGTAAAGGGGCTGAATAATTTTGCACGCCCAATTTTTCAGTTTTTGATTTGTTAAAAAAGTTTGAAATATCCAATAAATGTCGTTCCACTTCATGATTGTGTCCCACTTGTTGTTGATTCTTCACAAAAAAATACAGTTTTATATCTTTATGTTTGAAGCCTGAAATGTGGCAAAAGGTCGCAAAGTTCAAGGGGGCCGAATACTTTCGCAAGGCACTGTAAATGAGAACTTGTTCTCAACTTGCCTACCTGGTTAAATAAAGGTGAAATATATATATATTTTTTTTTAATTCAAAGACTCAATCATGGACACTCTTACTGACAGTTGTGGTTGCTTTGCGTGATGTATTGTTGTCTCTACCTTCTTGCCCTTTGTGCTGTTGTCTGTGCCCAATAATGTTTGTACCATGTTGTGTGCTGCTACCATGTTGTGTTGCTACCATGCTGTTTTGTCATGTGTTGCTGCCTTCCTATGTTGTTGTCTTAGGTCTCTCTTTATGTAGTGTTGTGTTGTCTCTCTTGTTGGGATGGGTGTTTTGTCCTATGTTTATATTTTATTTTTATTTTTAATCCCAGGCCCCCGTCCCCGCAGGAGGCCTTTTGCCTTTTGGTAGACCATCATTGTAAATAAGAATTTGTTCTTAACTGCCTTGCCTAGTTAAAATAAATGTCTCAGTTATGACCAACACATCTGGATTGGAGCTGTGAACACACACTTTCAATTGATACATTTTTAGGTAATAAGCTTCTAGTGTTAATGTGCAGAAAACCCAGGCTTTTACGAGAGCAGAAATCAGTGAAGCAGATATCAGAGAACAAATCGGAATTGGTGCTAGCAACAGTAGTTGGGCCAGGGTACATGCACATTTCCAGATATAATCAGCAGTAATACAACCAGGGCACTGCAGAGGACAGGAAGAGCTCTGCAGTGTTGATTTATAACATTTTAATGTGTATTGGGGGGCTCCCAAGTGGCGCAGCGGTCTAAGGCACCACATCACAGTGTCACTGCAGTTCCTGGTTTGAATCCAGGCTGCATCACATTCGGCCGTGATTGGGAGTCCCATAAGGTGGAGCACAATTGGCCCAGCGTCGTCCGGGGTTGGCCGGGGTAGGCCGGGGTTGGCCGGGGTTGGCCGGCGTAGGCCGTCATTGTAAATAAGAATTTGTTCTTAACTGACTTGCATAGTTCAATAAAGGTTAAATACATTTTTTAAAATTATGGCAACAAGATCATGTTGAACAGCAATTGCATCAGGTAACATGAATACAAAGCCGGCGAGAGGTGGTTAGAATAGGATAGGGAGGCCAAGAGTCCATGTAACCAATAGAGTCAGAGTCCCGAGTGTGGGAACAAACAAGCAAGTTCATAGTCAACAAAGCACGCAGGAGACATGAGGCAAATAGCATAACGCACAAGAGAAAAATATAACGACTTGGGGCCAGCCATTGTAAGTTCATAGTCATTCGCCCCAAACAGTGCGTGTGTGCTGGAGGCGAGTGAAGGCTCAGGAGAGAAGGGGGAGTGTGGTAAACGACAGACGTTAAACAGATCGCCAGTTGGAATCCAATCAGCAGTGCAGCAGGCAATGGGAGTAGGTGTCACACCCACTTGGGAGAAGCTTTTTTTGGGAGTCAGATTCCTTGTGATGAGGTGAAAATAAAGAGCTTCGTTTTCCTTTCTTCCACGGGAGACTAGTGTCAGCCTCCTGGGCCCGCCATAAATCACAGTCTAAGGGAGTCGTGGCATAGGGAGAGACCCCTGGTATACAGACACAATACTCTCATAGCTCCATGCAGTTCTGGGACACGGCAGACACCTCCTTCATCATGATTATGGGTGCTCTCTTCATGCTAAAAACAGACTTCCTGGTTCATAGGTACAGTTACCGGTGGAGTTATTGCTGGGCGGATGGTCGTGGTCAACTGTCCAGGTAGGGCGAAACAGCATTTCTATTTTTGGCGAAGTTATGTGATTTTTAGTTGCTGCTGTTGAGCGGTCCAAATGCTGTGGTGCTTTGACACTCAAATGCAATCAAATGACATTAGCTTTGTCTGTCGGTGTGCACTTTTCCGTTTGTTCAAAATGCTATGCCCTGAGATAAACCATTCTCAAAAGTTCTCCTTTTAAAAAATGTGATGGGTATTATTTTGCATTATTCTTCAATTATTCATTTTTACTTGTAGATACAGAAATGGAAGATGTTGTTTTATCCTGATCTGGTAACCCAGTGGTTCCTAAACTTGTTTGTGCTTTGACCTAAAGATTTTGGAACTTTCAGTGATCCGAGAAAAATAAAAATTACAGCACATCTATAGCCACAGCCCAAAAATATTCATCAACCACAGGTAGCCCTCCAATGGCCCCGATCCGCCTTTTCGAATCCACAGTTTCCTGTAAACACACTGCTGAGTATGGAAACTGCAGCAGTATAGATAACTAGATAGTGGATGGTCAGGAAAGAGATAATCCAGAGTGACGCACGGGGCCCAGGCCACTGTGTCTAGGGGCCAATCGGACACGCTGTCTGTCAAAGTGGAGACAGCCCGATCGGCCAGCACCACGCACTGATAGCTCACAGCTCACTCTGCCCCACCCGGAGGTGTCCATGGCGAGAGGGCACAGCAGGTAGCCATGCCAATGAGCACTGCCAAGGTCCCAGCGTCAGGTCATATCATATTTACCCAGGCCCTGACATCACTGGCCCAGAATCCTGTGCAGCCGAGCATATTTGTTTATTCACCAGTAGTGTGGGTGGTGTGGGTGGTCAGAACTAATATGGGGATTATAATGCATGAATATAGTAAACTAACTGTTGTGACCAATGACGCATCCGCAGAGTGGAAATCAGGATATATATGCAATAATAGCAAGTGATGATGATGGTGATGAGGATATCACATTAACGCTAATTCGTCTACATAAGAATAGCTACAACTGTACTTTTAACCTTGAGTGTTGTGTATAGTAGTTGTAAGTAGAAAGGAGTTGCCACAGTCTTCTACACCATCATCTGTCCAGACACCATCCAGACCAGTCATGTCTTGTCAGTCCTTCAGTGGATTACAGACCCAAAAGAGCACTCTCGCCGTGTTGAAGGCCGAGTCAGACGGCTACGGATAAAAATACGACCCAAAACACATTACGGCGCTCGGATAATGGACAATCAACACAAAGGAAATATTTACACCCCCCCCCCCCCCTGACATCAGGAATTCCCCCCCTCTACACACCTGAAGGCTCCCAGAGGATGTTTTACCATCAACCGTGGGGTTGTTGACGGATATTAGAGCAGGCAGCCTCCGCACAGAAACCCCTCAGATTCCAACTAGGTAAATACCCGTAAGGGGCTCTCCCGGACGACTAGCGCTAACGCGTTCTACATAATCTAATGTTCTCCCGAACGCGGATAGAGATGACAGAAAACTCCAGAAAGGCGTCATGTACAGAAGTGTAACAAGATTATTCACTCTTTGGCACGGAAGATGGTGGGTAGAAGTTGTGGCCAGAGTCACCGTGAGAGGAAACTTTAACAGAATCGGACTGCGAGTGATTTATCAGCGTTGACCTTTAGAGATATTGGCTGTTGGTTTCATTTTATGTCACTCTCAGGCTACAGTCACGGTGTAAAACAGGTTATTCTATTCCAGATCAGGTTTTTGGGGAGTTAAAAGGGCTGACTGTATGTGAAACTAAGCTGCTAGTACTTTGTATCTACAGTGTGATCAGCTGCATTTTTAATTATAAAACTGGGCAAATATTTATCTACCCCATTGGAGATATGGTGGAATGACTGTTTTTATTAAAATCATGTTTGCTGATCTTGATTTCACATGCGAGGTCTGGAATCAAATCTAGGTTTGTCATCTTTGTGAGTCAGTGGAGGCTGCTGAGGAGAGAACAGCTCGTAAAAATGGCCGGAACGGAGCAAATTAAATGGCATCAAACACCTGGAAACCATGTGTTTAATGTATTTGATACTGTTCCACTGATTCCCCTCCAGCCCATCCTCCCCAATTAAGGTGCCACCAACCTCCTGTGGTGTGAGTATATATTGTTTAAATTATATGGTGAGAACTTGGTCACTGACACACAGGGAATATAGAACCCCTAATCCCAAACCTCACTTCACTGAATACACTTCATAGGCTACTCTGCCACATCGGGAGACATATCTGCACAGGAGTTTATGTCCCCTGGTCCCCAGAGTCAATATAAACTATATAGTCCATTCCTCTCCTTACACTTTCTCATCTTTCTACCCCTCCGTTTCTGTCAATGTTGAACTTTCTCCTACTGTGTATCACTCATCTGTTTGTTCATCCATCCATACTTTCACCCATTCAACCATCCCTTCAAACCCATAATGTTTTCCAATCTCCCATTTACTCATCCCTCCCTCAATCCACGTACCTGTCTTTTTTATTTTACCTTTACTTAACTTGGCAAGTCAGTCAAATATTAAGAACAAATTATTTTTTTCAATGATGGCCTGGGAACAGTGGGTTAACTGTTTTGTCCAGGGGCAGAACGACAGATTGTATGCCTTGCCAGCTCGGGGATTTGATCTTGCAACCTTTCGGTTACTAGTCCAACACGCTAAGCACTTGGCGACCTGCCGCCCACTTGGCTAGCTGCAGCTACCTGCTGTCTATTTCTCTTAACTCTCTCCCTACTATTGCCTGTTTCACCATACAGATGTAGGATCTTAATTTGAGCCAGTTTGCTACAGCAAGAAAATAATCCTGCAGCAACAGAAAATGTAAAGTATTATGTGGATTAGAATAAATGTACATTTTGTGTGGGGGTTGATACATTTTCCGTTAGGGCAAATCAAGTCTGACATTTTAAATTGGAAATTACAATCTTTAGAAGCCTTTTTAAACCTTGAATATACTACAAGTTTGCATTTCCTGATGTGCAGGAAAATTCTCATCAAAAAAGAGTGATCAAATTAAGACCCTATTATCTGTACATCCATGTAGACCCTTCCTTTTTTCCCTTCTCTCCATTTTCCCATCCCCCTTTCCTCCTTTACCTAGCACCTGTCTCTCTCTTGTCTCTCCCTCTCTTGCTTTCTCTCCCTATCCTACTCCCCCTCTACCACTCATCATAGCCTCTTCTCTCTGATAACACTCAAGTGTGTCTCTGCAGCTCTTGTTCAGTCTCCTCACGCTATGGGTGGAATCAGATGTTTGCCATCACCACTGATGATGAATGAATCATTTCCTAGTCATCAGAAAGCAAAGTTGTTTAGAATCATCCCACCACATCCTTTGGGGGTGTTTTGATCGCCTGCTTGTGCAATTACAGTACATTCATCATGATCCTTATGTGAGACAAGAGAAGAACACAGAGACAAGCTGTGAGAACGTTTGAGTTCTCATCTGAGTATGTTATTCGATTTCTGAAATCCTATTTACCGGATTTTTTCAAGACTGAGTTGGTGGCGTTGGAGGCGAGTTGACAGGGAACTACTTCAAAGTGTGCCAAAGTGCAGTAAAAAAGGTCTTCGATAGCTTTGAACGCTGTGGCTTGACTTTTTTGGTTGGAAATGCACTGGTACGGCACATTATAATTTCAAACTGTATATTGCCAGCCAAATGTCTGGGATTGTACTGGGATTTATGGTCCCTAGGCAGGCAACGCTGTCAACTGGAAGCTAAAAGTGTTAAAGGGGAATTTCACCCTGGGGGAATCTTGTTTTCATCATGGCTGAGGCATTTCTAGGACAGTGAGATGTTTCACACATAATTGCCCAGGAGGAAGGCAGGTCAGGGTTTGGCTCGCTGAATGATACACCCCATGAATGCTTCCGGTGTATTGATGGGGAGGAGAGGTCTAAAAATACATGTAGTCCCACTTTTTGGCATTTTGCGAAGGCTCTATGTAATATTGATCGCACTATACGTTTTTGTGGGTGTACACTGCATATGGCTGTCCATTAGAGGACTTTCTGCAAGGTTTCTATAGGCGGATTCATTAGTAAATATACTAGCAGACACATTTTTTTCCGGTCTCTGAAAGAAGACAACTTGTGTTGTTGCTCTGGCCCCATTCCATCTCCCAAGGCAGGCTTTTTTTAAGGAGGCGGACACTAACAACAATCCTTCAGGCAAAACTGAAAGGACCGTCCAGAACGCAATTGCTTCAAGTGATTCCTCTCATCAACACGAATTCGAGGAAGGAGCATTTATTAGCTACATGGTGACATTCAACCATACATATTTCAACTGAAATATAGCGAAGAGAATTCGAAAACAAAGAGTTGGATTTAGCTAAAAAATATATATACTGTGGCCAGTTGAGAACAAGTTCTCATTTCATGTTACAAGTTCAGCTACAAACGATGCTAGCAAACGTTAGCTCATATATGGAGTTGGCTAGCTAGTTAGCCTGGCGCCTGCTAACTTGTTATGTGCCACACCTCGCATTTGTAACTTGTTAACAAACATGTGTAACATCAGCAACTATAAATACTTTTTCAAGCTAGTGTCGTGTCTTTGGCTATGCTGGATTAAGTGATTTGACATGCTATTCTATAAAATAATTTCTCCGTAATTAATATCACCTGATTGAGCTAATCATGTAAATGTAATTAACTAGAGTCGGGCACCACAAAATAATATTTATAGAGCTGTTATCGTCCGAATAAACTCTTAAAGACATAGTAATATTTTACATCAATAGCAGTCAATATTAATCGTCATCTTAATTCAGTCTCATCTGAAAGTTGTAAATTATTTTATCTGCACGAACCCTGGCTGACAAGTTGAATCAGCAATACAAAATTGGGTTTAATTATTTATTTACTAAATACCTAACTAATCACACAGAATTACACATACACACCATTAATCATAACTTGATTACAAATTATGTCATAAAGGAAAACGTCTCTGGGCGGAACAGATATGACAGCTTGTTACACAAAGAAAGGGGGCTGGGTTGAGTGAAGGAGCGGTAAGACTGAGGAACAATGGCGAAGCTGTGCTATCGTAAATACAGTATCTTAGGTATTCTAAATTACCGCCCATTTGGAAAAGGAAAATGCAATAAATATTTACTCTGAGCTGCACTTCAGTAGGTGGGAGATGGAAGGCAGTGTTGCCAAACCGAGTCCTTTGTTCTTTGAAGAATGTCTCTGGTGGTCAATTGCATACGTTGTAGTAACGTCGTTATGTGATAGATGGGATACTCTGTCTGTTCCATCCTAACCTGCGTTTGCAGCTGCGGTTGCAAACTCAACGGCTAGGGGGTATCAGTTCTGTAGTGAATAAGAGTTCAAAGTTCATACCATTCGCAACCAAAGCTCACGCTGATGTTGGCTTCGTTCTGTAGTTATTATCTGAACCATTCTGACATAGGACCGTCGTCCTACCTCCCCAGAACAGGAAGTTATGTTGTCGTCAAGGCTTTATATAGGAAGGGAGAAAAGGGGTGCGTTTCATAGTTTACAACCTCTCTCTTCACGTGGGCGGGCCACTGAGTGAGCAGCCCTATCTTATGAAAACTCACATTTCACATTTTAGATGCTAAAATCACTTTTTATCCCATCATAAATGATTTCATATTCTAACATTTAAATTGAACAACAATTCCATGTGAATCTGGTAACTCTGATGTGTAGACTTTCCACTGTAGAGTTTATGTCATCTTATCATTAATGAGAATGTCTCCGATGACAACCAAACTGACATCACATTCAGTAAGTACCACCGCATATGTTCCATTGGTCGGATTACCAGAATATAGTTAATTTCCCCCCACCTTGTGACGTTCCGAGAATCTCTATGTTAACCAAAGGTTTTGCAAATGTAACCTCAGTAGGGTAGAGAGAGGAAAAAGGGGGGAAGAGGTATTTATGACTGTCATAAACCTATCCCCCAGTCCAACGTCATGACACTAGCTATGTAACATAACTGACAAGGGTTGACATTGGTTAGGATTATGACCGTGGATGCATTTCAATCTCACAAGATAGGATTCCAAACCGATGTAAATAACAAGTATCGCATATCCAGCAAGCTACCTAGCTAGCTAAGTTTACTAGCAAACAGTGAGGAGAAACAATAATACAACAATTTACTGTTGTAGAGCTCTAAAAAAATGAAGATGGTTTTATTATCAAAAATATTTGCCTAAGCATGACTGATAGACATAGGTAGGTAGATACTGTCTGCCTACTTACTTGGGCTTATTTGCACAGCCTGGTCACTGTGCAGAGGTTTAGGGTCACACCATATTTCTTAGGGTAGATATTGTTGTAAATGTAATCTATATGACTGTGCACATGTACAGTATGCATGTTCAACTAGTCTACCATAATGTTGATGTTATTTTGGCATGGTTCAACCGTTGTTCCAACTGTACAATAGAGTATACATTTCTCTTTTTTTTGTCTTACAGACAATATTGTGTAGTGCCTGGGCTTCTTCCTGAAGTGGGTTCTTGACACAGAAACATAATGCATTTGCCTGTGTGTGCCATTGTAGAAGAACTGCATGCTGTGAACTGTATCCCTCTAGAGGAGGGATTATGCTGGATTTCAAGCAGATGACTCATGGGGAGATGAATGGCAGTTTGATCATGGCAACACACCTCCCACTACTTTACAAGTATTCCCTGAACTTACTCTGTTTCTTTGGAATGGCAATTTCATCATGTCCACCTCTCCCATCATCTGCTGATCACCAGTTTTCTTAGCTACAGATTGTTACACCAGATAATGTGATTTAACCAAAGATTTTTTGGTATCCATCCCTGGTAGTTACAGGATAGGTACTGTTTGGCGAAGCACAGGGAATTGTTGACCAACCTTAGCGATGCCATCTTTGTAAAATGTCTGTGTCCATTTGCAAGGGGTCAGTTTGAATTTAGAAAATGCTCAGTCTCCATGAAGTACTCCAACAATGTGTATGCTTCCATCTTGTCTATTTCAAGTCTCTCATCGAGACAGATCTCTGTCATCATGGCATGTAGTACTTTGGGGTGGACACCCACCTGTCTTGATCAATGAGAGAAGACTTGAAATCAAGAAGATGTCAGCAAAAATCTTTGGGTAAACCACATTATCTGGTGTAACAATCTGTAATTACAGTTCTCTGCACTTGGGTATCTCCACCTGAGATACCCTCGGACACACTGAACTGTACTACACTGTTCATACAATTTGTTTTGTAGGTTACCTTTACCATAACTGGGAATTCAACAAGAATATTGTTAATATAAGTTAACATTCAATAGTGTTCACTCTCCTGTATTTTAGATTTTGACATAAACAAACATTCTTTGGATATTTTAATGTCTAGCATCTGTTTGATGCTACAAAGCCCTGTACATCTTATAAATATGTTCTGTGAATCCATAAGGGCAGACAAATTTCAAAGATTGATAGAAAAGATCCAGATTTTATTTCATGCTGGTCCTACGGGGCTTTCCAACCCTGTTCCTGGCGAGCTACCGTCTTATAGGTATTTACTCCAACCCTAATCTAGCCCACATTATTCTAATAATTAGCTGCATTTACACAGGCAGCCCAATTCTGATATTTTTTCCATAAATTGGTCGTATTCACGTCCAATCTTTTTCAGAACTGATCTGATTGGTCAAGAGACCAATTAGTGAAAAAAATATCAGTATTGGGCTACCTGTGTAAACGCAGCCATGGTCCTTCATCTCGCTTCGGTACACTGGCAATGGTGGGCTGGGGAAGCTGAGACTCTTAGTCCTCATGGCGATGGGCTTGTCTTGTCTGTGGTGAACGGCCAGATGGATAAGACTCTGCCTAAACTGTGGCCCGTCGTTAGAGGTTCCGGACTGTGGCCCGTCGCCGGACGCTCTGGACTGGGTACTGTCGCCGGACACGCTGGACTGGGTACTGTCGCCGGACACGCTGGACTGGGTACTGTCGCCGGACACGCTGGACTGGGTACTGTCGCCGGACACGCTGGACTGGGTACTGTCGCCGGACACGCTGGACTGGGTACTGTCGCCGGACACGCTGGACTGGGTACTGTCGCCGGATGCGCTGGACTGGGTACTGTCGCCGGACACGCTGGACTGGGTACTGTCGCCGGACACCTGGTCCGGCGACATATATATCCGGATATCCTGGTCCAAGGAGGTATACTGGAGACCAGGAGCGCTGAGCCGGCACCCTCCTTCCTGGCTGAATGCCATTCTAGCCCAGCCAATGCGAGGAGCTGGAATAGAGCGCACCGGGCTAGAATAGCGCACTGGAGACACTGTCCACCGTAGAACACAGTGCCTGACCAGTAACACGCTCCCCACAGTAAGCACAAGAAGTTGGCTCAGGTCTCCAACCTACCTCATGCAATCTCCTCATGTTCTCCCCCCCCCCCACCTAAATTTCTTGGGGCTGCCTCTCGGGGTTCCGTGCTAGCCGTGTACCCTCATATCGTTGCTGTTCCTCTATTCTCCGGTATTTCCCCTCGTAGTATCGCCGTTCCGCTTTCGCTGCCTCTATCTCCTCCTTAGGACGGCGATACTCCACCGGCTGTGTCCAGGGTCCTGCTCCTTCTAATATCTCCTCCCATGCCCATGACTGCTCCTCCTGAACATGCTGCTTGGTCCTTCGTTGGTGGGTTCTTCTGTCACGGTCGTTATAATGGAAGACCAAGGCGCAGCGTGGTAAGCATACATACTTCTTTAACCTCTCTGGGATAACGTCCCACCTGACCAAAAGCCAGGGAAAATACAGAGCGCCAAATTCAAATAAATTACTATAAAATTCAAACTTTCATGAAATCACACATGCAGATAGCAAAGATAGCAAATTAAAGCTACACTTGTTGTGAATCCAACCTACATGTCAGATTTCAAAAAGGCTTTTCGGCGAAAGCAAACGATGCTATTATCGGAGGATAGCACCTCCGTAAACAATGAGAGAAATCATATTTCAAACCTGCAGGCGCGACACAAAAAGCAGAAAAAATATATATAATTCATGCCTTACCTTTGACAAGCTTCTTTTGTTGACACTCCAATTTGTTCGATTAATTCTGTCAATATATATCCAAAATGTCAATTTATTTGGCACGTTTGATCCAGAAAAAAAGTTACCTGTAAACTTTGCCAAAACATTTCAAACTACTTTTGTAATACAACTTTAGGTATTTTTTTTACATAAATAATCGCTAAAATTGAAAACGGGATGATCTGTGTTCAATACAGGAAGAAAACAAAATGAAGCTAGCTTTCTGGTCACGCGCCTCTATTTAACAGTACACTTCAAGTGACCCTCGTTCAAGATGGCTGTACTTCTTCATTACACAAAGGAATAACCTCAACCAATTTCCAAAGACTGTTGACATCCAGTGGAAGCGATAGGAACTGCAAGAAGGTCCCTTAGAAATCTGGATTCCCAATGAAACTCATTGAAAAGAGAGTGACCTAAAAAATAAAAAAAATCTGAATGCTTTGTCCTCGGGGTTTCGCATGCTAAATAGGTTCTGTTATACTCACAGACATGATTCAAACAGTTTTAGAAACTTCAGAGTTTTCTATCCAAATCTACTAGTAATATGCACATCTTATCTTCTGAGGATGAGTAGCAGGCAGTTAAATTTGGGCATGCATTTCATCCGGACGTGAAAATACTGCCCCCTGTCACCAAGAAGTTAATGAAGAAAGAACACTGAACAAACTATACAAAACAACAAAACGAACCGTGACGCTAATATGGCTAGTGCAGACAGGCATCTAAACATAGAGTGAGAACCCACAAGCTACCCAAGGAATATGGCTACCTAAATATGGTTCCCAATCAGAGACAACGATAAACAGCTGCCTCTGATTGAGAACCAATCTAGGCAACCATAGACATATAAACAGCTAGACTTACAAAAACCCCTAGACATACAAAAAACCCTTGACAATACAAAAACTAAACAAACCACCCTTGTCACACCCTGACCTAACCAAAAGAATAAAGAAAACAAAGATAACTAAGGTCAGGGCTTGACACTTCCAAGCTCAATTTTTTAAATATTTGCAAGTCGTTGATCAATCAGAACCCAATATATGAAAGCTGCCAAACTCATGTACAAGTAAAATACCATCTTGGGGATGTAATAGAATTGTTCAAATGACTCATACTGTGTTCCCCAGATATGAAAAGTGTACTGTCTTTGTTCTGTACTGTATTTTGTCTACATGATTGCTGTGCTGTGTCTAAGATTGACAATAAGACAGTGAATTACATTTGGTCATTATCTGTTCTTAATATGTGAAGAGTTGAAAAGGATAAGATCTTGAAATAAGAAATGCTCCCTTTGACAATGCAGTTTTGTACTTGTCAGTGTTGATGAAACAGCTTTATATTTCTGGTAATTCTAGTTTCGAGCATTAAGTTCCTCAGAACCAGTAATACAATCTCAGTAACAAGTTATAATCATCTCATTTAGATAATTAAGGACAAAAAAGCTTGAAACAAGTGAAATGCTCCAACATAAAAACTGTCTGATAAGAAGAAATATCTTGTCAGACGAAAAACAAGCATATTGCCTTGATTTAAGATATTTAATCTTACTTAGATTTCAATTTTTGCCGTGTGTTAGCTAACTAGCATTACTAAATAGCCAGCAAGATTGCTAGCCAGCTGAGAATGGCTGAGAACCAACTAACCAACCATAGACGATTTATACACATTCAGCATTACCACCAACACACAGAGTGAGTTAGCTATCGACAATTCTATTTTTAGTAACATAGTGTTTTCCAGACAAGGGTGGAATAAATGGCTTCTAAATTGAGATATTCCTTATTCGGTAACATTAACTAGCTTTCGTTAGCTAAAGTCAGTCAACAATAGCATTAACAAACAAACCTGTTTACTCTGCTGAATGTAGATAGCTACCAGTCTAACAGTGACTACCATGGCAATGCCAAAATGTATTAACTGTGTGAATACCAAAAGATACAGTAGCTACCTATATGATTTAGAATGGTGAAGATAAGCCGAATCGTGGTGAACCTCTGGTAGGTAGAATGGCGAAAGATGACTCACTTTCACACTTGTTTGTAATTAGCAAGCACAAACACAGAACACCACATGGGCATGATGACAAACAGTGAAAAATATTTTCAAAAAATTATTGCCTAGAGGAGTTTTCAGAGTACTGTGTTGGTTGTTCAAAGTAAACAACACCATTATTCAAGTTTGTGGGCATGCCCACTCAATCTAGCGGGCAGTATCAGCATTCCCTGTGAATACCAGACTTTGTCGTTTACTATGAGCAGACCAATACACAGTTGAAACTTCCCACTTCCACCAGTGAAATGAAGATATGCTAGTTCTAGCTTGCAGTTTAGATAATTGTGATGTTTATGATAAAAACGTAATGTTGTTAAACATAGTATTGACTAGAGTGCATTCGGAAAGTATTCAGACCCATTTACTTTTTCCTCATTTTGTTACGTTACAGCCTTGTTCAAAAATGTATTCAATTAACGTTTTCCTCATCAATCTACACACAACTCCATAATGACAAAGTGAATACAGGTTTTTAGACGTTTTTGCTAATTTATTAAAAATAAAAAGCACAAATACCATATTTACATAAGTATTCAGACACTTAGCTATGAGACTCGATGTCGAGCTCAGGTGCATCCTGTTTCCATTGATCATCCTTGAGATGTTTCTACTACTTTATTGGAGTCCACCAGGAATAAATTCAGATGATTTTACATGATTTGGAAAGACACACACCTGTCTATATAAGGTCCCAAAGTTGACAGTGCATGTCAGAGCAAAAACCAAGCAATGAGGTCGAAGGAATTGTCCGTAGAGCTTCGAGAGAGGATTATGTCAAGGCACAGATCTGAGGAGGGGTACCAAAAAATGTCTGCAGCATTGAAGGTCCCCAACAAAACAGTGGCCTCCATCATTCTTAAATGGAAGTTTGGAACCACCAAGCGTCTTCCTAGAGCTGAGCAATTGGAGGAGAAGGGCTTTGGTCAGAGAGGTGACCAAGAACCCAATGGTCACTCTGAGAGCTCCAGAGTACCTCTGTGGAAATGGGAGAATCTTCCAGAAGGACAACCATATCTTCCCCACTCAACCAATCAGGCCTTTATGGTAGAGTGGCCAGATGGAAGCCACTCCTCAGTAAAAGGCATTTGACAGCCTGCTTGGAGTTTGCCAAAAGGCACCTAAAGACTCTCAGGCCATGAGAAACAAGATTCTCTGGTCTGATGAAACCAAGATTGAATTATTTGGCCTGATTGCCAAGCTTTACGTCTGGAGCAAACCTGGCACCAACCCTACGGTGAAGCATGGTGTTGGCAGCATCATACTGTGGGAATGTTTTTCAGCGGCAGGGACTGGGAGACATGTGAAATGTGAACAGAGCACAGTACAGAGAGATCTTTGATGAAAACCTGCTCCAGAGCGTTCAGGACCTCAGACTGGGGCAAAGCTTCACCTTCCAACAGGACGATGACCACCAATCTATTTTAGAATAAGGATAAAACGTAACAAAATGTGGAAAAATTCAAGGATAGTATTAAATCTGACTTGGGGGAGTTTAAGCCAGCCCAGGGTGAGGGGGCTCTACAGGGACAGTATTAAATCTGACCTGGTAGTGTTTCATCCAGCCCAGGGTGAGGGGGCTGTACAGGGACAGTATTACATCTGACTTGGGGAGTTTAAGCCAGCCCAGGGTGAGGGGGCTCTACAGGGACAGTATTAAATCTGACCTGGGAGTGTTTCATCCAGCCCAGGGTGAGGGGGCTGTACAGGGACAGTATTACATCTGACTTGGGGGAGTTTAAGCCAGCCCAGGGTGAGGGGGCTGTACATGGACAGTATTACATCTGAATTGGGGGAGTTTAAGCTTGCCCAGGGTGGGGGGGCTGTACATGGACAGTATTACATCTGACTTGGGGGTGTTTCAGCCAGCCCAGGGTGAGGGGGCTGTACAGGGACAGTATTACATCTGACTTGGGGGAGTTTAAGCCAGCCCAGGGTGAGGGGGCTGTACAGGGACAGTATTACATCTGACTTGGGGGAGTTTAAGCCAGCCCAGGGTGAGGGGGCTGTACAGGGACAGTATTAAATCTGACTTGGGGGAGTTTAAGCCAGCCCAGGGTGACGGGGCTGTACAGGGACAGTATTACATCTGACTTGGGGGAGTTTAAGCCAGCCCAGGGTGAGGGGACTGGACATGGCCAGTATTTTGTCTGACTTGGGGGAGTTTAAGCCAGCCCAGGGTGAGGGGGCTGTACAGGGACAGTATTAAATCTGACTTAGGGGAGTTTAAGCCAGCCCAGGGTGAGGGGGCTGTACATGGACAGTATTTTGTCTGACTTGGGGGTGTTTAAGCCAGCCCAGGGTGAGGGGGCTGTACAGGGACAGTATTACATCTGACTTGGGGGAGTTTAAGCCAGCCCAGTTTGAGGGGCTGTACATGGACAGTATTACATCTGACTTGGGGGAGTTTAAGCCAGCCCAGGGTGAGGGGGCTGTACATGGACAGTATTACATCTGACTTGGGGGAGTTTAAGCCAGCCCAAAACAGGTGTCAGCTGAGAAAGAGCTAGAACGTCAAACACTGTGTACAAGAGGAGGGATGACCAACAGAATAGTATTGGTTGCCATTGAAAACTGTTACATCTGTTCCTGCCATGCCCTCTACTTGTCATCCTGTCTCCCTAACCTGCCTCTACTCCCCCAGTGCTCTCTCCCTCTGTGTGTGTGTGTGTGTGTGTGTGTGTGTGTGTGTGTGTGTGTGTGTGTGTGTGTGTGTGTGTGTGTGTGTGTGTGTGTGTGTGTGTGCTGAAGGCAGAGCAGATCCCCACCAGCTGCAACCTGTTCCATAATCAAGACCTCTACAAATACTCAGCTCTACCACTTCCACACTGCCAGATCGTAACCTCTGCTCATTCTGTCCGCTCTGACTTTGGCCTCTGTCGCCAGTCCCACTTCTCGTCAGTCCTGCTACTCTATCCTGGACCCCCCACTCCACTGCATTCTTGGATTCCTCTCTGCTTACCAAGTCCTAACTCCCCACCCCTCAGACTCAGCCTCCGCGCCTGGCTTCCTGCAACCCGCCCGAGCTTCCCCTGGCCTGCACCCCATCGTCCCCCTGTGTTTCAAGAAATACCTTGGTTACCTCATCCCAGTCTCCTTGTCTGAGTCTGCTCCGTGTGGCCTTGAGGACCTATAGGAGTGGTAGGATATTCTCCCTCATTTATTCCCCCAATCACAATAATCTTCCTCAGCCTACACACATGCACACACCATAACCACCACTACATCGTCAAAACCCACCCAAGACTTCCTGAGCTGGCAACAGTAGCAGCAGACTCATCATCGTTAGCACACAGGATTTCCCCTGGGCTTCCTTTTACTCATCTACAGTAAACGTCAGGTTGATTGGAAAAGCCGCCACTCTTGCTGTATAAAACCTCTAATACACCAATCGCACTTGCCAAAAAAACTGCACCGCCGGACACGACCACACCGCACGTCAACTTCAACCGAATGAACATGGAGTTACAAGTGTCCTGGGTTGGGCTGATTAATGGGTGTCTTTTTAGCTCTTGAACACCCATTGAGGGGCTCCATTTTGGGATGCGTTCAATCTCACTGAGCGTTACTTTGACGCGACCCGCCTTCAGGGATGTGTAGTCTACCTCTGAGGTTGATTGGCTGGCGTGGACACCCACAGATTATTGGAACTGCTCAGCGAGAGATGGATTGCTGTAATCTTGTTGCCCGTGCACCAGACATCAGAAAGACAAACAAAGGGTGGACAGGTGAAGATTGCTTGGGGGGAGGGAGGTGAGGCAAGGCGGGTGCCATTGTAGGGAAAAGGAGGGGAGGGGTGTGGTGGTGGGGTTTCAGTGAGGGCGTATATAAATCGCCCTCCGTCCTCTAGATGGAGAGAGCGAGAGAGGGTGAGAGATAGACAGACAAAGAGAAGTGGTGAAAGATGACAAGAGAGGGATGGAGAAGGAGAAAGAGATGGAGAGAGCAAGCGAGGGAGAGTGAGTGTATTACCTATCATGATTGACTACTTTGTCCTCCTGTCTTCTCCTCCTCCCACCCCTCTCTCTCTCTCCGTCTCTCTTTCTCTCTCTCTCTCTCTCTCTCTCTCCTTCCCCCTCTCTTTCATCTCCTCTAATGGATCCATGACTTCGGTCAACCATCCGATGGGACAGGCACCCAGACAGCACCCCAGCAGGGTACCCCGACTCACCCACCCTGCCCAAGGGCAACACAGGCGTTTGTACAGTAGGTCTAAGGGCCCTTATAAGGAAACGTGAGGTGTTAGGAATGACTAAACAGCTCCACATCTAACTTATGGAATACAAAAGCTTTATTCTTTATTTGCTTATTCTATTTGTTTGCGAATGCAGGCCACGGTCAACCTACGCTTTGTACCCAAATGGAAATGTTGAAACATATTCAACAATCCAATTCCCCTCACTTCCCAAACACTCTGACATCGAAGTGCATGATTGGCCACATTTGGGATACATTAGGAAGAAGAGGACAGACTCATATGTTAGGTAGAAGAGAGGGGACAGACTCATATGTTAGGAAGAAGAGAGGGGACAGACTCATGTGTTAGGAAGAAGAGAGGGGACAGACTCATGTGTTAGGAAGAAGAGAGGGGACAGACTAATATTTTAGGTAGAAGAGAGGGGACAGACTCATGTGTTAGGTAGAAGAGAGGGGACAGACTCATATGTTAGGTAGAAGAGAGTGGACAGACTAGTGTGTTAGGTAGAAGAGAGTGGACAGACTCATATGTTAGGAAGAAGAGAGTGGACAGACTCATATGTTAGGTAGAAGAGAGGGGACAGACTCATATGTTAGGAAGAAGAGAGGGGACAGACTAATATGTTAGGAAGAAGAGAGTGGACAGACTCATATGTTAGGAAGAAGAGAGGGGACAGACTAATATTTTAGGTAGAAGAGAGGGGACAGACTCATGTGTTAGGTAGAAGAGAGGGGACAGACTCATATGTTAGGTAGAAGAGAGTGGACAGACTCGTGTGTTAGGTAGAAGAGAGGGGACAGACTCGTGTGTTAGGTAGAAG
This sequence comes from Oncorhynchus mykiss, assembly GCF_057628025.1. Lineage (NCBI taxonomy): Eukaryota > Metazoa > Chordata > Actinopteri > Salmoniformes > Salmonidae > Oncorhynchus > Oncorhynchus mykiss. Next base: position 12,077,217 of record NC_143022.1, on the reverse strand, counting down.
AGAGTGGACAGACTCATATGTTAGGAAGAAGAGAGGGGACAGACTCGTGTGTTAGGTAGAAGAGAGTGGACAGACTCGTGTGTTAGGTAGAAGAGAGTGGACAGACTCATATGTTAGGTAGAAGAGAGGGGACAGACTCGTGTGTTAGGTAGAAGAGAGTGGACAGACTCATATGTTAGGTAGAAGAGAGGGGACAGACTCGTGTGTTAGGTAGAAGAGAGTGGACAGACTCATATGTTAGGAAGAAGAGGGGGAACATACTAATACAAACAACTGCAACACAGTATGTCCAGTTTCCCTGTGATGTAGCGAGAAAGAGAGAGAAAAGTAAGAGATGAACAGTTAGGGTCTGCTGGAGACAGAACAGTTCACATCTGTCAGCATATCCCAGCTGCTGCTCCAAAACCTCCAAAGCCCAGAGCAGAGGACTATGGGATTGACAGCAGCATTTTATTTTGTTGCATTTTAGCTAACCCTATTCCCTAACCAATTACCCTAATATGCTGTTAATTCTCCTAACCTGCTACTGAAAGTCAATTTTGACTAAACATGTATCCTTTCTAGACAAAACCCTGTCCGTGGTAATATCCTTATACTAGTCTAGAAGGGATACCTATCCAGTTCACTTGCCAATTTTTATTTTTATTTTTACATTTATTTATTTAACCTTTATTTAACCAGGTAGGCCAGATGAGAACAAGTTCAATAATTTGCAATGAGTGGAAGAAAAGGCGAGAACATGAGGACCGCCCCTAGCCCTCAATTCTGGTTCTCCCTATCTCACCCTCTATGTTTACCCATTTCTCATTGCTTAACTGTCCCTCAACCCATCAATGCTTCTGTTTTCTCTCTTTGCACTCTCATCTAGTCCTCCTTCCATCAGCACCTAGTTCTCTCTCTCTCTCTCTCTCTCTCTGACAGGGGACATTCACCCGCCTATTCAAAGAGCTCACAGGGAAGCATTTCTCTTCTCCAATATGGCTCTGGTCAAAACTAGTGCAATATTTAGGGAATATATATATATATTATCAAGGCGCAAGGCAAGACCCAAATGCAGACACAGGAGGCAGATGGTTGGAGTCTTACAATGTTTATTAATCCAAAGGGGTAGGCAAGAGAATGGTCGTGGACAGGAAAAAAGGTCAAAACCAGATCAGAGTCCAGGAGGTACAGAGTGGCAGACAGGCTCGTGGTCAAGGCAGGCAGAATGGTCAGGCAGGCAGGTACAAAGTCCAGACACAGGCAAGGGTCAAAACCGGGAGGACTAGAAAAAGAAGAATGCAAAAAGCAGGAGAACAGGGAAAACCGCTGGTTGACTTGGAAACATAATAGACGAACTGGCACAGAGAGACAGGAAACACAGGGATAAATACACTGGCACAGAGAGACAGGAAACACAGGGAGAAATACACTGGGGAAATAAGTGACACCAAGAGGGGGTGGAGACAATCACAAGGACAGGTAAAACAGATCAGGGTGTGACATATATAAGGAATTTGAGACAACAATTGAGACACATTTGAGACGCAACAATTGTTGCAGCTATGTGAGTCCCTTTGGAAATTGTCTCCGCTGCTATGGCTCTGTTAACCCTGAAAGGGTGTATTTAGAACTGCAGGCTGGGCGACAAGCATTCTAATGAAACGGAATATTCAAGATGGTTAGTCATAAAAAGACATCTCGGGTGGAAAATAGGTTAAAATAAATGATAAATGAGTTCCGGGGGACGTTAATCAACGGCTCATTATTAACGTGACTGGTTAGAAGTTGTAGTGTGGTTGCAAAAACTAAAATAAAAATATTTTTGGTTTTGTCAATATGGGGTAGTGTGTGTAAATTGATGAGGGGAAAAAATGATTTAATCCATGTTAAAATGAGGCTGTAACGTAACAAGATGTGGAGAAAGTCAAGGGGTCTGAATACTTTCCAAATGCAGTGTATATTAGTCATATTCCTAAAAAAAATATAAATAAAACACATCTGTTTAGTACATTAGCAAAGAGTTAGGAGGAATCCCCAGAGCATTGGGGGGGTTGTGACAGGGGGTTGGCTGTTGTGCCAGCCAGGATGGAGAGGGGAGGGGAGAGGAGGAAGGCTTACTGGGCATGGGGACCCACTGGGAGGCCCAGCACAGATGGAATCTCAGGCCCACTGAACTGCACTCAATGTCAGATGCACTTTTTAGGGCAACCCCTGGGACTCAGAGGCCTTTGGCAGACACGAGGACTGCGTCAATGTTTTTCAACTTCATCAAAAAATATCTTTGCCAAGCGACAACTGCATCTTTACAAATGTACTGGGTGATCCATTAAAATCCATTTGTAACCAAAGCTAAATAGCCATCGTTTGAGTTACAAGTGTATCGTTATTTACACAGTTTTGCTATCAACGGCTCACAATTAACACACATTTGGCCCGCAGTGTTTGGTGGCAGAACAAGAGGGAGTTCTTATAGAATGCCAGCAAAAAAAAGCCTCTATTTGCTTAGTAGTCCTTTTCACACTACTTTTGTAGTATATTTGGATTTTAAGGCTGGCATGAATGTCATGCTTAATATAATGTTTGTGTCATCATCGCAAATCAACTGCATTATACTAAAGAACACTTTAACATCAACCAGTAGAAGGGCTCTTTTGGCTGGCTTTTGCTACAGCCTATATCAGTGACAGTTATCAATCTAGCTAACAACTGCTGCATTCAAAATAGTTATTTTGCAAAGATCCCAACCAAATATAATCTTAGTGAATGTTCAAGCAAGACTCGAAACATCATTGTAGGTGTATGAGAACCCCCCAAAACGTATTTTGTTTAGAAATAATAAAAATGTCAATTTAGCCTATGTTGAATGGGCGGAGATGGCGATGGCTCTCTTACTGACGCCAAAAGTTGCGCTCATCTGTGTGTCGTGTACTGGAAAAGGGTCTATTGCAGCTTGTTTCAGTGCCGTATACACACGGAGTGTACAAAACATTAAGAACCCCCCAAACCTTTTCACCCTCAGAACAGCCTCAATTTTTTTCGGGGCTTGGACTCTACAAGGTGTCGAAAGTGTTCCACAGAGATGCCGGCCCATGTTGACTCAAATGCTTCTCGCAGTTGTGTCAAGTTGACTGGATGTCTTTTGGGTGGTGGATCATTCTTGAAACACACAGGAAACTGTTGAGCGCAGAAAAATCCAGCAGCATTGCCGTTATGACAAGAACGGAGTGCCTGACACCTACTTCCATACCCCTTTCAAATGTATTTAAATACCTTGTCTTGTCCATTCCCCCTCTGAATGGCACACATACACAATCCATGTCTCAGTTGTCTCGAGGATTAAAAATCCTTCTTTAACCTGTCTCCTCCACTTCATCTACACTGATTGAAGTGGATTTAACAAGTGACATCAATAAGGGATCATAGCTTTCATTTGGATTCACCTGGTTAGTCTATGTCATAGAAAGAGCAGGTGTTCGTAATGTTTTTGTACACCCAGTGTAGCTCCCCTTGTCTTTGCTGTGCCACACTGATTCCTATTATGTGGCTAAGGATATGCTCTATCAGGTTTTCGTTTGGCTTGATGTGGGCTCTCCTCTCATCTCTCCATTACTCATGTCTGCTGTCTCTACAGGAACAAAATGGCTTGATTGACCATGAAAACGTGGGAGCTGTCTCTGGAGCCAATTAAACTCTTTCACATCCTTTTCATGGGGAGCAGTGTAGTCTAAGTCCAACAGCAGAGAGAGAGATTTTGGTTTTACTATCCTTGTGGTAAAATAAAGAACGTTTTGAAAAGTGGGGACATTTCGCAGGTCCGCACAAGGAAAAATGCTATGTGAGTCTTAGGGGTTAATTTTAGGGTTACAATTAGAATTAGGCATAGAATTATGGTTAGGAGTTAGAATTTAGGGTTAAGGTTAGGGTAAAGGTTGGGATTATGGTTAGATTAAGGGTTGGGGTTAGGTTTAGGGTTAAGGTTGGGATTATGGTTAGATTAAGGGTTGGGGTTAGGTTTAGGGTTAAGGTTGGGATTATGGTTAGATTAAGGGTTAGGGTTAGGTTTAGGGTTAAGGTTGGGATTATGGTTAGATTAAGGGTTAGGGTTAGGTTTAGGGTTAAGGTTAGGGTAAAGGTTGGGATTATGGTTAGATTAAGGGTTGGGGTTAGGTTTAGGGTTAAGGTTAGGGTTAAGGTTGGGATTATGGTTAGATTAAGGGTTAGGGTTAGGTTTAGGGTTAAGGTTGGGATTATGGTTCGATTAAGGGTTGGGGTTAGGTTTAGGGTTAAGGTTGGGATTATGGTTAGATTAAGGGTTAGGGTTAGGTTTAGGGTTAAAGTTGGAATTATGGTTAGATTAAGGGTTAGGGTTAGGTTTAGGGTTAAGGGGTTTGGAAAAATATGATTTTAAATTGGAATCAATAGTTTGGTCCCCACAAGGATAATAAAACAAATGTGTGTGTGTGGATCTGCCCTTCTCACACCGTAATTTCTCATGTCATTTTAATCCTCATTTTGACATTTATGGGAGTTATTTTATCCATGGTACACATAAAGGACAAGGTTACAGAAGACAAATCCATCATTTTCCCATCCTGTAATGGCTGCCATTGCACATAATCCATGTCACCCAACACTATGAATGTTATTGTTTATTTTAGCGATTTACCAGGATATTTTTGACACGCGCACACACACACACCATGTACACATACGCACACACACTCATTATTCTAATTCTAGTGTGACCTGTATCTTGATGCCACCAAGTGTGTTTAAATGTTTATGTCCAAGTATGGAGAGCTTCATCATTAAAAAAAAATACTTTTGCAATTATATTCATAGCCTTTCATTAACAAATGGGAATGATACGTTTTCTGTTTTAACTAATTGAAGCTACATTTGTTCAGGCAGAGGGCTGAGAGATAGGCAAGGGAACACATCCTGTCTATACAATGGTAGGAGAAACACTGCTTCCATCAGCGACTGAGCATTAATTGCCATCAGACATGTTTGTCATTAATCTATTTTACCAGAACGCGCAGGTGAGCTGGCTGAGGCGTCTGTGCTGAATCCGTATCATTCTATGATCCTCCCCTTAATCGACTGGTTTAAGATGAGCCAAGATTGTTTTTTTTTTTATCATCATATTGTCAGGAAGCGTCTGCCAGCTGTGCAGGATGTCTATAATGCAATCAGCCAGTTTGTGGACGCCTTCAAATCCTCATTGCTTCTGACATTGTTTCCCAAGAAAGCTAATAATCCTCTTCAATTTATCTGAACACACTGCGTCTCTCTGCCTTGCTTTGACCAGCCCTTCCTATTCATACACTCATGTTTCATGTACTTCATACTAATGGAATCCTCTAGTTCTATTAAAAAGTAATTAAATTATGATGATTTGTGAAGACTGAGTAGAATTGTGCCATATTTGTCTATAACAGTTCCAAATCCAATCACTTAAAGGGATAGTTCAAAATTACGTATTGGTTTCCTTACCCAGTAAACTGCTTATGGTCGGTCACATATTAGCATTTTTCAAGGCATTGCGTTCGAATCCTCTATAAGTGACACAATACATTTTAGATACCTTCGGATGATTTGAAGATGATGCTTGAAAAATGATAATATTGATAACCATGGCTTGAATTGGATTTGTGCCACAAATGCTAAAACGTTATCATTTGGGAACAGTGCCAGGGAAATAAAACCAACAGCATGGATTGATGTCATACCTGGGAACAGATTTCCAAAATTAAAATAACTTGCCTTCTTTAAAGCGGCAATCAACAGTTGAAACACTGACAAAGTGTCCTCCCCACCCCTGTTTATGTAAATAGGGATAGGGATGGAGAAATGTAACCACTCTCAAATTAATAGACAGAGCTATGGATGCAAGGACTAATCAACAATGATATCCAATGTGTATTTTTAACCATGTTATGAGGCTATATAGTGTTTGTTTACATTTCCTACATATACAAACATTGGAGTGAAACAAGCTTATATTTGGGTTCTGATGGGGTTGAACTAAGATCATGGGGCATTTATAAATTACATTCTTCACCAATCAATGGGCACATTTAATTAATTTAGAAATCCACAAATGGATGAAGCAACTGCAGATAGCCCCTTTAATGTCCAAAAATGAAGAAAAAGTAAATAAAACCTACCGTGGGCATAATTAAGCCCATGGGTTGCCAGTTGTGGAACTGTTGTAGGGGAATTAATCCAATTAATCAACTGAAGGAGCAAGAAGAATGGTTTAAAAACAGGACGGAGGAGGCTGGGGTGTGTAGTTTGTGTTTAGTAGTAGTGTAATATGGCTGTTTTGGAAAGTTACGAGCATTGTCTGTGAATGGCCTTGAGGGCACATCAGTGGAAGAAAAATGTCTTTAGTATTCAAAATGGCCTCCTTCAAAATGTCCCTACTGATGTACTATTACCACTGATGAAAAGCACCCTGGGTACTCTGGATCTCTGGCGTCTGTGATCAATGACCTCAGTTCTGAAATGACGGTCGCCCTCTTGTAACTGTCGTCTGATGAAGAAGGATCCGACCAAAGCGCAGCGTGGTAAGTGTTCATGATTTTTATTAACACTGAACAAAATAACAAAGTGAGAAACAAAACCGAAAAAGTCCTGTGAGGTGCAGAACACTAAACAGAAAACAACTACCCACAAAACACAGGTGGGAAAAGGCTCCCTAAGTATGGTTACCAATCAGAGACACCGATAGACAGCTGTCCCTGATTGAGAACCATACCCGGCCAAAACAAAGAAATACAAAACATAGACAAATGAACACAGAATGCCCACCCAAATCACACCCTGACCAAACCAAAATGGAGACATAAAAAGCTCTCTAAGGTCAGGGCGTGACACCACTTCGGCATGGGTGCTGTTAGGAAGCTCTCTACTGTGATGCTTTCAGTGTTCGTGTTCGAGCCTCTTTCATTTCTATCTATGTAATAGTCAACATTTTAATAATATGTCATGTTGAATTCTAAACCACCCTGCATTTTTTTCTATTTTCTGTCCCCATTTATTCATTTTTTGGCTGTCATTTCTTTCGTTATTATTCTTCAGTTAATAACATCACAAAAGGAATTACAGTGTGACACTTGAGTCCCGCAGAGAGAAAATAATTGGTGCTGTAAAATATTGGTATAGATAGACTGAGAGGCTTTCTCATTGTTTTGAAGATTATTATGAGTATTCAGCATTAACACATTCATTTTGTTGGCAGGTTGTGTCTCTGACAGAGAAGGAAGTAAGATAAGAGATTCTGAAGAGATAGGTCATTACAATTACAAGGATTAAAACAGGAAATGTAGGATAATTAGCGGAAGTGGTAATGCAAGATTAATGCTAGGATACAGAGACAATAAAACAATAATATGACTAGCGGCTAATGCTAGCTTGTAGCTATAGAGTGTTAGCCTAGCTGTGTTGTGCTGTGTACTATTTGCATGTGGAGCACTAAATCGCTAACCCTTTGCTTCCTCCTACGTTCCAGAAAGTCTATTATTCTGACTTCAGTACCGGCAGTGCTCCCATCTCTCACCCATCCAGCCCACATTCTGCCCTCATGTACCAGTCTCTTTTCATCATCCAACGCTCTCTTTCTGTCTCTCTCCTCCTCTGCTACCTCTAATAACCTTCTCTCCTTATATCTTTTAACTTGTAAAAGGAAGCCAGTCACCTTCATCTCAGATGCTCGTATCAACACTATCACTTGGCAGGAAGTTTTTCTCTGCGCTCACATCCTCTTTAACTTAATGTCACAAAAGTCAATGAATCATCTTCCACACATGTTTTCTATAAAGGGATTAGTGTGTTTTACATGTCTTTCTGTTTACAAGGTAGCAGACCAAACAAACCAAGCACAGTACGTTTCATCCTCAGAGTGTTTCTAATGTCAGCATAATACAGGCGGCTAGCAGAATATCAGTGGCATTTCTACACCTGATCCCCTGGTCTTTTCAAGGTGTTAAGAGCTTATCTCTAATTATTGAAAGCAGGATAATTACTTGCTATATAACACCCAAACGCCTTCATTGTGAAATATCCTCTGTTCACACAGATATTACTTGAGAATAGTTTGTGTGCATGATGAAAATTAACCATCATAATCATTCTTTCAATCATCCTAGTCACCAGTAAAGTACTGATGAATAACTTCAGTGTTGTGCATTAACTTTGAATTTGATCAAATCAGTCGAAGGTGAGTAAATGCAATTCACAGCTCCTTATGAAATGACCATGGTGAGCACTTCAACAGAATGATTAATAAATAATCATGATCCTTTAAAAACGGTTTACTTCACAGAAGCAAAGTCAACACCATTTCATTCCTTTCCTCGATGGGTAGGCATTGGCGGAGTGGGTTATAATTGATTCTAGTGGTGCATTAACTTTTATTAACTTTCTTAAGCTGCAGTCTGTCCTCGTGAAGTTATTTCATTCTGCAGACCTGGGCTTTTCTTTGTTGACTCCCTCTCACGGCTATACTCCCCAAATGTTGAGAAATCTTGATGAAAGCGAAGAGTAATTATTAGCTTAATACAGATGACTTCTGTGGTGGCAGGGGATTTTTTTACATGGTTCAACAAACAGCATGGCTGTTCGAATGGAAAACCCTCGGCGGCTTTCAGGGGCAATTATTTCAACCCTCAATCACACCCCACGCTCTGAATGTCAAATATGGAACCTGGAGAAGTACACTACTTCTCAGCCATTTGGCCCATTTCACACCAAACTACACAGTTCCCTTCCCATCTCAACCTTGTGCTGTATGTGTTCCAGAACGAGTTTCTTCTCAGCCTAACTACCTACCCTGTCAGCAATCCACCTGTGATGGATGCATGTTTGCACTGCATGTTGGGGCTGCCCGTGCGGATGCCCATGCGGATGCCGTGCGGATGCCCGTGTGGATGCCGTGCGGATGCCCATGCGGATGCCCGTGCGGATGCCCGTGCGGATGCCGTGCGGATGCCGTGCGGATGCCGTGCGGATGCCCGTGCGGATGCCGTGCGGATGCCCGTGCGGATGCCCGTGCGGATGCCCGTGCGGATGCCCGTGCGGATGCCCGTGCGGATGCCGTGCGGATGCCCGTGCGGATGCCCGTGCGGATGCCCGTGCTCCATCATGTAAAGAGGAAAGGAACCGGTGGATAGTGGAATGGTCAGGAGGTGAGAGGAGGCACAGCGAGGGCGGTCCGCCTTAAATCAGCATACGAGAGATGGCCAAACAGATGATATTGAAAATGGCTGACGGGCGGTAGCTGCTAAGGTGGCGAGAGGGGGGTGGAAGAATAGGAACAATGTCCCAGGGTTGATTAAACTGGAATTTTGAATTGCTCTAGCGATGATCCACTGACACCTGTGTTTGAAGAAGGCGTTTTTAACTTAAACTTAACTTAAACTTAACTTTAACTAGTGATGAATGTCTCCAGATGAAATGGAGTGCAGCATGATTACAGACATATGTAAGCACAAAACAAAGAATGTGACAGCACAGGGAGTGCGTGATCACATCATACCACTTGCCTTGGATTCACTGGGCTTTGGAGGATACTGTAGGCCCCAAATGACCTATAAAATGTTTCTGCAAGGGCAAGTTTAACTCGTTTCTATCCTTAAGGATATCAAATTCAAAAGGCACTCGCACATCTGAGCAATCTTACTTGCAGGTGCATGGCAACAGTTGAACAAGATGAAGGAAAAAGGAAACCGCACACTGCTCTTGATAGTATCACTGATATTTAATAAGCGTACGCATCGGCATCACGGCCTTCGTCAGAGCTTTTGTGAATTTTTACAAATGTGCACCCTTATGTAGACCTGGCCCCGCCCACATCCGCTCCACACATCGAAGGGGGTTGGAGGCAAAGGAAAAACAAATATGTGTTACCAAATATAACAATATGCATTTCATAAATATTGCAAAAGTGTATAAATAAGATGTATTAAACACGTCTGTAAAACCACAATGAAGATATAGCAACTTTTCATTACATTTGTCATTGGGTACATCGTAAGAAAAACATCAGAGTAATCTTAAATAGGCACATCATTCATGTTCAAATTCACAACATATCACACATAGGCATTTCATCATTAAGTCCTTTAGGAAATAATGTCTGGAGGGTGAAAATCCCAAAACGTTCTCTTTTACTCAGAGTATTATTAATATCACCTCCCCTGTCTGGTATCTTAACTTTCTCTATGCCACAAAATCTAAAGGTAGAAATGTCATGCTTCAGGTCATTGAAATGTACTGCGACTGAATAATCCCTGTCCTTTCTCCTGATTGAACTTTAGAGAATGTTTTGGAGCTAGCCTTGCTCTGTTGTAGCCTACTGAAAGGTCCAGAGAGTGAGGTTTTTTTTTACATCTAGATTGACTTTAAATGAATTACTTCACCAATGGTTAGAGCTAGCTATGGAGTGGGCAAGCTATAGTGCAGGGTGTGACATGTGACCAACACTTTGCGGTTGAGGAGAGCGCTGGGCATGAAGCGATGGGCATCTTGTTGTTATGACATGCATTATCTGAAAAAGACCTCAGAATTATAACTACGGATGAGTGCTATTGAAGAAACATTGAATGTCTTTGAACTTCAGAGAGTTGGCTTAGCCCTTGACCATGACTCTCAGATCCATTACATTACACATAATAATGTCTCGGGTTTTCGAGAGCTAGACCAGAGAAAGCTTACAGGACAGCTAGCTAATGAGATTGTGTGCGGAGTGGCACCAGAATTCGAATAAAACCACGTCTTACCTATTTGTAGTTAATAAATCTAATGTGAAACGTGATAACTATAGTATCCTTAAATAGCATTTGAAAATGTTAATCCATTGTTCTCTAATAAAAAAATCTCTCTCTAATTTCTGAATCACACGTAATGTCATTAGCTCAGTAGCAGTGCGTGGGTAAAATTACTGGGGATAATTACTCCCAAATTAAACCATTTTAGTTCTGTGGTTGCCAGTAGTGATACGTGGGTAAAATCACTGGGAATAGTTACTCCCATATTACTTAATTTTGGTTCCGTGGATGCCAGTAGCGATGCATGGATAAAATCACTGGAGAAGCCAAGCCTGAAAAAAAGCCATATTTCAATCTACAGTTGAAGTCAGAAGTTTACATACATCTTAGCCAAATACATTTAAATTCTGTTTTTCACAATTCCTGACATTTAATCCTAGTAAACATTCCCTGTCTTAGGTCAGTTAGGACCACCACTTTTATTTTAAGAATGTGAAATGTCAGAATAATAGTAGAGAGAATGATTTATTTCAGCTTTTATTTCTTTCATCACATTCCCAGTGGGTCAGAAGTTTACATACACGCAATTGGTACTTGGTAGCAATGCCTTTAAAACAGAAACAGTCCTGTAAGGTGCAGAAAACACTAAACAGAAAATAACTACCCACAAAACCCATGCGGGAAAAAGCTACCTAAGTATGGTTCTCAATCAGAGACAACGATAGACAGCTGCCTCTGATTGAGAACCACACCGGCCAAACAACAAAGAAATACAAAACATAGAAAATGAACATACAATGCCCACCCTAGTCACACCCTGGCCTAACCAAAATAGAGAATAAAAGCCTCTCTATGGCCAGGGCATGACATATGGATTTAGAACGAGTTATCACAAGTCGCAAAGAAAACAGGAACTGCCTCCACTATCCCAGCACCATTTCAACTTCATCAAATCACCTATGCTTAGTCTAGTACAGTGACAACAAAAAGAAAACAAAAACAATTTTGGCCAATCAATGGAAGTTAAATATAATGTGGCTATCCATGGTTCTGATTTCTCTTTGTGTGTGTGCGCGCGTGTGTGTGTGTGTGTGCGTGTGTGTGTGTGTGTGTGTGTGTGTGTGTGTGTGTGTGTGTGTGTGTGTGTGTGTGTGTGTGTGTGTGTGTGTGTGTGTGTGTGTGTGTGTGAACGTTCAAGTCTACTGTGTGTGTGACAGGGAGAGGGGATGTGTAACTGACTTTCCATTCTAAATTCCCTGAGCTTTAGAGCTTATGCCGCCCCACCTCTTGAGATTCACAATGCAAACAGAACAACAGCCAGCCCATTTCCAATTACACATTGACATTTAATCAGTATGTTCACTTCTAGGGTAGTAAACAGTGTGTTCGTTCAAGTAGAAAAAACATGTTGACGCATCCTACTTGTAGAGAAACGCCAATGCCGTTTCTCCTCTCTTTTATGTTTCAACAGTCTATGACTCTGTCAAAGAGTACATGCTTTTATTTTTTTGTTGACCTAGGCTACGTGGCTAAAATGCTTGCTTGCTAGCCCAACTTCTTTTCATGGGCAACGTTAGCTAGTTAACATTAGCCTTCTACATCTAGCTAAATATTGAACTTCCATCCTATCAGGTCAAGGGCACAATGTATGAATTTATGGTTGGACCAGAATCACAGTTATAATCATTGGCCAGTACAGAGAATTAAGTAAAACCACAAGTCCAAATCCCTATCTCCATCCCGGTTCAATTTTAGCTAGCCAGCTTGCCACCGGAGGACAATAACATGACGAGATGCAACAATTCAAGTTGTTTCTGTCAATGACGAATGGCTGTCGAAGTGATGTGATTGGGGTGAAGCCAAATCCAAACTGGCTTCCATTGACACTATGTTTTTGGTGTGCCAGGACCAATCACAGCTGAGCTTGCTCAGTTTTGCTCAACGCTGATTGGCTATTATTTTAAACTTTTTTTATCAAGGGCAAATGCTCTCTAGCTTCCCTTGCATTTAATACTAGGGGCGGCAACAATGTCATACTCTTTATGACCAGACAGAATCAGATAGATGGCCTATACATACAGTGACAGAGGGGCGCTGTTTCGCTCGCTTGGATGCTTTCTCCAGTGAGATATATTCAGCCTCGTTCAAATTGATGGAAAATTATGAAACACAGAGGAATGAAAGATACATTATTTTACATGTTTCTTTCTTTATTTTTTGTAATTTTTTGGGGGAAGCCTGGTTTCCTATGACATCCATGAATACACACTTCTGCAGTAGCTACAGTATCATCAAATCATCAACAACTTTATTTATACAGGATATTTCAGACATGGAATGCAACACAATCTGCTTCACATGGAAAAAAAACCCAATGAAAATAAAATGTTTACTACACAACAAACATAAGAGGATAAAAAACGAAATGATAGTAATAAAAACTGAACAACTAAAAAGCGCCCTAAGGAAAAGCAAAGCTACAAAAGGTGTGCTTTAAGATCTCTTTTAAAATGTCCACAGTTTCGCCCCCCTCGGGTTCTCTGGCAGGCTGCTCCAGAGGCAGGGGGCATAGTAACTAAAGGCTGCCTCTCTGTCCCGGATCCCTCTGGAACTGTCATTATGCCTACCTGGTCCCTATTCCCAGTTGATTAGTAATTGTAGAAGTGTGCCCTTTGTTCACCAATGTGCTGTTGATTATTGTTCCAATAATTCCAATCTCCCGTTCCCTTTATACCAGCGTGACACTCTCCATGCCTCTTGGTCCGAGGCTTTGGGATAGTTAAAAGGCCAGTGCTAGAGGACCTGAGGGACTTACTGGGCACAAAACTTAAAAGCATGTCTGACATGTATCTGACATGTATTGGTGCGCACGATTGTGGATTGGTTTAAAAACCAATAGAAGAATCTTAAACTGAATTCTAAAATTCAAAAACTCACAGGCAACCAGTGCAGAGACATTAAAACCAGTGTAATGTGTGATCTCCACCTGGTCTTGGTCAGTACCGGTGCTGCAGCATTCTGTATGTTTTGCAGTTGACCAATGGCTTTCTTGGGTAGACTAGATAGGAGAGCATTATATTAGCCAAGCCTGCTTGTAATATGTCTCTCTGTATCAGCCTGAGAGAAACGGTCGCACCTTGGCAATGTTCCTCAGGCTGTTAAAAGCTATTTTGGTCACATTCCTAATGCGTGATTCAAAATCTAAAATAACACCTAGGTTTTTTACCTGGTGTTTTATCTTTATTGCCCGTGAATTAAAATGTGCGGCCAAATTCTCTCTTTGTGCTTTGGCTCCAACAGTAAGTCCCTCAAACTCGTCTTGCTTTAGCTGGAGAAAGTTGTGAGCCATCCAAGTATTTAAATAACTAATATGGTCTAATAATTTATCCGTGGAATAAAAAATATTCTGGTGACACAGAAATGTAAATTGTGTATCGTCTGAATAGCAGTGCAAATCAATGCTGTGCTTCCTGATAACGCTGCCAAGGGGTAACATATATAAACTGAACATTACCGGACCCAAATTGAACCTTGTGGAACACCACATGTGATATGTATTTTCTCTGAGTTGGGTGACAAGGGTGACAAACTCTTGACCGGTTAAATAGATCCTGAACCAATTTAGAACTGGACTGGAGAGGCCAACCCACCTCTCCAGTCTGTCCAGAAGGACATCATGATCAACAGTGTTGAATGCAGAATTTAAATCCAAGAGTACAAGGACAGAGAGCTGTTCGGCATCTGTGTTGGCTCTAAGATCATTTACCAGTAGACTATGCATGATTTGGAGGGAGGTGAAGGGGCAGGTAGCCTACACACACACTGGAATAAGTTGAATGTCTTGCCTTAGGTCAAAACAGTAACTTGGCCACTCAGGAACTTTCACTGTCTTCTTGGTAAGCAACTCCAATGTAGATGTGGCCTTGTGTTTTAGGTTATTGTCCTGCTGAAAGTAAACACTCTACATAGGCTACATGTCATATTAAACAGTATCTAAAGACTCTAAATATGTTACATGCCATGTTAAACATCATATAAACACTCTAAATAGGTTACATGTCATATTAAACAGCATACAAACACTGAATTCATCTCCCGGTGGAAAGCAGACTGAACGAGGTTATCCTGTAGGATTTTGACTGTGCTTAGCTCTATTCCATTTTGTTTTTATTCTGAAAAACTTCCTAGTCCTTAACAATTACAAGCATACCCATAACATTATGCAACTACCAATATGCTTGAAAATATGGAGAGTGGGTACTCAGTAATGTGTTGTGTTGCATTTGCCGCAAACATAACACTTTGCATTCATACAAAAAGTTAATTGCTTTGTCAATTTTTTGGGAAGTATCACTTTAGTGCCTTGTTGCAAACAGGATGCGTGTTTTGGAATAATTTGTATTCTGTACAGGCTTCCTTCTTTTCACTCTGTCAATTAGGTTAGTGTTGTGGAGTAACTACTATTTTGATCCATACTCAGTTCTCTATCACAGCCATTCATCTCTGTAACTGTTTAAAGTCACCATTGGCCTCATGGTGAAATCCAAGAGCAGTTTCCTTCCTCCCTGGCAACTGAGTTATGAAGCACGGCTGTGTCTTTGTCAACACCCAAAGTGTAAGTAATAACTTCAACATGCTCAAAGGGTTATTCAATGTCTTTTAATTTTTTTAGGTACCCTTTCTTGCGAGGCATTGAAAAACCTCCCTGGTCTTTGTGGTTGAATCTGTGTTTTAAATTCAATGCTCAACTGAAGGACCTTACAAGTATCTGTGGGGTGTGGGGTACAGAGATGAGGTAGTCATTCAAAAATAATGTTAAACATTACTATTCCATGTAACTTTTTATGTAAATTGTTAATTATATATTTACTCCTGAACTTATTTAGGCTTGCTATAACAAAGGGGTTGAATACTTATTGATTCAAGACATTTCAGCTTTTCATGTTTATTCAATTGTAGAAATTTCTAAAAAATATTATTTCACTATGGGGTATTGTGTGTAGGGCAGTGACAAAAAAAATTAAATTCAGGGTGTAACACAAGAAAATGTGGAAAAAGCCAAGGGGCGTGAATACTTTCTGAAGGCACAGTAACACAAAAGCCTCCCTCACTTTCTTTTTTAGCTGCTATGTCTCAGGTAGCCTGCAAAAGCCAACATGTACATATAATGCAATAATTTACTAATATTTGCCATATTCTAATCATTATCATGTGGCATCAAATGGCCACAGTGAACTTTGCCCTTCTGTAGATCTGAAACACTTGGATAGTGAAACTTGCATCCCGCCAACCAGAATATTAAGGCAAAGCAATTCAGGCATTCTTGAAAGTCAGGACAATCCAGCAAATCATTTTTATTTTCAAGCAGTAAGCCTAAGCATTTAAAATGAAACTAGCGTCAGCCTGCCTCATGGGCGATAAATCACTGGATCTGATTAAATTACTAAATACCATTCAATCTTTGAGGACTGCGACCATAGAAATAAAATGTATTATTGATAATAAGCTATTGTCAACTTCCTGTCTGGCTATTTTGCTTAGAGCTCACTGTGACTCAAGTTTACATGCTTACATATTAGGCCATGAATTTCGTGCAGAAAAGTATTTATTTTGCAAATGGAACATGGGCATTGACATCAAATGCCTCGCGAACCTTAAAAAATTAAAAAACAAAGTTTCCATCGTCATTTGTTGCAATAAGGAAAGTTTGACAAAAGAAAAATCCACCTCTGTCAAATGGATTCAAATGTTGTTGATCTTTGGAAAACGCCTCCTGTATCTGCCGTTTCCATTATACGTCGCAAAGATTTTTTCCGTAACATTACTTTTGTAGAATAAACCTGGGTCAATGGAAGCCTATTTAGATTGTTTCACTTCATCTCTTCGATGATCACTCTAACTGCCAATTATAAAACAGTGACGAGATGTAGAGGCCATTCAGATGGAGGTAAAGCCATGAACGCCCACCTGTCTCTCTAGCACACACCAGCATCACTGAACGAGGGCCCCCGTGGCGCCGCTAGTTAAGTGGGCGGCAGAATTCACAGAGACGCTTTACAAATCCTCTGTTTGAATTGCTATAAAGGAAAATATGAACAGTTGAAACAAAACTATTTTTAAAGTTCGAAATGACCAGCGGCACCTCGCTTTATTGTTCTGACTGAAATAGTTCATAGATAGTCCTCCCAGAGGAGCCTTAATGGATGACTCACCTCCCAGAGGAGCCTTAATGGATGACTCACCTCCCAGAGGAGCCTTAATGGACGACTCACCTCCCAGAGGAGCCTTAATGGATGACTCACCTCCCAGAGGAGCCTTAATGGATAACTCACCTCCCAGAGGAGCCTTAATGGACGACTCACCTCCCAGAGGAGCCTTAATGGATGACTCACCTCCCAGAGGAGCCTTAATGGATGACTCACCTCCCAGAGGAGCCTTAATGGATGACTCACCTCCCAGAGGAGCCATAATGGATGAATCACCTCCCAGAGGGGCCTTAATGGATGATTCACTTCCCGGAAGAGCCTTAATGGATGATTCACCTGTGACTGTGAGAGATGAGGTGCAGAATGCTCAATCGCCACATGTTTTGATCTAACTGAATCAGTCACGATGCAATAGATGATTTATTGATGATGTTCAAAATGGGGACTTTCACTGTTTGGTCGGCACAGTTTTTAAGAACAAGGTTATTTTGATGACTCCAAAACAACAGGCTACAAAAAAATGGTCTCTGTGTTCACTTAACAAAAACGCCATTATGTGGTATGTAGGATGTTTTCTTGGCTTTGTACTTGCCTTCATTGTTCATATTCCTATATGATATAATGTATCTGTGTGTGCAAACACTTCCACCCACTGTACTTAAAATAAATTATAATAACTGTAGCTATTATAAATAATTCCAATTCTGCCTCCTTTCTTTGGTTACTTAACCTGTTGTGTAAGGAATGAGAAAGATACAGTAGGACCCAGACAATGTTTTTCCATCAGATTAGCGACTAGAAATAGCTTATCTCTGAGGATGGTGGAAAGATGGCAAGAGAGTACTTCTGTAATGTGTATGGTGACATACATGTTGAAAACTAAAACACTCCGTCTATTTTAAGTAGGAAACCAAATGAGCATGTTTGGAAGAAGAGCCAGGGGTTCATTCCCACATCTCCTCTTTGTGACCAACCTGGTCTCAGAGCATTTTGTATTATTCTGTAAGTAAAACCAAGACACTCCATTTTGTATATGTTATGTTTGGTCACAGCCATTTTAGTCACATAATAGTCTGTGTATTTTTTTTCTATTAAATAATGAATATTTAAGGCTACCTCTAACTTCCATCGTGAGCATTCACATAGCCTATTCCAACTAGGCTTACTATACCCTAGAATACCTTAGCTGGCAACATTGATATTGTGGAAGATTGTACCTAATGACAACATTAATTAACCATATAGCCTATAGAGCCTTGGCTAAAGGTTAAATAATTTACAGCTCTGATTTTCTCTCCATCATAACCGTCAATGGGGGTAAATGGGGGTAAATAACAGTGGTTTCTTTGAAAAGGGGAGAATTTGAGATTTTGAAAAATGACAGAGGTATTACAGAATAGTAAACAAATAGCATTTGAAGGAAAAAAGCAAACGCAACTCGCATTTGCGGCCTGCGGTGCGAGAGCAACAACACAGACGAATGAATTACAGCGAACATGAAGGAAAATAGAGCTTCTGATGTGATCAAAGCAAAAATAGCCTACATGAAAGTGAGAGTAAACATTCTTTCTAGTTGAGGTAATTTACAAGTCAAGTGTCCTGGCTTCTCAGGTAGATCAGCTCAATCAGAACGTGCAACTGAAAGATGTCAAATCTACCAATGAGAGGATTGCACACGTAGGATTGGAAAACAGAGATGAAAAGGAGCGTCATGTGAAATTAAATGTCCATTAGCTTTACGTGGAATTCTCATCTTGTCACATTTTCGTCGACTAAAATCAAAAGTAATTTGAAATAGTTATCTTTTTTTTTTTACCAGGGCGTCTCGTTATCGTCATAGTTTTAGTCAGGAATACTAGATAGTTGTTGTTGTAGTTACTGTTGAGAAAATGAAGACTGCTGTGGAGCGAGGTTATGGTACGAACCACTTAGAACAACCCATCCCGGATCCGGTATATTTGTCATTAGCAACGCTGAATAGCATAGCGCAACAGTCAAAAAATATTACTAGAAAATATTCATATTCATAAAATCACAAGTGAAATATAGCGAAACACAGCTTAGCCTTTTGTTAATCACCCTGTCGTGTCAGATTTTGAAATGATGCTTTACAGCCAAAGCAATCCAAGCGTTTGTGTAAGTTTATCGATAGCCTAGCATAGCATTATGTACACTTGGTCACGAAAATCAGAAAAGCAATCAAATTCACCGTTTACCTTTGATCTTCGGATGTTTTCACTCACGAGACTCCCAGTTAGACAGCAAATGTTCCTTTTGTTCCATAAAAATATTTTTTATATCCAAATACCTCCGTTAGTTTGGTGCGTTATGCCCAGGAATCCACCGGAAATAGCAGTCACGACAACACAGACAAAAATGTCAAGTTATGTCCATAATGTCGACAGAAACATGGCAAACGTTTTTTATAATCAATCCTCAAGGTGTTTTTCAAATATCTATTCGATAATATATCAACCGGGACAGTTGGCTTTTCAATGGCTGCCTCTCTCTTTTGCGCAAGAATCACTCTGAGAGCCCCCACCTACCACTTACGCAATGTGGTCGTTCACGCCTATTCTTCAAAATAAAGGCCTGAAACTACGTCTAAAGGCTGTAGACACCTTAGGAAAATCATAGAAAAAGGAATCTGGTTGATATCCCTTTCAATGGTCAATAGGGATGCATAGGAACACAATAGTTTCAAAATAAGAGTCACTTCCTGATTGGATTTTTCTCAGGCTTTCGCCT
This sequence comes from Oncorhynchus mykiss, assembly GCF_057628025.1. Taxonomy (NCBI): domain Eukaryota; kingdom Metazoa; phylum Chordata; class Actinopteri; order Salmoniformes; family Salmonidae; genus Oncorhynchus; species Oncorhynchus mykiss. Next base: position 12,057,509 of record NC_143022.1, on the reverse strand, counting down.
GCAATATCAGTTCTGTTATACTCACAGACAATATTTTTACAGTTTTGGAAACTTTAGAGTGTTTTCTATCCTAAGCTGTCAATTATATGCATATTCTAGCATCTGGTCCTGAGAAATAGGCCGTTTACTTTGGGAACGTTATTTTTCCAAAAATAAAAATAGTGCCCCGCAGCTTCAAGAGGGTTTACAGCTATAGGATGGGGCATTGGATTGCTGTCTTGAGCAAATGCCCTGTTTCAGGCTTATTTAAGTGTAATCCATTATTTTGACATTTTACTTTACAATGCTTAATAATATGTATTCAAGATAAAATGTTCTAAAAATGTTTAAACATCTTTATAAAAATTGTCACGTTCTGACCTCTATTTCTGTTGTTTTGTATTTATTTAGTATGGTCAGGGCGTGAGTTGGGTGGGCAGTCTATGTTTGTTTTTCTATGTTTGGGGCATTTCTATGTTTTCGGCCTAGTATGGTTCTCAATCAGAGGCAGGTGTCATTAGTTGTCTCTGATTGAGAATCATACTTAGGTAGCCTGGGTTTCACTGTGTTTGTGGGTGATTGTTCCTGTCACTGTGTTTGTTGTCACAGGATAGGACTGTTTTGCGTTTTCACATTTCTTGTTTTTGTTAGTTTGTTCATGTGTAGTGATTTATTAAAACATGAATAACCACCACGCTGCGCTTTGGTCCGCTTCTCTTCCTCCTACAGACGAACGCCCTTACAAAAATGCTCATCTAGTTACATCTTGCTTCAAGTTACTTGCTTAGAATCTCCTAATAATCATCTAAGCAGTCACTGTTGTCATACATCAATCTAGGTAAGGATGGATTAGGTTGCCTCAATCCCTTTGATATACAGTTCAATGGTGAATATACTGAACTGTGTATAAATGTTAAATTACTGCCCTTTCAGTTGCTATCTTACCCCCCTGTGGCAGCTCTCTGTTCTGGGCTTGACTTGATCCAAGCACCAACAGGGGATGTATAGAAACGTCCATAAAGCGATCCGTCATCCGCATTCATGCCAAATAATACTCGCCAAGAATGAATTACCAGCAAATCCTCCATATCATCATCTGACTGCCAATGACATACCTAAATGGTGCCCCCAAGGCATTTTTTGAAGTCGTGTACATCTCCTAATAACTGACAGTGTGGCTATGCCTCCCACGTTATGCCACATAAAACATGAATTTACACACCAGGAAATTCACAGCTAACAGTCACCACAACATGATGTGTCACGGAGTCAGATTCCAAAGGTAAATAAACATCAGACAATACAATACTATAACTTAACATTCAAAAGTTTGGGGTCACGTAGAAATGTTATTGTTTTTGAATGAAAATAACCTTTTTTTCTCCATTAAAATAACATCAAATTGATCAGTCTAGACATTGTTAATGTTGTAAATTACTATTGTAGCTGGAAATGTTTTTTTTAAATGGAATATCTACATAGGCATACAGATTCCCATTATCAGCAACACCCTGACCTTATATAGCTTTTTATGTCTCTATGTTGGTTTGGTCAGGGTGTGATTTTGGTGGGCATTCTATGTTATTTTTCTATGTTTTTGTATTTCTTTGTTTTGGCCGGGTATGGTTCTCAATCAGGGACAGCTGACTATTGTTGTCTCTGATTGGGAACGACAAGCGTTACAATATACATATGAGATGAGTAATGCAATATATGTAAACATTATTAGTGGCATTATTAAAGTGGCGAGTGATCCATTTATTAAAGTGGCCAATGATTTCAAGTCTGTGTGAAGGCAGCAGCCTCTCTGTGTTAGTGATGGCTGTTTAACAGTTTGATGGCCTTGAGATAGAAGCTGTTTTTCAGTCTCTTGGTCACAGCTTTGATGCACCTGTAACGACCTTGCATTCTGGATGGTAGCGGGGTGAACAGGCAGTGGCTAGGGTGGTTGTTGTCCTTGATGATCTTTTTGGCCTTCCTGTGACATCGGGTGCTGTAGGTGTCCTGGAGGGCAGGTAGTTTGCCCCCAGTGATGCGTTGTGCAGACCGCACCACCCTCTGGAGAGCCTTGCGGTTGTGGGCGGTACAGTTGCCGTACCAGGCGGTGATACAGCCCGACAGGATGCTCTCAATTGTGCATCTGTTAAAGTTTGTGGGTTTTAGGTGACAAGCCAAATTTATTCAGCCTCCTGAGGTTGAAGAGGCGCTGTCTATGTGGGTGGACCATTTCAGTTTGTCCGTTATGTGTACGCTGAGGAATTTAAGTTGTTGATTTTTGTGCAAAACAGTAGCACATTATAGGTAAACAGACAACCACAACTGGATTGTTGTAGTAAATGACAATCTTTCATCTTAAGTTGTACCAGTTCAGTTATATTTCAGCTGATAGGCTACCTATCATTTTACTTACCTTGTGATAAGTTCACTCCAGGAATAATGACTTGATAGCATTTCTGTTACAAAAGCAATCGCTTGGCCCTATTGAATATGGCACAATTTGCTTATCAATCATCCTTCATACTCAGATAATGACTGTGAAAGGTCAAGTTGTTTCAATAGCTTGCCTTAGTCAAGGGTATCTCTTCTAAATTAGTTTTGCTTTGTTTATTCCACTGACTATTCAGATGGTAGCTATGTTCTTCATAACCTGTGGAAAGACCAACTTAACTAAAAGCAAACGCTTCAGAGCTTTTATCTCACACAATTCGTTGTGACTCACACATGAAGTAGAAAACGCCTTCTCGTTCATACTCACACACTCTCTTTCCTTCCTTCTCTCCCTCTCTCTGCATAACTCGCTGTCTCAGTTTTAATAACAGCCAATTCATTTTTTTGTCACACTCACTCGTTCCCTTGCTCAGCCAAAGGAAGAATGGAGACAGAATGAGCCAGAGGGGAGACAGAATGAGCCGAGGGGAGACAGAATGAGCCGAGGGGAGACAGAATGAGCCGAGGGGAGACAGAATGAGCCGAGGGGAGACAGAATGAGCCGAGGGGAGACAGAATGAAAGCACAGCATGAGTAATGAAATAATGACCAAATTGTAAAAAGAAACGCACACTCCCCTTGCGAGGGCGCTGACAGGTGTTTGCGGAGCGTGGGTGCGAAATCCATTAGAACCCTGTCAGAGGATGGCGCTGGGTAACAAAGGTGCTGTAATTACCCAGAGCCACGCAGACTGGAATCACATTTTTCACTTAGGCACCACTGCAACAAATGCAAAATGGCTGCCTCCATGTGTTGTCTTGGTATTCTGGTGAAAGAGAATTAGCAGCCTTCAGTTGAATGTACGTTTAACTGGCACTGTATGTGTTTCTTTATTGGGGTCAAAGTCCATAAAGATGGATGATTGTCATAACGGTGTTTATGAACCAATGAATGTTAAGGTACGACCACAAATAATCATCATTGTATAGCTAGTGTCACCACTACAGCAGTGGAATTCCCCAGAAGTGGGATTGAATCAATATTTTAATTGACTTGTCAGGGGACAGGCATATTGGATGTATGTCAGAGGAGATCAAACCGGTGTGAGGTTGCTGGTTGGTTTTGTTGATGGCATACACTTACTGTCAGAAATCTCACTTTATTCAGTTTCAGATGAACATCTTTTTGCCAGTCATTAATGGTAGATAATAAAGGACAGAAAACTACTAAATACAATGTCAGCGTATTACTCCCAGCTACTTCCTGTTTTAGACAGTTTAATTGATCAAATTAAGAGAGATTATTAAGAGAGAATATTAAGAGCTACTGATACTCAGAGAGACATAAATAGTTTTTCTCACAGCTATTGTTATTCTAAGTGTTTCCTTCTCAGAGATATCCCTCGGGCCACCCCCCCCCCCCCCCAAAACAACACATTTCTAATCCTCCGCAACATGACATTTGTTACAACCTTAATTAAACATTCCCATGCAGGCACACCTAAACAGCCAAGGATTGTCATTCTCTGAGTGTTGCTGGAGCATAGCACCAGGTTGTATATCTTCCCGAAACATCTGTTTGACATGTTACAATGCAAAATAACAGAAGAGGGAAGCCAGGCATAGACAAGTTTGACAAAGACGTTGTCTCGATACAATGCACTATTTGTTCTGCTGTGATGGTGGTTCGAAAAAACCCACTCACACCTGTGCTGCATAGCTTGATCTTTTGGTGGCTGTTGGTATCAATTTGAAGACTGTACAGTGCCTTGCGAAAGTATTCGGCCCCCTTGAATTTTGCGACCTTTTGCCACATTTCAGGCTTCAAACATAAAGATATAAAACTGTATTTTTTGTGAAGAATCAACAACAAGTGGGACACAATCATGAAGTGGAACGACATTTATTGGATATTTCAAACTTTTTTAACAAATCAAAAACTGAAAAATTGGGCGTGCAAAATTATTCAGCCCCCTTAAGTTAATAGTTTGTAGCGCCACCTTTTGCTGCGATTACAGCTGTAAGTCGCTTGGGGTATGTCTCTATCAGTTTTGCACATCGAGAGACTGACATTTTTTCCCATTCCTCCTTGCAAAACAGCTCGAGCTCAGTGAGGTTGGATGGAGAGCATTTGTGAACAGCAGTTTTCAGTTCTTTCCACAGATTCTCGATTGGATTCAGGTCTGGACTTTGACTTGGCCATTCTAACACCTGGATATGTTTATTTTTGAACCATTCCATTTTGCTTTATGTTTTGGATCATTGTCTTGTTGGAAGACAAATCTCCGTCCCAGTCTCAGGTCTTTTGCAGACTCCATCAGGTTTTCTTCCAGAATGGTCCTGTATTTGGCTCCATCCATCTTCCCATCAATTTTAACCATCTTCCCTGTCCCTGCTGAAGAAAAGCAGGCCCAAACCATGCTTGACGCTGCCACCACCATGTTTGACAGTGGGGATGGTGTGTTCAGCTGTGTTGCTTTTACGCCAAACATTACGTTTTGCATTGTTGCCAAAAAGTTCAATTTTGGTTTCATCTGACCAGAGCACCTTCTTCCACATGTTTGGTGTGTCTCCCAGGTGGCTTGTGGCAAACTTTAAACAAAACTTTTTATGGATATCTTTAAGAAATGGCTTTCTTCTTGCCACTCTTCCATAAAGGCCAGATTTGTGCAATATACGACTGATTGTTGTCCTATGGACAGAGTCTCCCACCTCAGCTGTAGATCTCTGCAGTTCATCCAGAGTGATCATGGGCCTCTTGGCTGCATCTCTGATCAGTCTTCTCCTTGTATGAGCTGAAAGTTTAGAGGGACGGCCAGGTCTTGGTAGATTTGCAGTGGTCTGATACTCCTTCCATTTCAATATTATCGCTTGCACAGTGCTCCTTGGGATGTTTAAAGCTTGGGAAATATTTTTGTATCCAAATCCGGCTTTAAACTACTTCACAACAGTATCTCGGACCTGCCTGGTGTGTTCCTTATTCTTCATGATGCTCTCTGCGCTTTTAACGGACCTCTGAGACTATCACAGTGCAGGTGCATTTATACGGAGACTTGATTACACACAGGTGGATTGTATTTATCATCATTAGTCATTTAGGTCAACATTGGATCATTCAGAGATCCTCACTGAACTTCTGGAGAGAGTTAGCTGCACTGAAAGTAAAAGGGGCTGAATAATTTTGCACGGCCAAATTTTCAGTTTTTGATTTGTTAAAAAAGTTTGAAATATCCAATAAATGTCGTTCCACTTCATGATTGTGTCCCACTTGTTGTTGATTCTTCACAAAAAATACAGTTTTATATCTTTATGTTTGAAGCCTGAAATGTGGCAAAAGGTCGCAAAGTTCAAGGGGGCCGAATACTTTCGCAAGGCACTGTATATTGGACCCCAGGCAACATCATAATAAATAATAATACTAAATGAAGAGCTTATTTCCAAAACACTATAGCCACAATTGTTTTCACATTTGGGTACCTTCATGTGTGTGTATAATATTACTGTTCTCAGATAATTTTTGTATTAATAGATTTTAGATGTATATGAAATGGTGTTTTTTGTGCAAAACGCTATATAGCCATTGTTTAACTGGAATGAAATGTTCGTATCCTGTATATTTGACTGTGACATATGGTTGTCTTACCTAGCTTTTTTAAGATGAATGAATTTACAGTAAATTGCTGTGGATAAAAAAATCTCTTTTACTTACAGATTGTGTTGAGGCAGCCTTAGACTGGCATCATCATCATTTTAAAAGGTCTGTCAAATGTATTTAATGAAGTAAATATTATCTAAAATGCTTAAATGTATATACATGTGTGGTTTGGATAAAATGCACTAGTCCATTGCATGCATAGCTATGTTCCTGACCTTAATTGTTTGCTACTGAGTTGGTTGCTCAGGTTTAACCCAGGTGTGGTGAGTTAGATCAATCAAATCAAATCAAAATCAAATCAAATCCAACATTATTTGTCACATGCGACGAATACAACAAGTGTAGACTTTACCATGAAATGCTGACTTACAAGTCCTTAACCAACAGTGTAGTTCAAGAAGAATAAAATATTTACAAAGTAGACTAAAATAAAAAGTTATAATCAAAAGTAACACAATAAGAATAACATAATGAGGCTATATTCAGGGGGCACCAGTACCGAGTCAGTGTGCGGGGGTACAGGCTAGTTGAGGTAATCTGTACATGTAGGTGGGGGCGAAGTGACAATGCATAGGTAACAAACAAACAGTGAGTAGCAGCAGTGTACAAAAGGGAGGGAGGGAGGAGGGGGGTAGAAGCTGTTGAGGAGCCTTTTGGTCCTAAACTTGCTCCGGTACCACTTGCCATGCGGTAGCAGAGACAACAGCCTATAGCTTGGGTGACTGGAATATTTATGGGCTTTCCTGTGACACCTCCTATTATATAGGTCCTGGATGGCAGACAGCTTGGCCCAGTGATGTACTGGGCCGTTCGCACTACCCTCGGTAGCACCTTGCGGTCAGACGCCGAGCAGTTGCCATAGTGATGCAAACGGCGGTGATACAACCGGTCAGGATGCTCTCGATGGTGCAGCTGTAGAACCTTTTGAGGATCTGGGGACCCATGACAAATCTTTTCAGTCTCCTGAGGGGGAAAAGGTTTTGTTGATCCTTCACGATTGTCTTGGTATGTTTGGACTATGATAGTTTGTTGGTGATGTGGACACCAAGGAACTTGAAACTCTTGACCTGCTCCACTACAGCCCCGTCGATGTTAATGGGGGCCTGTTTGGCCTTTTCCTGTAGTCCACGATCAGCTCCTTTGTCTTGCTCACGTTGAGGTAGAGGTTGTTGTCCTGGCACCACACTGCCAGTTCTCTGACCTCCTCCCTATAGGTCATCTCATCATCTCATCAATCTCACTCGACACTTGGACACTGTTGTGTCATCAGAAAACTTAATGATGGTTTTGGCCATGCAAGTAAGTACACACCCCTGAGGGGCCCCAGGGTTAAGAATCAGAGTGGCAGATGCGGTGTTGCCTACTCTTACCACCTGCGGGAGGCCTGTCAGGAAGTATAGGATGCAGATGCAGAGGGAGGTGTTTAGTCCCTAAATCCTTAGCTTAGTGATGAGCTTCGTGGGCACTATGGTGTTGAACACTGAGCTCTAGTCAATGAACAGCATTCTCACATAGGTGTTCCTTTTGTTCAGGTGAGAAAGGGCAGTGTGGAGTGCAATTGAGATTGCATCATCGGTGGATCTGTTGGGGCGGTATGCAAATTGGAGTGGGTCTAGTGTGTCCGGGAGGATGTTGTTGATGTGAGCCATGACCAGCCTTTCAATGCACTTCATGGCTAACGACGTGAGTGCCACGGGCGGTAATCATTTAGGCAGGTTACCTTCGCTTCTTTGGGCATCGGGATTATGGTGGTCTGCTTGAAACATGTAGGTATTACAGACTTGTCAGGGAAAGGTTGAAAATGTCAGTGAAGACACTTGACAGTTGGTCCGCACATGCTTTGAGTACACGTTCTGGTAATCAATCTGGCCCAGCGGCATTGCGAATTTTGACCTGTTTAAAGAATTTGTTCACATTGGCTACCGAGAGTGTTATCACAGTCATCCAGAGAAGCTGGTGCTCTTGTGTATGCTTCAGTGTTGCTTGCCTCAAAGCGAGCATAAAAGGAATTTAGCTCGTCTTGTAGGCTTGCGTCACTGGGCAGCTCACGTCTGTGTTTCCCTTTGTAGTCTGTAATAGTTTTCAAGCCCTGCCACATCCGATGAGCGTCAGAACCAGTGTAGTATGATTCAATCTTAATCCTGTATTGACGCTTTGCTTGTTTGACGGTTCATCTGAGGGCATAGCGGGATTTCTTATAAGCTTCCGGATTAGTCTCCCACTCCTTAAGTGGCAGCTCTAGCCTTTAGCTCGATGCAGATGTTGCCTGTAATCCATGGCTTCTGGTTGGGATATGTACGTACAGTCACTGTGGGGACGACGTCATTGATGCACTTATTGATGAAGCCGATGACTGAGGTTGTGTGTACTCCTCAATGCCATTGGATGAGTCCAGGAACTGTGCTAGCAAAACAGTCCTGTAGTGGAACATCCGCGTCATCTGACCACTTCCGTATTGAGCGGGTCACTGGTACTTCCTGCTTTAATTTTTGCTTGTAAACAGGAATCAGGAGGATATAATTATGGTAAGATTTGCCTAATGGAGGGCGGGATGTAACGGGTTTCTCCTTCCTTCTCTGAGGATGAGTAGTAGGAAGTAGCGGAGGACCAAAATGCAGGGTGGTATGTATACATAATGTGATTTAATGGAAAATCAATACAAAATACAAAGGAACAAGAGAATCAAAATGCAAACCGAAACAGTCCCGAATGGTGCAAACACTGAAACTGAAAAATAATCACCCACAACTCAAAGGTGAAACCAGGCTACCTAAATATGGTTCTCAATCAGGGACAACAATTGACAGCTGTCTCTGATTGAGAACCATACCAGGCCAAACACAGAAATCCCAAATCATAAAAAAAAGAACATAGACTGCCCACGCCAACTCACGCCCTGACCATACTAAAACAAAGACAAAACAAAGGAACTAAGGTCAGAATGTGACAGGGGGAGAGCTTTGTATAAGGAGTAAAGGTGTTCTATGATTTTGTTTTCCCTGGTTGCATATGTGACATGCTGGTAAAAATGTGATAACTGATTTATGTTTGCCTGTGTTAAAGTCCCCGGCCACTTGGAGCGCCGCTTTTGGGGAGCATTTTCTTCTTTGCTTATGGCCTTATAGAGTTGGTTGAGAGCGGTCTTAGTGCCAGCTTCATTTTGTGGTGGTAAATAGACGGCTATGAATAATACAGATGAGAACTCTCTTGGTTGTCACACCCTGATCTGTTTCACCTGTCCTTGTGCTTGTCTCCACCCCCCTCCAGGTGTTCCCCATCTTCCCTATTATCCCCTGTGTATTTATACCTGTGTTCTCTGTCTGTTTGTTGCCAGTCTGTCTTGTTCGTTCAAGCTAACCAGCGGTTTTCCTGTCAGCTCCTATCGTTTCCCAGCCTTTCTTTCCTAGTCCTCCTGGTTTTTGACCTTTGCCTGTCCTGACCCTGTACCCGCCTGCCTGACCTCTCTACCTGACCCTGAGCCCGCCTGCTGCCCTGTACCTTTGCTCCACCTCTGGATTACTGAACTCTGCCTGTCCCTGCCCCTTAGTCTGCCTGCCGTCCTGTACCTTTGCCTTACCCTGGATTTTCGACCCCTGCTTGCGTTGACCTGTCTTTGCCTGTCCCTGTTGCTACAATAAACATTGTTACTTCGACCGTCGGCATCTGGGTCTTACCTTGATGCCTGATATTGGTGGATAGTGTGGTCTTCAGCTTATCATAAGGTACTCTACCTCAGGCGAGCAATACTTCGAGACTTCTTGTTATTGACAAAAAGACACACACCTCCACCCCTCGTCTTAGCAGAGGTAGCATATATGTTCTGCCGGTGCATGGAAAATCCCGTTAGCTCTATATTGTCCGTATCTTCGTTCAGCCACATCTCGGTGAAACATAAAATGTTACAGTTTTTAATGTCCTGTTGGTAGGATAATCTTATTCGCAGGTCATCAATTTTATTTTACAATGATTGCACTTTAGCAAGAAGGAAGGAAGGCAGTGAGAGTTTACTCGTTCGCCTCCGGATTCTCAGAGGGATGCCCGATCTGCGGCCCCTTTTTCGGCATCTTTTCTTCACGCAAAAGGCGTGGATCTGAGCCTGTTCCAGTGAAAGCAGGATATCCTTCTCGTCGGACTCGTTAAAGGAAAAAGATAATTAGCGTGTAGTTCACCCATGCTTTCAGTCTTCCTGAGTAGTAGTTCTAATCATGTTCTATTTCATGTAACTATCTTAAATCATGTTTTCCATAGTGTTATCTGGTCTAATTAGTAAAGTTATCCTAATTAAATGCTAATTCTCATTGATTAATAAGTGTGGGTGGGGTTGAGGAGAAAAGGGATAAACATTGTCCTTTTCTCTCAGTTTGGGATTGAGCACCATTTTACAATGTGCTCTATAGCAGTTTGTTTGTGTGCTGTCCTGAATGTACAGGCAGTTGATTTAGGCTGTTTTGGTTGACTCTCTTTAGTCCCAGTAAGGGGAGAGTGATGCTCTGTTTAAAGCTGGAAAAGGGGTGATTCATAGTTATGCTGTTTAGCATTTAGGGCTAATTTTAGCTGCAGTATGAACCCTATTGAGGGGCTGAGCTTTAGTCTCGCCGTAATCCTTCATTTTTGTGAGTTTTCGTATCCAGAATATCCCACATATCACCTCCCTTGGCTACTCTGGGACTACTACTCTACACAGATCTCATGTTACTGTATTAAATTATTTGTATTTATTAATTTATTTTTTAAATATTGATGTCGCAAAAGTATCATTTGTACAGCTCTTTATTAAACATTTTGTTATTTATTACATTTGACTGTGTAAAACCTAGCAGCACTACTTATTTATCTGAGAGTGAGGCAGATTTGTTTTATTTTTAAACAAACATGATTATTTGTCCCTCTGAAATCAAACCATCAAGCGATAGATTTTAAACAAATACAGTTGTTATTGAACAACCCCATGCCATGATTAGATAATGAAAAAAACACCAATCTCTTTCAGAATTTTTTTAAACAATGAAAGCACATTTAACAACATTTCTGAGAATGGATAGATAGCATTTTGGAATAAAACTCTTAAAATATACTGAAGATACAGTAAACTCAACCTTAGTCATATGACCTTCATCGTTAAAGCAACCCTATTCATTCAGTTGATAGTGGAAATAAATAGGATGAAATAGCCCCTCAGCAATCCACCTGGAAGCCTGTTGCATTCAGAAAAATCATTATTTGTTTACATCCCCCAAGGACATTCCAGGTAATGAGTAAGTGATGAAAGAAATAGAGCAGCTAGCATTTATGCATTAAATGAACATTTGTTGTTGTTAACCATTCTCTGTGAGTATCCTTCTTCCTCCGCCGACATTGTCAGCAACATCTTTCTCAACAAATTTTCATTCCTTATCCTAATTTATCATCTCCATCATCTAAGAACAGGGTTTGGGGGCAGGTGCTCAAAGTGAAAATTGCTCCATTCAGCTAGCTAAGAATTTTAACAACACTGTCGGCATTATTACAAAGATTGCATTTGTTTTCATCGGTCATGGAAAGTGTTATGTCAATCCTTATGATAGCATTTTGTTAATACAACAGCCTCCACGCTAAGGGTTGCCTTACATTTTACTGCCGAGCATGTACTGCTCTTTTGCCTTCATACAATAGCCTAGAAGTGGGTGTACATGGTAGGAAATTACTGTAAGGGGAATAGCAGAACACAAGGCCCTTTTTTTCTTTGAGAGTAATGCAGACAGGAGGGGAAAAAGTTATGAATTTATATAAGATTCAGAGGCAAGACTGTTGAGGGTTGGTAATACCATGTTTACTGCATGGGGAAGACTGTTGAGGGTTGGTAATACCAGGTTTACTGCATGTGGAAGTCTGTTGAGGGTTGGTAATACCAGGTTTACTGCATGGGGACGACTGAGGGTTGGTCATACCAGGTTTACTGCATGTGGAAGTCTGTTGAGGGTTGGTAATACCAGGTTTACTGCATGGGGGAAGACTGAGGGTTGGTCATACCAGGTTTACTGCATGTGGGAGTCTGTTGAGGGTTGGTAATACTAGGTTTACTGCATGGGGAAGACTGAGGGTTGGTAATACCAGGTTTACTGCATGGGGAAGACTGTTGAGGGTTGGTAATACCAGGTTTACTGCATGGGGAAGACTGGGGAGGGTTGGTAATACCAGGTTTACTGCATGGGGAAGACTGGGGAAGGTTGGTAATACCAGGTTTACTGCATGGGGAAGACTTGAGGGTTGGTCATACCAGGTTTACTGCATGGTGAAGACTGGGGAGGGTTGGTAATAACAGGTTTACTGCATGGGGAAGACTGGGGAGGGTTGGTAATACCAGGTTTACTGCATGGGGAAGACTGGGGAGGTGTGCTAATACCAGGTTTAACTGGTTATACCCAATACCGGGATCGATATGACAACTACCAGTGAAAATAGAGGGCGCCAAATTCAAACCACAGAAATCTCATAATTACAATTCCTAAAACATACATGTGTTTTATTGTCACGCCCTGACTATAGTTTGCTTCTATGTTTTGTTTGGTCAGGGTGTGATCTGAGTGGGCATTCTATGTTGTATGTCTAGTTTGTCTGTTTCTGTGTTCGGCCTGATATGGTTCTCAATCAGAGGCAGGTGTTAGTCGTTGTCTCTGATTGGGAACCGTATTTAGGTAGCCTGTTTTGTCATTTTGGGTTGTGGGTGATTGTCTATGTTAGTTGCTTGTGTCAGCACATTTCGTATATAGCTTCACGGTCATTGTTAATTTATTGTTTTGTTCAGTTTACTTTGTTTTCGTCATCCATTAAAATGATGCATTCACACCACGCTTCGCTTTGGTCCGCTTCTTACGACGATCGTTACATTTATATTATTTTAAAGGTAATCTTGTTGTTAATCCCACCAAAGTGTCCTGATTTCAAATAGGTTTTTCTTTTCAGCAAAAGCACTACAAACGATTATGTTAGGTCTCCACCAAACCACAATAAGCACAGACATTTTCCAGCGAAATATAGCATTCACACAAAGCAGAAATAAAGATAAAATGAATCACTAAACTTGAATTATCTTCATCAGATGACACTCATAGGACTTTATGTGACACAATACATGCATGTTTTGTTTGATAAAGTTCATATTTATATCAAAAAATCTGAGTTTACATTCGCTATTTAGATTCACTAGTTCCAAAAACATCAAGTGACTTTGCATAGCCACATCGTTTCAACAGAAATATTAATCATAAATGTAGATAATACAAGTTATACACATGGAATTATAGATATACCTCTCCTTAATGCAACCACTGTGTCAGATTTCAATACATTTTTACGGAAAAAGCAACACATGCAATAATCTGAGATGACGCTCAGAACAGAAGCCAAATTAGCCGCCATGTTGGAGTCAACAGAAACCAGAAAATACATGATAAATGTTTCCTTACCTTTGATGAACTTCATCAGAATGCAGTCCTAGGAATCCCAGGTCCACAATAAATGCTTGATTTGTTCAAAAATGTCCGTTATTTATGTCCAATTAGCTACTTTGGTTAGCGCGTTTGGTAAACAATTCCAAAGTCACAAAGCGCGTCCACTATAACGTGACGAAATGTCCAAAAGTTCCGTAACAGTCAGTAGAAACATGTTAAACGATGTACTGAGTCAGTCTTTAGAATGTTGTTTTCATATATCTTGAATAACATTCCAACCGGAGAATGAGAATGACTTCAGATGACCGGTGGAACGCAGGTCCTTCCCCTGTGAACGTGCATAGTGAATGCATGGTCCACTCATGGCAGTGGTGCCTATTTCCTGTGTCATTTGACCCCCCTTCCTATTAGTCATCAGATAAAGTTCTATTGACTGTTGACATCTAGTGGAAGGCGTAGGAAGTGAAAACTCATCCATATCTCGCAATAATTTCAATGAGGGCTTGGTTGAAGATCTGCCACCCCCAGAAAAAAAGAAAACAGGAAGTGGAATTTAACAGGTTTTTGCCTGCAATAAGAGTTCTGTTATACTCACAGACATAATTCAAACAGTTTTAGAAACTTCAGAGTGTTTTCTATCCAATACTAATAATAATATGCATATATTAGCAACTGAGACTGAGGAGATGGCCGTTTACAATGGGCACCTTTTCATCCAAGCTACTCAATACTGCCCCTGCAGCCATAAAAAGTTAATGCATGGGGAAGACAGGTGAGGTAAGTTTATGAGTTAATCAAAAGCTAATGATATGTAAAATAGAGCACGGTGATGGCCCATACACAGTAACAGCAAACCTGTGTATCCACCTTAGCCTGGAATTATATTCAGGGATTACAATGGCAAGTGGAAACTCACATACTGTACACGTTCTGTATAGAGAATAGTGGCTTTCCAAATGGTTGCTTTGCTTTACAATTGGCAATCGTTTGGGGCCCTTTTCAAAGTCACCCTCTTCAAAGCTTGATTGGTTGATTGTGGCCACCGAATACAACAGTGGAGATTGAAACATGTCAAAAAATATATACAGTATAAACACCATTTTACTACACTTTAAAATGTTGCATCAAGGCAACTTGTTTGCTCTACAGAAAGTTATTTATCTTGAAAATGTAACTGCTGACTAATTGTGTTGGGATTAGTTGTAACATTTAACATGTATCATTTAACAAAAGTAACATGTTACTTTTTGTGGAAAGTAATGTGTCATATTACGTAGTTATATTACTTTGCATTACCTTAATGAAAACAAAACGTTAAATCTCACCATTTGTTTGGCTGTCAGAGGGAGCAAGGCAAGCCATGCGGCTCTACCAAAGACAGGCTACTTACTAACTCAGGTTTGTATTAGGTTTGTGTTAGGTTTGTTGTATTATATGTGCTGCTTAATTAGCCATTCATAATGTAAGCCAAACATCTCTACAGATTTCCAATCTTTTCATTCAAAATTCTCTCGAGCCGCCAGTTCTGGTTATAAACAGGTCAACATTCACAAGGCCGCAGGGACAGACGGATTACCAGGACGTGTCCTCAGAGCATGCGCTGACCAACTGGCAAGTGTTTTCACTGACATTTTCAACCTGTCGCTGACCGAGTCTGTAAAACCTACATGTTTCAAGCAGACCACCATTGTCCCTGTGCCCAAGAACGCCACTGTAACCTGGCTAAATGACCACCAACCCTTAGCACTCACGTCTGTAGCCTGGGCTTTGAAAGGCTGGTTATGGCTCACATCAGCACCATCATCCCATAAATCTTAGAATCACTGAAATTTGCATACAGCCCCAACAGATCAACAGATGACCAATCTCTATTGCACTACACACTGCCCTTTCACACCTGGACAATAGGAACACCTAATTGAGAATGCTGTTCATTGACTACAGCTCATCACTAAGCTTAGGACTCTGGGACTAAACACCTCCGTCTGCAACTGGATCCTGGACATCCTGACGGGCCGCTCCCAGGTGGTAACACGGGGGCCCCTCAGGGGTGCATGCTTAGTCCACTCCTGTACTCCCTGATCACCCACGACTTCGGGCCAAGTATGACTAAAGCACCATCATTAAGTTTGCAGATGACACAACGGTGGTAGGCCTGATCAACGACAACTAAACTCAGCAAACAAAGAAACTTCCTTTCGCTGACAACTGCGTTTATTTTCAGCAAACTAAACATGTGTAAATATTTGTATGAACATAACAAATTTCAACAACTGAGACATAAACTGAACAAGTTCCAATGACATGTGACTAACATAAATTGAATAATGTGTCCCTGAACAAAGGGGTTCAAAATCAAGAGCAACAGTCAGTATCTGGTGTGGACTAAGTACTGCAGTGCATCTCCTCCTCATGGACTGCACCAGTTTTGCCAGTTATTGTTGTGAGATGTTACACCACTCTTCCATCAAGGCACCTGCAAGTTCCCAGATATTTCTGGGGTGAATGGCCCTAGCCTTCACCCTCCGATCCAACAGGTCTCAGACGCGCTCAATGGGGTTGAGATCCGGACTCTTCGCTGGCCATGTCAGAACACTAACATTCCTGTCTTGCAGGAAATCATGCACAGAACAAGCAGTATGGCTGGTGGCATTGTCATGCCGGAGGGTCATGTCAGGATGAGCCTGCAGGATGGGTACTACATGAGGGAGGATGACTTCCCTGTAACGCACAGCGTTGAGATTGCCTGCAATAACAACAATCTCAGACTGATGATGCTGTGACACACCGCCCCAGACCACGACGGACCCTCCACCTCCAAATCGATCCCGCTCCAGAGTACATGCCTCAGTGTAAAGCTTATTCCTTCGATGATAAACGCGAATCCGACAATCACCCCTGGTGAGACAAAACCACAACTCATCAGTGAAGAGCACTTTTTGCCAGTCCTATCTGGTCCAGTGACGGTGGGTTTGTGCCCATAGGCAACGTTGTTGCCGGTGATGTCTGGTGAGGACCAGCCTTACAACAGGCCTACAAGCCCTCAGTCCAGCCTCTCTCAGCCTGTTGCAGACAGTCTGAGCACTGATTGAGGGATTGGGCATTCCTGGTGTAACTCGTGCAGTTGTCGTTTACATCCTGTATCTGTCCCTCAGGTGTGATGTTCGGCTGTACCGATCCTGTGCAGGTGTTGTTACATGTGGTCTGCCACTGCAAGGATGATCAGCTGTCCGTCCTGTCTCCCTGTAGCACTGTCTTAGGCGTCTCACAGTACGGACATGGTCATTTATTGCCCTGGCCACATCTGCAGTCCTCATGCCTCCTTGTAGCATGCCTAAGGTACGTATACACTGATGAGCAGGGACCATGGGCATCTTTCTTTTGGTGTTTTTCAGAGTCAGTAGAAAGGCCTCTTTAGTGTCCTAAGTTTTCATAACTCTGACCTTAATTGCTTACCGTCTGTAAGCTGTTAGTGTCTTAACAACCGATCCACAGGTGCATGTTCATTAATTGTTTATGGTTCATTGAACAAGCATGTGAAACAGTGCTTTAAACCCCTTACAATGAAGATTGTGAAGTTATTTTAATTTTTACGAATTATCTTTGGAAGACAGGGTCCTGACAAAGGGAAGTTTCTTTTGTTGCTGTGTTTATGAGATTGCCTACAGGAAAGAGGTCAATAGACCTGGCAACAACCTCTCCCTCAACGTGATCAAGACAAAAGAGCTGATTGTGGACAACAGGAAAAGGAGGGCTGGGCATGCCTCTATTCACATCGACAGAACTGTAGTGGAGCAGGTCTAGAGCTTCAAGTTCCTTGGTGTCCACATCACCAACAAACGATCATGGTCCAAATACACAAAGACAGTCGTGAAGAGGGCCCGATATCAAGACGAAATGGCAACAGACAAACGGAGAACACAGGAATTAGATGGGTCACACCTGGAGGTGGGTGGAGACAATCACAAAAACAGGTGAAACAGATCAGGGTATGACAATACAGCCTTGCACACTCTTGCCTGCATCTATTGATCTTGGGTGTAATCATTAGTCCATCATTTGCAATCAAGAGTTTTTCTTGGAAAAATGTAGGTATGTTTATCCCCGTTTCAATCCGTTTGCTTCCGTTCGAGAAACGTTTTTCAACAGAATCGGTGGATTACACGGAAACACAGTTTAATTTCATTGCAGCCACATAACAGCATAATACCTTTGATCATTGTATTCCTTCTCGCATCTACACTATCTCCTCCTCTTACCTTTTGTGGACTTTGCTTGTGGAATTCAGTGCACAACACATCAGCTTTCTGTTACCAGGTGATAAAACCTTTTCAAGCCAAACCTTCATATCATAACCGTTAACCACTACACACGGCCTACATCATTGTAACCATATTAGCGTCATAGTCAACATAGATACTAAACTAACCCGTTAGTAAACCCACTACCATCATGCAAATTCCGATTGAGAAAACATGAATGTCCTCAGAGAGGCAATTCATCTTGCAGCAGTCATAAAACATATCACATCTAAAAATGTTAAATAAATAGCCAAGGATATTTACAAGCAAATAGGCAGGGTAAGTTCAGTTTCATAGCGTAAGTATTAAGTGCAATAAGTTGCAGAATTGCATTTGGAATAAGAGGGTACCTGACTATCTTGCCCAACCTATTTTTCTGTGCAACCTTGATATTCACCATTAGGTCAAGCAGTAGGACAGAATGCTCTCAATTGATGATTTATAAAAGAGAACCATGATGGTTAGATCAACATTAAAAAAGTGCAGTTTCCACAGCAAATACAGTCTTTGTTGGCCTTTCTTAAAAATATATTCTGTACACTGATTCCAGGACAGCTTGTTGTCAATGACTAGCCCAAGGTATTTGTACTCCTCCTCCATTATTTCAATGGGCTCACCTTTTAGCAGTGAATGGAAGGGTTTCTTCGAAAGTCAATCACCATGTCCTTTGTTTTTTATGTATTTTATTTTAGATGGGATGACTCACACCAGACAGTAAAATCATTCAGAGCTCGTCTGTGCTCCATTTCATCCCCTTCGAGAAGACTGACTAAAGCAGTAACGTCAGAATATTTCATCAGGTGGCGTCACGGGAAACGGCTCCAGCAGCTGTCTGTATACAGTATGTATAGTACTGGTGAAAGAACACTGCCCTGTGGGGTTCCAACTGAGGTAGCGCGCACCTCCGAGAGTGTGTTGCCAACTCGTACCTGCTGAGACCTATCAGTTAGGAAGTTGGTGATCCATGTTATTTATTTTTTTATTTTTTTATTTCACCTTTATTTAACCAGGTAGGCTAGTTGAGAACACGTTCTCATTTACAACTGCGACCTGGCCAAGATGAAGCAAAGCAGTGCGACACAAACAACAACACAGAGTTGCACATGGAATAAACAAACATACAGTCAATCATACAATAGAAAAAGTCTATATACAGTGTGTGGAAATGAGGTAGGATAAGGGGGGTAAAAGGCAATAAATAGGCCATAGTGGCAAAATAATTACAGTATAGCAATTAAACAATGGAGTGATAGATGTGCAGAAGATGAACGGAAGGAATAAGGGGACAGGTACAGCAATAGATTTTTTCCATAGAGATGGAATTTCCAACGTATCTTGGGACCGCTGAAACACAGAGCAGAAAAAAACCCTCAGCTGAGTGGAACAGTGTTTCAAGACATGACCACTTATGTTATCAGGCCCCGGGCTCTTTCGTACTCCAGTGCTTTTGAACACTCGTTGTACGACTTCCTCATTGATGACAAGCATACTCTCGGTTGCCATGACTTCCTCCTCCAGACAGGCAAGGGGAGTTGGGCCGCCCCCTGTTTCAAAGCGGGTGAAGAACTTCTTTAGTTCATTGGCTGTAGAGAGGCACACCCTCTTGTCCAGGCAGGGATCAATACGTTGCCTCCCTTTGAAGAGGACGTTTTGCCATATTCTTAATGCACAATCAGGCAGACCGAGAGTCTCCCTGTGACATTATCTGTTGCACCTTATCCTTGTACTGGCATCTCGCCTTTTTCATCTCTTTGTTCACCTCTCTGTATCGCTTTTCTTTCGAGTGGATTCCCGGAGGCAAAGACATGTTTCTTGTGGTAAGCACCACTTTCAATTCTTTGATCACCCATGGTTTGTTGTTAGGAAATATCTTACATGTTTTTTTTTTTGGGGGGGGGGGGGGTCACCAAATCAAAAACAGTGTTTGAGTATGCTAAACTAGCTGCATTCACTAGCTAAGTTTTAAAAAATGCTACAATCTCTCACTCTCTTGCTTCTCCTTCATTTTTTGAAGAAATTAATTTGTTCAAAACTATTCAACTATTGTCTTCTCTCTCTTTGAGTCAACTAGATTCATCTTTGATCCTTTGATTGGGTGCACAACATGTCAATTCATGCTGCAAGAGCTCTAATAGGTTGGAGGACGTCCTCTGGAAATTGTCAAAGTTACTGTGCAAGTCTATGGAAGGGGGTGAGGACCACAAGCCTCCTAGGTTTTGTATTGAAGTCAATGTACCCAGAGGAGAATGGACACAAGCTGTCCTCCAGCTACACCATGGTACTACCCTACAGAGTGCTGTTGAGGCTACTGTAGTCCTTCATTGCAAAACAGTTTGCTTTAATCGATTATTTGGTGACGTGAATATATTTAGTTAATTTTTTTCTAAAAAAGGATAACTTTAATGTTTCACTATTTACATTTTGAAATAAAATGAAATTCAAAAAAAGTAATTTGTTACTTTACTCTGTTATCCACAACAGTAATTGGATTAAGTAAAGCATTACTTTTGTAACACATTACCTCCAATACTGCTGACTACTGGACAAAAAACGAATAGAAAGTGGTTGACAGTAGTAAAGGTAGCTACAGTATGTTAGCTACCATCATTAATAATGTTATATTCATCATTTAATTACAATGTTACCTCATGGTTTTCACAGATAATGAATACACCTCTAATAACATTACCGTCAACACTGCTGACTAATGGACAAAATACTAAAAGAAAGTTGTTGAGCGTAGTAAAGGTAGCTACAGTATGTTATCTACCATCATGAATAATGTTATGTTAATGATTTAATTACCATGTTACCTCATGTTTTGCACAGATAATGAATGAATGAACGATGTAGGCCGTGTGTAGTGGTTAACGGTTAGTAAGGGGAATAAGGCACCCAATATTTTCATGGGTGCACAGAGGACCTGAGGTGCCGACGGGATGGAGGGGGGGAAGCCTCTGCATTTAGCATTTCACAAACACCTGGGGTGTATTCATTGGTCCACACCGTAGCAAAATGGTTTCCATTGCTAGGAGAGTTTCTATTGGACAAATTCAAGGTAGTTCTCTGCCCGTTTAGTTCTGTATGGTTCCTCGTGAATACACCCCCTCCAATCTTGAACCTCAAACCTTATGTCTAATTGGGTACTTTAAAAGGGATATTCAAACTGAGTTATTTCAGGGGATATTCAAACTGAGGTACTGCAGGGAATATTCAAACTGGGGTACTGTATGGGGATATTCAAACTGAGGTACTGTAGGGGATATTCAAACTGAGGTACTGTAGGGGATATTCAAACTGAGGTACTGTAGGGGATATTTAAACTGAGGTATTTCAGGGGATATTCAAACTGGGGGACTGCAGGGGATATTCAAACTGGGGTACTGTATGGGGATATTCAAACTGAGGTACTGTAGGGGATATTCAAACTGAGGTACTTCAGGGGATATTCAAACTGGGGTAATGCAGGGGATATTCAAACTGGGGTACTGTAGGGGATATTCAAACTGAGGTACTGTAGGGGATATTCAAACTGAGGTACTGTAGGGGATATTCAAGCTGAGGTATTTCAGGGAATATTCAAACTGGGGGACTGCAGGGGATATTCAAACTGGGGTACTTCAAGGGATATTCAAACTGAGGTATTTCAGGGGATATTCAAACTGGGGTACTGTAGGGGATATTCAAACTGGGGTACTTCAAGGGATATTCAAACTGAGGTATTTCAGGGGATATTCAAGCTGGGGTACTGTAGGTGATATTCAAACTGGGGTACTGTAGGGGATATTCTAACTGGGGTACTTCAAGGGATATTCAAACTGAGGTATTTCAGGGGATATTCAAACTGGGGTACTGTAGGGGATATTCAAACTGAGGTACTGTAGGGGATATTCAAACTGAGGTACTGTAGGGGATATTCAAACTGGGGTACTGTAGGGGAGATTTAAAATGAGGTACTTCAGGGGATATTCAAACTGGGGTACTGGAGGGAATATTCAAACTGAGGTACTTCAGGGGATATTCAAACTGAGGTCTTGCAGGGGATATTCAAACGGAGGTACTTCAGGGGATATTCAAACTGGGGTACTGGAGGGGATATTCAAACTGTGGTACTGTAGGGGATATTCAAACTGGGGTACTGTAGGGGAGATTTAAAATGAGGTACTGTAGGGGATATTCAAACTGGGGTACTGGAGGGAATATTCAAACTGAGGTACTTCAGGGGATATTCAAACTAGGGTACTGTAGGGGATATTCAAACTGAAGTCTTGCAGGGGATATTCAAACGGAGGTACTTCAGGGGATATTCAAACTGGGGTACTGTAGGGGATATTCAAACTGGGGTACTGTAGGGGATATTCAAACTGGGGTGCTGCAGGGGATATTCAAACTGAGGTATTGCAGGGGATATTCAAACTGAGGTATTGCAGGGGATATTCAAACTGAGGTACTTCAGGGGATATTCAAACTGAGGTATTGCAGGGGATATTCAAACTAGGGTACTGTAGGGGATATTCAAACTGGGGTACTTCAGGGGGTCTGTGAAAAGATTGATACAAGCCGTATGCCTAATTTGTTACTTTAACCAGGGATATTCAAACTGGGGTACTGTAGGGGATATTCAAACTAGGGTACTTCAGGGGGTCTGTGAAAAGATTGATACAAGCCGTATGCCTAATTTGTTACTTTAACCAGGGATATTCAAACTGGGGTACTACAGGGGATCTGATTGATGCAAAAATTTAAAAAAGTAAAACAACCCAAAAAATATCTTACATGTTTTTTTTTTTTGGGGGGGGGGGGTCACCAAATCAAAAACAGTGTTTGAGTATGCTAAACTAGCTGCATTCACTAGCTAAGTTTTAAAAAATGCTACAATCTCTCACTCTCTTGCTTCTCCTTCATTTTTTGAAGAAATTAATTTGTTCAAAACTATTCAACTATTGTCTTCTCTCTTTGAGTCAACTAGATTCATCTTTGATCCTTTGATTGGGTGCACAACATGTCAATTCATGCTGCAAGAGCTCTAATAGGTTGGAGGACGTCCTCTGGAAATTGTCAAAGTTACTGTGCAAGTCTATGGAAGGGGGTGAGGACCACAAGCCTCCTAGGTTTTGTATTGAAGTCAATGTACCCAGAGGAGAATGGACACAAGCTGTCCTCCAGCTACACCATGGTACTACCCTACAGAGTGCTGTTGAGGCTACTGTAGTCCTTCATTGCAAAACAGTTTGCTTTAATCGATTATTTGGTGACGTGAATATATTTAGTTAATTTTTTTCTAAAAAAGGATAACTTTAATGTTTCACTATTTACATTTTGAAATAAAATGAAATTCAAAAAAAGTAATTTGTTACTTTACTCTGTTATCCACAACAGTAATTGGATTAAGTAAAGCATTACTTTTGTAACACATTACCTCCAATACTGCTGACTACTGGACAAAAAACTAATAGAAAGTGGTTGACAGTAGTAAAGGTAGCTACAGTATGATAGCTACCATCATTAATACTGTTATATTCATCATTTAATTACAATGTTACCTCATGGTTTTCACAGATAATGAATACACCTCTAATAACATTACCGTCAACACTGCTGACTAATGGACAAAATACTAAAAGAAAGTTGTTGAGCGTAGTAAAGGTAGCTACAGTATGTTATCTACCATCATGAATAATGTTATGTTAATGATTTAATTACCATGTTACCTCATGTTTTGCACAGATAATGAATGAATGAATGAACGATGTAGGCCGTGTGTAGTGGTTAACGGTTAGTAAGGGGAATAAGGCACCCAATATTTTCATGGGTGCACAGAGGACCTGAGGTGCCGACGGGATGGAGGGGGGGAAGCCTCTGCATTTAGCATTTCACAAACACCTGGGGTGTATTCATTGGTCCACACCGTAGCAAAATGGTTTCCATTGCTAGGAGAGTTTCTATTGGACAAATTCAAGGTAGTTTTCTGGACGTTTAGTTCTGTATGGTTCCTTGTGAATACACCCCCTCCAATCTTGAACCTCAAACCTTATGCCTAATTGGGTACTTTAACAAGGGATATTCAAACTGAGTTATTTCAGGGGATATTCAAACTGAGGTACTGCAGGGAATATTCAAACTGGGGTACTGTATGGGGATATTCAAACTTAGGTACTGTAGGGGATATTCAAACTGAGGTACTGTAGGGGATATTTAAACTGAGGTACTGTAGGGGATATTCAAACTGAGGTACTGTAGGGGATATTCAAACTGAGGTACTGTAGGGGATATTTAAACTGAGGTATTTCAGGGGATATTCAAACTGGGGGACTGCAGGGGATATTCAAACTGGGGTACTGTATGGGGATATTCAAACTGAGGTACTGTAGGGGATATTCAAACTGAGGTACTTCAGGGGATATTCAAACTGGGGTAATGCAGGGGATATTCAAACTGGGGTACTGTAGGGGATATTCAAACTGAGGTACTGTCGGGGATATTCAAACTGAGGTACTGTAGGGGATATTCAAACTGAGGTACTTCAGGGGATATTCAAACTGGGGTACTGTAGGTGATATTCAAACTGGGGTACTGTAGGGGATATTCAAACTGGGGTACTTCAAGGGATATTCAAACTGAGGTATTTCAGGGGATATTCAAACTGGGGTACTGTAGGGGATATTCAAACTGGGGTACTTCAAGGGATATTCAAACTGAGGTATTTCAGGGGATATTCAAACTGGGGTACTGTAGGGGATATTCAAACTGAGGTACTGTAGGGGATATTCAAACTGAGGTACTGTAGGGGATATTCAAACTGGGGTACTGTAGGGGAGATTTAAAATGAGGTACTTCAGGGGATATTCAAACTGGGGTACTGGAGGGAATATTCAAACTGAGGTACTTCAGGGGATATTCAAACTAGGGTACTGTAGGGGATATTCAAACTGAGGTCTTGCAGGGGATATTCAAACGGAGGTACTTCAGGGGATATTCAAACTGGGGTACTGTAGGGGATATTCAAACTGGGGTACTGTATGGGGATATTCAAACTGAGGTACTGTAGGGGATATTCAAACTGAGGTACTGTAGGGGATATTCAAACTGAGGTACTGTAGGGGATATTTAAACTGAGGTACTGTAGGGGATATTCAAACTGAGGTACTGTAGGGGATATTCAAACTGAGGTACTGTAGGGGATATTTAAACTGAGGTATTTCAGGGGATATTCAAACTGGGGTACTGTATGGGGATATTCAAACTGAGGTACTGTAGGGGATATTCAAACTGAGGTACTTCAGGGGATATTCAAACTGGGGTAATGCAGGGGATATTCAAACTGGGGTACTGTAGGGGATATTCAAACTGAGGTACTGTCGGGGATATTCAAACTGAGGTACTGTAGGGGATATTCAAACTGAGGTACTTCAGGGGATATTCAAACTGGGGTACTGTAGGTGATATTCAAACTGGGGTACTGTAGGGGATATTCAAACTGGGGTACTTCAAGGGATATTCAAACTGAGGTATTTCAGGGGATATTCAAACTGGGGTACTGTAGGGGATATTCAAACTGGGGTACTTCAAGGGATATTCAAACTGAGGTATTTCAGGGGATATTCAAACTGGGGTACTGCAGGTGATATTCAAACTGGGGTACTGTAGGGGATATTCAAACTGGGGTACTTCAAGGGATATTCAAACTGAGGTATTTCAGGGGATATTCAAACTGGGGTACTGTAGGGGATATTCAAACTGAGGTACTGTAGGGGATATTCAAACTGAGGTACTGTAGGGGATATTCAAAATGGGGTACTGTAGGGGAGATTTAAAATGAGGTACTTCAGGGGATATTCGAACTGGGGTACTGGAGGGAATATTCAAACTGAGGTACTTCAGGGGATATTCAAACTAGGGTACTGTAGGGGATATTCAAACTGAGGTCTTGCAGGGGATATTCAAACGGAGGTACTTCAGGGGATATTCAAACTGGGGTACTGTAGGGGATATTCAAACTGGGGTACTGTAGGGGATATTCAAACTGGGGTACTGTAGGGGAGATTTAAAATGAGGTACTTCAGGGGATATTCAGACTGGGGTACTGGAGGGAATATTCAAACTGAGGTACTTCAGGGGATATTCAAACTAGGGTACTGTAGGGGATATTCAAACTTAGGTCTTGCAGGGGATATTCAAACGGAGGTACTTCAGGGGATATTCAAACTGGGGTACTGTAGGGGATATTCAAACTGGGGTACTGTAGGGGATATTCAAACTGGGGTACTGCAGGGGATATTCAAACTGAGGTATTGCAGGGGATATTCAAACTGAGGTATTGCAGGGGATATTCAAACTGAGGTACTTCAGGGGATATTCAAACTGAGGTATTGCAGGGGATATTCAAACTGGGGTACTGTAGGGGATATTCAAACTGGGGTACTTCAGGGGGTCTGTGAAAAGATTGATACAAGCCGTATGCCTAATTTGTTACTTTAACCAGGGATATTCAAACTGGGGTACTGTAGGGGATATTCAAACTGGGGTACTTCAGGGGGTCTGTGAAAAGATTGATACAAGCCGTATGCCTAATTTGTTACTTTAACCAGGGATATTCAAACTGGGGTACTACAGGGGATCTGATTGATGCAAAAATTTTAAAAAGTAAAACAACCCAAAAAAGTATATGTTTTTATGAATATTGTGAGTAACAACCGAATAAACACATTTTGAGTCACATACATACAGTAGAAAATACTAACAAATGTTCTTTATAACGATGTCAACCTTATTTCACAATTTATGTAGTTTAATCAGGAAGGCTGGTCTGAATGCTGGTTTAACTTCATCCAGTAAGCATAACATAATTCACTTCATTTCCCATTCTACGGGCATAGTGAGAATGACTTTCGTATTAGCAATGTGCGGAAATGTAATTTACCTATTTACTTTATAGCCTAGCACGACACAATAATGCACATTCCTCATGCTTGCCTTGCTGTTTAACTTAATCTTGCAATTATCCTCTCTGTCAACCAATGGCCGTAAATCTTGAGATGTAGCTATACACTACATGACCAAAAGTATGTGGAGCCCTGCTCGCAAAATCATGGGCATTAATTTGTAGTTTCCCCCAGTATGCTGCTATAACAGCCTCCACTCTTCAAGGAACGCTTTCCACTAGATGTTGGAACATTGCTGCGTGGACCTGCTTCCATTCAGCCGTAAGAGCTTTAGTGAGGTCAGGCATTGATGTTGGGTGATTAGGCCTGGCTCACAGTTGGGCTTCCAATTCATCCCAAAGGTGTCGATGGGGTTGAGGTCTGTGCTCCATGCAGGCCAGTCAAGTTCTTCCACACCGATCACGACAAACCATTTGCATATGGACCTTGCTTTGTGCATGGGTCCATTCTCATGCTGAAACAGGAAAGGGCCTTCCCCAAACTGTTGGCAAAAAAGTTGAAAACACAGAATTGTCTAGAATGTCATTGTATGCTGGAGCATTAAGATTTCCCTTCACTGGAACTAAGGGCGGCACCTTAGTTCCAGACCGAACCATGAAAAACAGCCCCATACCATTATTCCTTCTCCACCAAACTTTACAGTTGACACTATGCATTGGTGCAGGTAGCGTTCTCCTGGCATCTGCCAAACCCAGATGCGTCCATTGGACTGCTGCAAGTATCAGTCGCTACAAGTGGGCTGGCTACTGGTAAGCTTTCTTGACATACAGTACATTTTTGCTAACACATGGCTAATCCTCTTTTAACCAGCTAAACAGCTGTTACTGGTAAAAATGTGTTTGGAATAAAGGCTATGTTAGAGTTTACGCTCCCTCATCCAGTTACAACTATAACTGTTGGGGGGGGGGGGTGAAAATGATGACCAAATAATCTAACAAATACATTTATTTTATCATTTTAATTACTTCTCCTTGCCATTGTCATTCAGCTGATGATAAGACAAGTCAATTGGACCATTTTTGTGAACATATGATGGGGGTCTCTGGGTTGCCGGTTTGCCACGGTAGGGGTCTCTGGGCAAGAAAAGGTTGAAGACCCCTACTTTAACACCATCAACCTTCACCCCAGCAGCCATATTGGATTTCGTCCCGTACGAGACACACTGCCACTCGGAAACTTTCACCTACTGCTCCCTATCTTTTGATGATAATGATAATGCGCCTTAGCGTCACCCAGGATAAAATACTTAATTTCAATGGCTGACACCTGAAAGAGAGACATATAAAATCTGCCAGATATGTCTAACTCTCAAACAACAGTCAAGTTCTTTCCAGGATTTTCTTTCCACTGTCTTGAAGGTATTTCCTTGGTGGTGTTTCCCTCCTGGATGTACCTTTAACTGCTTCTTGTGTATGTGAACTTAATTTCCTGTCTATGTGACCTTTACTTCCAGAGGTCATGTCACCTATGACCCTCCCTCAGGTTGGGGATGGTTGTGGCGAGGAGGTCCCAACTTTTGAAGGACCGTTTTAAGGAAGGTTTTTCTCTTTGCCCATTAGGCTCATAACAACTCAACAGAGACGGTCCAGTCAGTGGTTGCAAACAGTCCTACACATCCTCCATTTTCTCACTTTCCAGAAAGCTAGAGTCAGTTCTTCCACCAAAAACTCCCCAGACTCTATCTCCACCAAATCCCTGAGGAACAAATCAAGCGTGGGCTGCTCTACAATCTCTGCAACACCAGCCTGTAGCCCTGACATCTTCTGAAAACAGTCTCTTGATGTTGAATGTCCTGTGTGTGCCCACTATCAGAGCTTGCCCAGTTACTCTCTCTGTCTCTGCCTCTGTCTGCTGCTGACATTTTAATCCCTTTTGTTGTGATCTCAGTCCCAGCTAAAGTGCCTTCAGAAAGTATTCACATCCTTTGACTTTTTCCAAATTTTGTTGTTACAACGTGGAATTCGAAATGGATTTAATTGTCATTGTTTGTCAGCAATCACACCAAATACTCTGTAATATCAAAATGGAAGAAAAATTTGAAAATAGTTTTTTTTTAAAGTAAAATAAAACACATATATCTTGATTAAATAAGTAGTCAACCCCCTGAGTCAATACATGTTAGAATCACCTTTAGTAGCGATTACAGCTTTTAGTGTTTCTGGGCACGTCTCTAAGAGCTTTCCACGCCTGGATTGTGCAATGTTTGACCATTATTCTTTAATAAATCCTTCAAGCTCTGTTGATCATTGCTAGACAACAATTTTCAGGTCTTGCCATAGACATTCAAGCAGATTTAAGTCCAAACTGTAACTCAAAAACATTCACTGTCTTCTTGGTAAGAAACTCCAGTGTAGATGTGGCCTTGTGTTTCAGGTGTTGTCCTGCTGAAAGGTGAATTAATATCCCAGTGTCTGGTGGAAAGTAGACTGAACCAGGTTTTCCTGTAGGATTTTGCCTGTGCTTAGGTCCATTCTGTTTTTTGTTTTGTTTTTATCCTAAAGAACTCCACAGTCCTTCACAATTACAGGCATACCCATGATGCATGTTTAGGAATATTTGTATTCTGTATAGGCGTCCATCTTTTCACTCTGTCAATTAGGTTAGAATTGTGGAGAAACCACAATGTTGTTTATCCATCCTAAGTTTTCTTCTATCACAGCCATTAAACTCTAACTGTTTTAAAGTCACCATTGGCTTCATGGTGAAATCCCATCCAAAAGTGTAATTAATAACTTCACCATGCTCAAAGGGATATTCAGTGTCTGCTTTTAAAATGACTTACCTATCTACCAATATGTGCTCTTCTTTGCAAGGCATTGGAAAAACTCCCTGGTCTTTGTGGTTGAATCTGTGTTTGAAATTCGCTGCTCAAATTAGATAATTGTATGTGTATTTGTATTTATTAAGGATCCCCATTCTCTGCTGCCTTGGCAACTGCTACTCTTCCTGGGTCCAGCAACATTCAGGCAGTTATATACTATTTTAAATATTACATTTCATAACACTTTTTACAACACATTAAGTGTGTGCCCTCTGGCCAGTACTCTATCATCACATATCTACAATACAAAGTCCATGTGTACGTGTGTGTAGAGTGTGTGTTTTATCATGTGTATGTGTGTCTATGCCTGTGTGTGTGTGTCTCTTCACGGTCCCCGCTGTTCCATTAGGGGTGTGGATTACAGAGATGAGGTAGTCATTAAAAAATCACGTTAAACACTGTTATTGCAGACCAATTGAGTCCATGCAACTTATTATTATGTGACTTGTTAAAACCTGTTACGGCTGCAATCCCGATATCGGGATCGATATGACAACTACCAGTGAAAATAGAGGGCGCAAAATTTAAACCACAGAAATCTCATAAGTACAATTCCTAAAACATACATGTGTTTTATATAATTTTAAAGCTATTCTCGTTGTTAATCCCACCAAAGTGTCCGATTTCAAATAGGCTTTTCAGCGAAAGCACTAAAAACGATTATGTTAGGTCTCCACCAAACCACAATAAGCACAGCCATTTTCCAGCAAAATATAGCATTCACAAAAAGCAGAAATAAAGATTAAATGAATCACTAAACTTGAATTATCTTCATCAGATGACACTCATAGGACTTCATGTTACACAATACATGCATGTTTTGTTTGATAAAGTTCATATTTATATAAAAAAAATCTGAGTTTACATTGCCGCGTTAGATTCACTAGTTCCAAAAACATCAAGTGATTTTGCATAGCCACATCGTTTCAACAGAAATACTCATCATAAATGTAGATGATAATATAAGTTATACACATGGAATTATAGATATACCTCTCCTTAATGCAACCGCTGTGTCAGGTTTCAATAAAAGGTTACGGAAAAAGCAACCCATGCAATAATCTGAGACGGCACTCAGAACAGTAGCCAAATTAGCCTCCATGTTGAAGTCAACAGAAACCAGAAAATACATGATAAATGTTTACTTACCTTTGATGAACTTCATCAGAATGCAGTCCTAGGAATCCCAGGTCCACAATAAATGCTTGATTTGTTCGAAAATGTCCGTTATTTATGTCCAATTAGCTACTTTGTTTAGAGCGTTTGGTAAACAATTCCAAAGTCACAAAGCGCGTCCACTATAACGTGACGAAATGTCCAAAAGTTCCGTAACAGTCAGTAGAAACATTTCAAACGATGTACTGAATCAATCTTTAGAATGTTGTTTACATATATCTTGAATAACATTCCAACCGGAGAATTAGAATGACTTCTGATGAGCGGTGGAACGCAAGTCCTTCCCCTGTGAACGTGCCTGGTGAAAGCATGGTCCACTCATGGCTGTGGTGACTATTTCCTGTGTCAATCTATCCCCCTTCACATTAGAGTCATCAGACAAAGTTCTATTGACTGCTGACATCTAGTGGAAGGCGTGGGAAGTAAAAACTTCAACCTTGGTTGAAAATCTGCCACCTCCAGAAAAAAAACAAGAAGTGTAATTTCTCAGGTTTTTGCCTGCTATATGAGTTCTGTTATACTCACAGACATAATTCAAACAGTTTTAGAAAATTCAGAGTTTTCTATCCAATACTAATAATACTATGCAAATATTAGCAACTATGACTGAGGAGCAGGTCGTTTGATATGGGCACCTTTCATCCAAGCTACTCAATACTGCCCCTGCAGCCATAAAAAGTCAATTTATTTAGGCTTTCCATAGCAAACGGGGTTGAATACTTATTGAGTCAAGACATTTTAGCTTTTCATTAAAAAAATATGTCACTGACATTATTGGTTATTGGTTATTGTGTGTAGGCCAGTTACAAAAACAAAACTTAATTTAATTAATTTTAAATTCAGGCTGTAAAATGTGGAAAAAGTCTAAGGATATGTATATATATATATATATATATATTCCTGTTTTATTTTATTAGGATCCCCGATAGCCAACGCCAATGGCGACGGCTTGTCTTACTGGGGTCCGACACATAACAAAAAAGACATCACAGACAAAATACTATGATTTACATTTAAAAACATTATCATGTTGTGTGTGTGTGTGTGTGTGTGTGTTTGCATCTGTCAGTTACACTTACTAGTCTGTGCATACACACAAAAAGTAGGTCCCATGGGGGAGAGGAGTTGTGAAGTGAGTTTTATTTGTTTGTTTTTTAACCAGGTTTGCTGTTCACTTGTGCTATATGAGGTGGAAGTGAGATCCATGCAATCATGGCTCTGTATAATACTGTATGTTTTTTGGAATTTGTTCTTTGCTACCTGGAAAATGCTTGCCAAGGAAGTCATCTCCATCTGGTTCTCCTCCTCCATCCTGTAGTGAAGTAGACTGAGAACACCAAGAAGAGTGTTCCAATCAGCGCTGGTCCCATGTCATAAGTCGTGGAAACCGAAGGCAGTGGCATGCTGTTAAGCGGATGAGGGTGATTGCGAGAGTTTCGGAGCAGATTGACATAAGGAATAGCTTCGCTGCACTGGTGCCTGATTTACCTGCGCCTTCATCGCTGGGACTGACTGTGTCTGCAACGGTGGTGCTTTCTCCAACTACGCTGTCTCCAACTACGCTGACTCCAACTTCGCTGTCTCCAACTACGCTGTCTCCAACTACGCTGTCTCCAACTACGCTGACTCCAACTACGCTGACTCCAACTACGCTGTCTCCAACTACGCTGTCTCCAACTACGCTGACTCCAACTACGCTGTCTCCAACTACGCTGTCTCCAACTACGCTGACTCCAACTACGCTGACTCCAACTACGCTGTCTCCAACTACGCTGTCTCCAACTACGCTGACTCCAACTTCGCTGTCTCCAACTACGCTGTCTCCAACTACGCTGTCTCCAACTACGCTGTCTCCAACTACGCTGACTCCAACTACGCTGTCTCCAACTACGTTGTCTCCAACTACGCTGACTCCAACTACGCTGTCTCCAACTATGCTGACTCCAACTACGCTGTCTCCAACTATGCTGTCTCCAACTACACTGACTCCGGCAGCAGTTTTGTAGTCGAGTTCGGCTCCTTTCCCTCTCTCTGGATCTGACAGCCTGCTGTGGAAGGTCGTACGCTATCCTACTTCCTGTGAAAGGCTCAACAAATTGTGTGAGGGGTGGGAATGGGCTGATTTCTCAATTCCCTTTTCCAGGTATTTGGCAGTTCCAGTGGTGTAAAGTACTTGAGTAAAAATACTTCAAAGTACTACTTAAGTAATTTTTTGGTGTATCTGTACTTTACTATTTATATTTTGGACAACTTTTACTTTTACTCCTGTCACGACTGTCCTGATCAGGTCAGGTTACAGGAGACCACAAACCTACAGATTACTTCTCAACCCCAACAGAGGAGGAGAGATCTAGGGGTCTGAATATGTGGGTTTTTTATGATCCCTCACGCCACTGGTAAATCTCAGGCCACAGACAAATTCCTT
This sequence comes from Oncorhynchus mykiss, assembly GCF_057628025.1. Classification (NCBI taxonomy): domain Eukaryota; kingdom Metazoa; phylum Chordata; class Actinopteri; order Salmoniformes; family Salmonidae; genus Oncorhynchus; species Oncorhynchus mykiss. Next base: position 12,024,354 of record NC_143022.1, on the reverse strand, counting down.
TGTCCTGTTACTATGGAGAACCAGCCTCAGAACATTAAACATGAAATAAAGGGACTTTGGAACAATGGTTCTCGTCAGCCACCATGGTGGTCATGACGATAGATGGAATATGAAAATGTATGTCATTTTTGTTTTGTTATTAAAAGTTAATAGATGAAGTTATTACGAAAACATTGTAACGTGAAGAGTTTTCCTAGTATATGTTTGATGTTAATGCATTGTACGTTGTATGGAAAATATCCAAATCAAAGAGAATGTTTTGGGAAAGATGAAATATGAAGGCTGGTCTAAGCGGGTGAATTCAAGTTGAACCATCTAGCCTCCACCTCCCATCGAATCGTGGTATCTACACTGTTTCATTCCAACGCTGTGAGCTCTGAGCTACAGAGTTGTCTGTCCTCAGAAGACCCCTTCCAGAGCAAGGGTGAGGGAACAGACTCCTAAGCCAAAAGGACACTGACATCGAGAGGACGATCAGAGAGGTGCGCTGGAGTTTTGCATCATCGAGCAGCCTGAACGGTCTGCGCAGAGAATAATCCTCTGAGATCTTCCTCACGTAATTACATCATTATATTCTGACCCATAAGAGCGGCAGATTGGGGCAAGGCTAGGGTTAGAATAGCATAGCTGACAAATTCACCCAAATGTATATTTCTCTTGTGTACTTTCTTTTTCCTCTCTCTCTTTGAAATCCCCATTTTGGGTAACACGCGCCATAGTGTGTCGGCCCGTTATACTAAGTTCTAATCAATAGCCTATAATATGTGTTGTCTATGTGGATCTTTTATCATCATTTTAGCTTTCTCGTAAATAAATATTCAACTAAGATTGGTGTGGTACGAACTCATTGGTGAGACCCGGGTCCGTGCAGATTCACGGACTATACGACGTTCAGAACGAGATTGTAGAGGTAACTGGTTAATTAGCTGCTGTTTTAAAATCGATATTCTAATATTCTTTGAGTTAATTTGGGAAATAGATATAAAAAAAAACTAGTTTTCCCATGGTGCCCCAGGTTAATGAGTTAATTCAAGTAGATCTGACCAAATTATGAAAGACAAGCATTGTAATTTTGAATTCCGTAAAGTGAGTGTGGAAGAGGTGAAAAAATTATTGTTGTCTATCAACAATGACAAGCCACCATGATGGAAAATCACTGAGGATAATAGAGGATGACATTGCCACTCCTATTTTCCATATCTTCAATTTAAGCCTACTAGAAAGTGTGTGCCCTCAGGCATGGAGTGAAGCAAAAGTAATTCCTCTACCTAAGAATAGTAAAGCCCCCTTTACTGGCTCAAATAGCCAACCAATCAGCCTGTTACCAACCCTTAGTAAACTTGTGTTTGACCAGATGCTTTGCTATTTCACAGTAAACAAATTGACAACAGACTTTTAGCATGCTTATAGGACAGGAAATTCAACAAGCACAGCACTTACACAAATGACTGATGATTGCCACAGAGTAATTAATGATAAAAAATACTGTGGGGGCTGTTTTGTTAGACTTCAGTGCAGCTTTTGACATTATCGATTATACTCTGCTGTTGGAAAAACATATGTGTTACAGCTTTACACCCCCTGCTATATTGCAGAAAACGAGTTATGTGTCTAACAGAACATAGAGAGTGTTCTGTAATGGAAGCCTCACCAACATAATCCAGGTAGAATCAGGAATTCCCCAGGGTAGCCTTTTTCAATCTTTACTAATGACATGCCACTGACATGCCAGCGACCGAAATTACTGCAACATTTAACAAAGAGCTGCAGTTAGTTTCAGAATGGGCAGCAAGGAATAAGTTAGGACTAAATATTTGAAAAACTAAAAGCATTGTATTTAGGACAATCATTCACTAAATCCTAAACCTCAACTAAATCTTGTAATTAATTATGTGGAAATTGAGCAAGTTGAGGTGACTAAATTTCTTGGAGTAACTCTGGATTGGGAACTATCATGGTCAAAACATATTGATACAACAGTAGCTAAAATGGGGAGAAGTCTGTCCATAATAAAGCACTGCTCTGCCTTCTTAAAAAACACTATCAAGGCAGGTCCTACAGGCCCTAGTTTTGTCGCCCCTGGACTACTGTTCAGTTGTGTGGTCAGGTGCCACAAAGAGAGACTTAGGAAAATTGCAATTGGCTCAGAACAGGGCACCACGGCTGGCCCATAGATGTACACAGAGAGCTAACATTAATTATATGCATGTCAATCTCTCCTGGCTCAAAGTGGAGGAGAGATTGACTTGATCACTACTTGTATTTGTGAGAGCGATTGACATGTTGAATGCACCAAGCTATATGTTTGAACTACTGGCGCACAGCCTGGACACCCATCCATACCCCACAAGACATGCCACCAGAGGTCTCTTCACAGTCCCCAAGTCCAGAACAGACTATGGGAGGTGCACAGTACTACATAGAGCCATGACTACATGGAACTCTGTTCCACATCAAGTAACTCATGCAGGCAGTAAAAATGGAACAGCGGGGACTGTGAAGCAACACAAACATAGACACACAATAACATACGCACTATACACACACGTATGTTTTGTGTTGTAGATATGTGGTAGTAGAGTAGGGGCCTGAGGGCACACACTTAATGTGTTGTGAAGTCTGTTGCGAATGTAATGTAATGTTTTTAAAATGGTATAACTGCCTTGGCAGCAGCTAATGGGGATCCATAACAAATAAAAAGACAAATACCTGGGGACTGTGAAAAGACCCCTGGTGGCATGTCTGGTGGAGTAAGTGTGTGTCAGTGCTGTGTGTAAGTTGACTATAGAAACTATTTGTAGCACATTAATGTTTCTTATAAAAACAAGAAGCGATTACAGTCAGTCTTTCCTCAAATCTAGGCCAGGGGAGACTGGCATGCATAGTATTGATATGAGCCCTCTAATTCCAATGACGAGCTAAATGTGCCGCTCTGTTCTGGGCTGCAGCTTATCGAGGTACTTCTTTACAGTACTTGACCACATCAATGGATAAAATTATCCAGATAAGATCACTAGAGCCTGTAGGATTTACTTTGTGGAGTGTGGTCTCAAAAAAAGAGGAGCATCTCTTTAAAACACAGACAGACCTCTGTTTATGTTCTATATGAGGAACTGTGGGGGGCGGTGATGAATGTAACGCACAGCCCTTTAGAAATACTGCAGCAGACGGGCACCTTTCAATTTCGTCTCCATGTTAGACAATTGAACTTACCACATCTTGAGAGGCAATGGATTTCTCTTCTGGTTAACATTTTTTCCCTTCGTGCTTTGCGACTGCTGCATACCCCTCTGGTATCGTGAATAAATGTTATCTTTGACTGAACCTCGGGGTCACACTTGCATTTTTTCATCTGTGCAGAGAGCGAGTATATATTTACTTGGCACAGGATAAAGAATGAAGGAGTTGCTCTCTGGATAAACCTTCTTCATGGTGACCAAGTTTGCCATTACAGGCTCCAGTTATATTGTACATAGATTTAATTGATACTGTTTTCACGATATCAACACGTTTATGGTGGGGATACAGTATATTCTGACAGATTATATCCTATTTACTGTGTTGAATCGACACCACCCACTATTTCGTATTATTTTTTATAGCGTTGAGATCTGATCAAATCTATTTGTTGCTTATGAGCTGACAAGGTATAAATCTGTCGTTCTGCCCCTGAACAAGGCAGTGTACCCACTGTTCCTAGGCTGTCATTGAAAATAAGAATTTGTTCTTAACTGACTTGCCTAGTTAAATAAAGGTAAAATAAAATTTTCAAATTATACAAGACATGCAGCATTTGACCGCAGCCGTCTGGTCAAGCAAACATGCTCTCTCCTGACACACACTGACTGACCTCTGAGCCAGACACGCTCACACAGCTCTCTCTCTCTTTCACACACGCCCAGGCTGAACCAGCCGCCAATGACCTCCCGTGATTAGGATTCTGTGGCGAACTCTGCTGCCACTTTCAATTGGCACCAACATGGAAGCTGAGTAATAAGGCAGGTCTGCTGGATCAGCAGGGGGGAAGCGTGGAACAGATCAGCCAACACTGGTATCAGCGGTGGGATCTTGTGTGTGGCTGTACGGTTTATTACAAATGGGCAGAGCATGGTTGGACTGGATAGCGGGTCAGATGGGGTGGAGAGAGTTAGTATCATTGTTACGCTTGAGGCCTTGAGAGATACTGATGATGGGGAAACCACAAGAGACATAAAATATAATGGAAGACATACAGAGACAGAGAGAGACAGAAAGAGAATGGACAATTACAAAAGGAGGACAGATCTACAGAAAACCTCAAACTTAACTAAACTTGCTTCACAAAAACACTTTCTAGACTACTTGATGGGCTTCTGTGGCACCTCAACTTTTACTACAAACAACACACAGATACTCAGAAAAGTACCGCAGTGTGTGTGTGTGTGTGTGTGTGTGTGTGTGTGTGTGTGTGTGTGTGTGTGTGTGTGTGTGTGTGTGTGTGTGTGTGTGTGTGTGTGTGTGTGTGTGTGTGTGTGTGTGACAGGGAGAGGGGATGTGTAACTGACTTTCCATTCTAAATTCCCTGGGCTTTAGAGCTTTTGCCCCACCTCTTGAGATTCACAATGCAAACAGAACAACAGCCAGCCCATTTCCAATTACACATTCACATTTAATCAGTATGTTCACTTGTAGGGTAGTATACAGTAGAATAGTATTTCCAGCCTCGGAGTAAAATACCCAACTGTCTCTAGATATCATCGTCAACCTAGTCCTAGTTAGACGCTGATTGATATTAGCATACTCCGGTCTCTCACTATGACAAGCTGCAAGGCATCTCACTGACACACAGTAGCTGCAGCAGTTTTTTTTTCAGTCCCTAAAAAAGGCCACGTCTACCCCGCCCCTATCACTTATAACTAACCTTTTAGCACAAGACAAACTGGGAACAGCTGCTAGCTACAGCGCTAACTGACCTGTCTCATTGTGAAGCTAGCGCTAACTCACCTATCTCATTGTGAAGCTAGCGCTAACTGACCTGTCTTGTTGTGAAGCTAGCGCTAACTGACCTGTCTCGTTGTGAAGCTAACGCTAACTGACCTGTCTCATTGTGAAGCTAGCGCTAACTGACCTGTCTTGTTGTGAAGCTAGCGCTAACTGACCTGTCTCGTTGTGAAGCTAACGCTAACTGACCTGTCTCATTGTGAAGCTAGCGCTAACTGACCTGTCTCATTGTGAAGCTAGCGCTAACTGACCTGTCTCATTGTAAAGCTAGCGCTAACTGACCTGTCTTATTGTGAAGCTAGCGCTAACTGACCTGTCTCATTGAAAAGCTAGCGCTAAGCATGGCCTGATGCTCCTTGCTTTCTTTTTCTTTTTTTCCCCCTCATGTTATAAGTCTATTATATATCTCTGTAAAAACATTTTATATTTGTTGAATCTCTCATATATTTGTTGAATCTCACTTTTTTTTTTACTTCAGTTGGAATTGACAGTTATATCTAGATATTCAATCTCTAAAGGTTGTGAGCTCTTTCAACCAGCTCTTTCTGGTTGAGCAGAGGGCCTTGATGGTCAAGAAACATTCACCAAGACAGGGTTGAAACAAGGTTTTGACAGGTGGAACTGTGTAAATGAGCACCAGAGGAACTCTTGGACACAGCTAGAACATGAAACCTTAATCTGTAAAAGCTCATGCTGACAACCTAGACACGGTGGTCGTGTGTTAGGCGTCTTGGGGCTGCGGAGAAACAATTAAACACCTGTTTAAGGTTTTGTTTCATAGCAACCGGGGTGTTCATTAAAGAGGCTCATCACCGGATGCTATATTTGGCTTGCTGCACTCAGGGTGGGCAAGGCAAGGCAGCACGGAGATGTCAACCATAGGAATGAAGAAAAGAAAAGGGAGGGACGGAGACAGAGAGGTAGAGAGGTTGGAAAATGGATGTCATTAAACATTAAGACGGTAAAAGACCTTGGTGAAAGAGGCTTTCGGCCCAACAATGATCGAATAAACAGGACAGGGAGGTAGCTAGTAGCTACGTGTAAGCACGGACTTACAGTGCCTCATCCTATGGTTGTTCTTCCCTAGGAGGGGATGCTTTGCAATAGTGGCAGGGTGGTGTTATTTTTGGGGGTGCTCCACCTCACCAAGGTTGAAGTCAGATTGGATCACAGCACTGCGTTGAGAGGAGCGGTGCTACCTGGGTGGTGGGGAAAGAGGGCAACCAAAAGTTGAGGTGAAATGGAATAATTTTTTCTTCTTTCCCTTTGAATTTCAAACACAGGCATACACTCATATAAGTGTGTAAAGCAGTCCTTCCCTAACTCAGGAAACTAAACCAGCTGGCATTGTTCCTTACCTGGTCCCAGTAATAAGTCAACAACCCACCATTTAGGATTTATTTTTATTTTTTGTCCTATTCAATAATGTCTCCAGTAATCTAGTGTTTGCAATATTCATGAATAGGGATTGTTCGTTCCATTCAGAAATACTAGTTTGGTTATAAGCAGTTATGCTTGGATTGTAGAGACCAAGCAAGTAGAGACTCTCACAGAAATCATCTTCTATTTTTCAAAGGGACTTTTAGCACCTTCGCCCACCTGAAAAGTCATGTCAGGCTGTAGCTATAGATATCCTCTCCACAGAACAGGAACGCGAGGTAGGCGGAGAGAACAAATAGAGGGAGAGAGAGAGGGAGGAGAGAACAGAGGGAGAAAGAGAGAAGAGAACATTCACTCATGGAATGGAATTGTCTTAAGACAGAGGGAGAGAAAGAAGTAAACAGGGAGGAGCCTCCACCTGTCAACCTATCAAAGGTGTTGAGTCATAGAGCACTGATCTCTGTGAAAACCTTAACCTAATGATCCAAGTGCTCCTCAATGTCTTCTGCTTTCACCAGCAGCACTGTATCACAGCTGCTATGGACCATGTGTGACCAGTACATCACAGCACTAGCTAGAACATAGCTCCCCTTCATAATTTCAGTGTCTTTGCCATCTTCGCCTTGCTTTTCCAATGAAACACACTCAGACTATATTTACCCAAAACAGGCTCGATTTCTCAGTGATTTAGAACATGATGATTCAGACACTATTGTGTCTCTGCGGTGTTGATTTGTTGTGACAGGCTCATTAATCCACATCTAATTGTCTAGCATTAGCTAACATGATGAATAGAAGCGATGCTCACGGATTTCCTTTGAGAACTGTAAATTATGGTAATCTGCGGGTTATGAAAAAAAACTACCGTTATCTTCACAGTGCAGTTGCCAAAACAAAGACGATCGATCTGTGATCTCAGCCAAATAGCCTCTGTTAACTTTTTCATCGAAAGACTCTAGATAAGATAATTCAGCTGCTTTTGTTAACCCTTTGAAACAAATATCGTAGAATATTATAGAATAATCTACTTCTGGAAATGTTTGCTTGTTAATAAACTAAATTGGAAAATATTTCAAATGGATCTAGCACTTACAACTTCCATTTTATTTAACTTTGCTGTTGAAGTATAAACAACCAAATTACATAACCAATTCACGGGATTGGTTAACTCTTGAGATTCCTAGGGTCTCCACCGAGCTAGGTAAATCCGCTTTAAGTTTGAAAGCACCGTATCGCTGGAACAGAATTCAAAGTAAATTTCATGTTTATGTTGTGTATTTTATTGTGTATATACTGTTTTTAAACTCAGCAAAAAAGAAACTTCCTCTCACTGTCAACTACGTTTATTTTCAGCAAACCTAACATGTGTAAATATTTGTAAGAGCATAACAAGATACAACAACTTAGACATACACTGAAAAGGTTTCACAGACATGTGACTAACAGAAATTGAATAATGTGTCCCTGAACAAAGGGGGGGTCAAAATCAAAAGTAACAGTCAGTATCTGGTGTGGCCACCAGCTGCATTAAGTACTGCAGTGCATCTACTCCTCATGGACTGCACCAGATTGCCATCTGTGAGATGTTACCCCACTCTTCCACCAAGGCACCTGCAAATTCCCGGACATTTCTGGGGGGAATGGCCCTAGCCCTCACCCTCTGATCCAACAGGTCCCATACGTGCTCAATGGGATTGAGATCCGGGCTCTTCGCTGGCCATGTCAGAACACGGACATTCCTGGCTTGCAGGAAATCACGCACAGAACGAGCAGTATGGCTGGTGGCATTGTCATGCTGGAGTGTCATGTCAGGATGAGCCTGCAGGAAGGGTACCACATGAGGGAGGAGGATGACTTCCCTGTAACACACAGCGTAGAGATTGCCTGTAATGACAGCAAGCTCAGTCCGATGATGCTGTGACACACCGCCCCGACCAGGACGGATCCTCCACCTCCAAATCGATCCTGCTCCAGAGTACAGGCCTGGGTGTAACGCTCATTCCAACCATCACCCCTGGTGAGACAAAACCACGACTCGTCAGTGAAGAGCACTTTTTGCCAGTCCTGTCTGGTCCAGTGACGGTGGACTTGTGCCAATAGGCAAAGTTCTTGCGGGACTTGCCTTGAAAAATTAAAGAAGAGACGCACACTTCAGACGCACAATAATTGAATAACCAACATTTTGACAAGACAAGCTGTCTTCATCAATGCCTTACAATACAAGCCCTCAGTCCAGCCCCTCTCAGCCTATTGCGGACAGTCTAAGCATTGATGGAGCAATTTTGTGTTCCTGGTGTAACTCGGCCAGTTGTTGTTGCCATCCTGTACCTGTCCCACAGGCGTGATGTTCGGATGGACCGATCTGTGCAGGTGTTGTTACACGTGATCTGTCACTGCGAGGACGATCAGCTGTCTGTCCAGTCTCCCTGTAGCACTGTCTTAGGCGTCTCACAGTGCGGTCATTGTAATTTATTTCCCTAGCCACATCTGCAGTCCTCATGCCTCCTTGCAGCATGCCTAAGGCACGTTCACACAGATGAGCAGGGACCCTGGGCATCTTTCTTTTGGTATTTTTCAGAGTCCGTAGAAAGGCATGTTTAGTGTCCTAAGTTTTCATAACTGTGACCTTAATTGCCTACCGTCTGTAACCTGTTAGTGTCCTAATGACCATTCCACAGGTGCATGTTCATTAATTGTTTACGGTTCATTGAGCAAGCATGGGAAACAGTGTTTAAACCCTGATATTATGTCTGATCTCACAAACAATGTAAAGTAGCATTGCCTTTAAATTGTTTAACTTTGGTCAAACATTTCGGGTAGCCTTCCACTGTCACGCACTGACCATAGAGAGCCTTTTTATTCTCTATTTTGGTTAGGTCGGGGTGTTCCTTCTTGTGTATTTCTATGTTGACCTGGTATGGTTCCCAATCAGAGGAAGCTGTTTCTCATTGTCTCTGATTGGGGAGCATATTAGGCAGCCATTTCCCCACTGTGTTTTGTGGGATCTTGTTTTTGTGTTGTTGCCTGTGAGCACTCCAGAACGTCACATTTCGGTTATTCTTTATTATTTTTATGCGTTTCATTAATTAAATATGTGGAACTCAGATCACCCTGCGCTTTGGTCTGAGTATGCTTCCAACGACGATCGTGACAGAAGATCCCACCACCAAAGGACCAAGAAGCATGCCCAGGAGGAGAGGGCATCCTGGGCTTGGGAGGAGATAAAGGAGGAGAAGACATCCTGGACTTGGGAGGAAATTATTGCAGAAGACGAAAGCCTTCGGTGGAAGCAGACGCAAAGCTCCACGCACCAGGTCTCCAGTACGCCTCCACAGCCCTGTACATCCTGTGCCAGCTCTCCCCACTCGCCTTGAGGAGCGTGTCATTTGTCCGGTACCATGTGTGCTGGCTCTATGCACCAGGTCTCCAGTGCGCCTCCACAGCCCAGTACGTCCTGTGCTAGCTCTCCGCACTCACCGTGCAAAGTGTGTCATCGTTCCGGTACAATTTGTGCCGGCTGTATGCACCAGGTCTCCAGTGCCCCTCTAAGCCCAGTACATCCTATTCCAGCTCCTCGCACTCGCCCTGAAGTGCATGTCACCAGTCCTGTGGCACCTGTACTGGCTCCACGTGCTCGGCCTCCAGTGCACATCCCCAGGCCGGAACCTCCTACGACGGTCCACAGCCCGGAACCTCCTGCGACGGTCCACAGTCCGGAACCTCCTGAGACGGTCCACGGTCCAGAACCTCCTGCAACGGTCCACGGTCCGGAACCTCCAGCGACGGTCGACAGTCCGGAACCTCCAGCTCCATGGCCGGAGCCTTCCCCTTCACCGATGCCCAGTCCAAGCACGTCGTCCAGTCCAGCTCCAAAGCCAGAGTCTTCTTCTGCGCCGGTGCCCAGTTCAGGCACAGAGTTCAGTCCTGCCCCATGTCAGGAGCCTTCCTCTGCACCGGTGCCAAGTCCAGGCACGGCGGCCAACTCAGCTCCATGGCCGGAGTCTTCCTCGGCACCGGTGCCCAGTCCGGGTGCGGCGTCCAACCCAGTTCCATGGCCGGGGCCCTCCTCAACACTGAGGCCCAGTCCGGGCACGGCGTTCTACCCGGCTCCATGGCCGGACCCGTGGTCTGGGCGGGGGCTAAGACCCGTACCGGAGTCACCACCGACACTAGTCAGTGTGGGTTACTGTCACACCCTGACCATAAAGTGCCTTTTAATTCTCTATTTTGGTTAGGTCGGGGTGTGACTAGGGGGGAGGGGGGGGGGGTGTTCCTTCAAGGTTGTGTATTTCTATGTTGGCCTGGTATGGTTCCCAATTAGAGGCAGCTGTTTATTGTTGTCTCTGATTGGGGAGCATATTAGGCATTAGGTTATTATTTTTGTGCGTTTCATTAAATAAATATGTGGAATCCAGATCACGCTGCGCTTTGGTCCGAGTATGCTTCCAATGACGACCGTGACATCCACAAGCTTCCCACAACAAGCTGGGTGAATTTTGGCCCATTCCTCCTGACAGAGCTGGTGTAACTGAATCAGGTTTGTAGGCCTCCTTGCTCGCACACGCTTTTTCAGTTCTGCCAACACATTTTCTATAGGATTGCGGTCAGGGCTTTGTGATGGCCACTCCAATACCTTGACTTTGTTGCCCTTAAGCCATTTTGCCATCAACTTTGGAAGTATGCTTGTGGTCATTGTCCATTTGCGACCAAGCTTTAACTTCCTGACTGATGTCTTGAGATGTTGCTTCAATATGTCCACATAATTTTCCAGCCTCATGATGCCATCTATTTTGTGAAATGCACCAGTCCCTCCTGCAGCAAAGCACCCTCACAACATGATGCTGCCACCCCCGTGCTTCATGGTTGGGATGGTATTCTTCGGCTTACAAGCCTCCCCCTTTTCCTCCAAATATAATGATGATGATTTTGGCCAAACAGTTCCATTTTTCTTTCATCAGACCAGAGGACATTTCTCCAAAAAGTACTATCTTTGTCCCCATTTGCAGTCTGGCTTTTTTTATGGCAGTTTTGGAGCAGTGGCTTCTTCTTTGCTGAGCGGCCTTTCAGGTTTTGTTCGATATAGGACTCATTTTACTGTGGATATAGATACTTTTGTACCTGTTTCCTTAAAAGCATCTTCATAAGGTCCTTTGCTGTTGTTCATTTGGAAATTGTTCCCAAGGATGGACCAGACTTGTGAAGGTCTACAATTTTTTTCTGAGGTCTTGGCTGATTTCTTTTAATTTTCCCTTGATGTCAGGCAAAGAGGCACTGAGTTTGGAAGTAGGCCTTGAAATACACCCACAGGTACACCTCCAATTGAATTATGTCAATTAGCCTATCAGAAGCTTGTAAAGCCATGACATCATTTTCTGGAATGTTCAAGATGTTTAAAGGCACAGTCAATTTACTATATGTAAACGTATGACCCACTGGAAATGTGATACAGTGAATTACAAGTGAAATAATCTGTCTGTAAAGAATTGTTGGAAAAAGTGTACTTGTGTCATGCACAAAGTAGATATCCTAACCGACTTGCCAAAACTATATTATGTTTACAAAAAAATTGTGGAGTGGTTGAAAAACTAGTTTTAATGACTGGAAACCTAGGTTTTATGTAACCTTCCGACTTCAACTGTATGAGTGATAGTGTAATCAATGTGTAATAACTACTTTAAAAAGAAGGAACGCGTGAAATGATTATGTGATGTGCAGTCATATTCAGGTCCTGATTGGTCACCAAGCTTATTTACTCGTCAAATAGTGTTATTTGACACGTCAAATGGTGTTAAAACTTCTTATGGCTGAGATCCCGCTAACGGGATCGATATGACAACAGCCAGTGAAAGTGCAGGGCGCCAAATTCAAAAGAACAGAAATTGCATAATTAAAATTCCTCAGACATACAAGTATTTCACACTATTTTAAAGATACACTTCTTGTTAATCCCACCACAGTGTCCGATTTCAAATAGGCTTTACGGCGAAAGCACCACAAACGATTATGTTAGGTCAGAGCCAAGTCACAGAAAAACACAGCCACTTTTCCCGCCAAAGAGAGGAGTCACAAAAATCAGAAATAGAGATAGAATGAATCACTAATCTTTGATTATCTTCAACAGATGACACTCATAGGACTTCATGTTACACAATACATGTATGTTTTCTTCGATAAAGTTCATATATATATAAATAAAATCTCAGTATACATTGGCCGCGTTATGTTCAGTAGTGCCAAAAACATCCAGTGATTTTGCAGAGAGCCACATCAATTTACAGAAATACTCATTATAAATGTTGATGAAAATACAAGTGTTTTACATGGAACTTTAGATACATTTCAAAAAAAGCTTTACGGAAAAAGCAAACCATGCAAAAATCTGAGTATGGCGCTCAGAGCCCAAACAAGCCAAAATGATATCCGCCATATTGTGCAGTCAACAGAAGTCAGAAATAACATTATAAATATTCACTTACCTTTGATGATCTTCATCAGAATGCACTCCCAGGAATTCCAGTTCCACAGTAAATGTTTGTTTTGTTCGATAATGTCCATAATTTATGTCCAAATTCCTCCTTGATGTTCGTGCGTTCAGCCCAGTAATCCAACTTCATGACGCACGAGCAGACGAAAATTCCAAAAGTTCCATTACAGTCCGAAGAAACATGTCAAACAAAGTATAGAATCAATCTTTAGGATGTTTTTAACATGAATCTTCAATAATATTCCATCCTGGTTAGGTCAGGGTGTGACTAGGGTGGGTACTCTAGTGTTGTATGTCTAGGGTTTTGTATGTCTAGGGTTGTTGTAGGTCTAGGGGTTTTTGTATTTCTATGTTGGCCTGATATGGTTCCCAATCAGAGACAGATGTTTATCGTTGTCTCTGATTTGGAATCAAATTTAGGCAGCACTGTTGCCCACTTTCTGGTGTGGGATCTTGTCTATGTGTAGTTGCCTGTCAGCACTATATTGTATAGCGTCATGTTTTGGTTGTTATTTTGTTAGTTTGTTCAGGGTTTATTCTTTAAATAAATCAGAATGTACGCATACGATGCTGCGCCTTGGTCCAAGCCTTTTGACCAATGTGACAACAGCAAGTAAGTGAAAGAAATAGGTTTTGCCAACAAAATAAGATTTTGGTCAATGTGGTGTGTGTGTGTGTGTGTGTGTGTGTGTGTGTGTGTGTGTGTGTGTGTGTGTGTGTGTGTGTGTGTGTGTGTAACCTTTATTTAACTAGGCAAGTCAGTTAAGAACAAATTCTTATTTACAATGATGGCCTACCCCGGCCAAACCCGGACGACACTGGGCCAATTGTGCGCCGCCCTATGGGACTCCCAATCACGGCCGGATGTGATACAGCCTGGATTCGAACCAGGGACTGTAGTGATGGCTCTTGCACTGAGATGCAGTGCCTTAGACCTGCTGCGTCCATGTATGTGTGTTACTATTTAACTGTACTAGAATGCTTAAAAGGCCTCTAAAACTTTAAATATTGGTTATAGGTATCATTTTTTTTGGCAAGGAAAATATCGGATACCGGTATCGGCCAAAAATGTCATATCAGTGCATCACTATCCAGCACTGCACATAAACATGACTGCCTAGATAGGACATTTGATGGCAGTGTTATCATCCCAATCTAAAGCATGTAACATCTCGTTAAGGCACAATAACACTTTGCAATGGCCAAATCAGTGCCTGTCTTGGCTCTCTGCCTTCCCATCACCCCAAATGCAGAGAGGTGACAAAACATTCCTCCCCTCCACTAATTAAAGCCTAGAAGAAAAGCTCCCTCCTCCCATCTCCTCTCCTAAAGCTTTAAAGCTCTCATCTGGTCGAGCCCCCCCCTGATTGACACTCACTAGTTCCCATACACTGCTAGAAATGTGAAGTGTTGGAGGGATGGAAGGAGGGAATATACCTCCTGGAATATACAGGGTCTGAGATCCTCTACCTTTGATCTAAAGAGCAGGAACATAGACTTCATCAAAGAAATTGGAAATACAGACATTGTCATCCTACAAGAAACATGGTATAAAGGAGACGGACCCACTGGTTGCCATCTAGGCTACAGAGAGCTGGTAGTCCCATCCACCAAAATACCAGATGTGAAACAGGGAAGAGACTCAGGGGGTATGCTAATTTGGTATAGAGTAGACCTAACCCACTCTATTAAATTAGTCAAAACAGGAACATTTTACATCTGGATAGAAATTAATAAGGAAATGATCTCAACCGAGAAAAATGTCCTCATGTGTGCTACCTACAGTATATACCCCCAATAGAATCCCTATACTTTAACAGCTTCTCCATCTTAGAGGGGGAGATAAACAATTTCCAGGCCCAGGGACATGCACTAGTCTGTGGTGACCTAAATGCCAGAACTGGACAAGAACCTGACACCCTCAGCACACCGGGGGGACAAACACCTACATGGAGGGGACAGCATTCTCTCCCCCATATGCCCCCCTAGGCACAACTATGACAATATAACCAAAAAAACGGGTCACAACTCCTGCAGCTCTGTCGCAAGCTGGGTATGTACATAGTCAATGGTAGTACATAGTCAAAGGACTCCTATTGTAGGTACACATATAGCTCATCTCTTGGCAATTGTACTGTAGACTACTTTATCACTGATCTCAACCCAGAGTTTCTCAGAACGTTCACAGTCAGTCCACTGACACCCCTATCAGATCACAGCAAAATCACACTCTACTTGAACAAAGCATTGCTCAGTCATGAGGCATCAAAGCCAAAAGAGCTGAATAATATTAAGATATGCTATAGATGGAAGGAGAGTAGTGTGTAAATCTACCAAAAAATAAATAAATTTTCAATCCCTTCTAGACAATTTCCTGGACAAGATGTTTTACTGTAATAATGAAGGTGTAAACCTGGCAGTAGAAAACCTAACCAGTATGTTTGACCTCTCAGCTTCCCTATCAAATCTAAACATGTCAAACATGAACAATGACAATGGTTTGATGGCTTGATGAAGAATGCAAAAACCTAGGAAAGAAATTGAGAAACCTGTCTAACCAAAAACATAGATGTCACGTTCTGACCTCTATTTCCTTTGTTTTGTATGTAGTTAGTATGGTCAGGGCGTGAGTTGGGTGGGCAGTCTATGTTTGTTTTTCTATGATTTGGGTATTTCTATGTTTCGGCCTAGTATGGTTCTCAATCAGAGGCAGGTGTCATTAGTTGTGTCTGATTGAGAATCATACTTAGGTAGCCTGGGTGTCACTGTGTGTTTGTGGGTGATTGTTCCTGTCACTGTGTTTGTTGTCACAGGATAGGACTGTTTTGTGTTTTCACATTTCTTGTTTTTGTTAGTTTGTTCATGTGAAGTTATTTATTAAAAAACATGAATCAAAACAACCACGCTGCGCTTTGGTCCGCCTCTCGTACAGACGAACGTCATTACAGTAGAGACCCAGAAAACCTGAGTCTACGCCTTCACAATGGTGAATCACTAAAACAATACAGAAATACACTACGGAAAAAGAAGGAACAGCACGTGAGAAATCAGCTCAATGTAAGTGAAGAATCCATAGACTAACCACTTCTGGGAAAATTGGAAAACACTAAACAACAACACAAAGAATTGTAGATCATTTGTAAAAATCCAAATAGCTTCACAGATCTTCTTTGTAAAGGGTTTAAACACTGTTTCCCATGCTTGTTCAATGAACCATAAACAATTAATGAACATGCACCTGTGGAGCGGTCGTTAAGACACTAACAGCTTACAGACGGTAGGCAATTAAGGTCACAGTTATGAAAAGTTAGGACACTAAAGAGGCCCTTCTACTGACTCTGAAAAACACCAAAAGAAAGATGCCCAGGGTCCCTGCTCATCTGCGTGAACGTGCCTTAGGCATGCTGCAAGGAGACATGAGGACTGCAGATGTGGCCAGGGTAATAAATTACAATGACCGTACTGTGAGACGCCTAAGACAGCGCTACAGGGAGACAGGACGGACAGCTGATCGTCCTCGCAGTGGCAGACCACGTGTAACAACACCAGCACAGGATTGGTACATCCAAACATCACACCTGTGGGACAGATACAGGATGGCAACAACAACTGGCCGAGTTACACCAGGAACGCACAATCCCTCCATCAGTGCTCAGACTGTCCGCAATAGGCAAAGAGAGGCTGAACTGTGGGCTTGTAGGCCTGTGTAAGGCAGTTCCTCACCAGACATCAGACACCAGTCGCTGGACCAGACAGGACTGGCAAAAAGTGCTCTTCACTGACGAGTCACGGTTTTGTCTCACCAGGGTTGATGGTCAGATTTGCGTTTATCGTTGAAGGAATGAGCATTATACCGAGGCCTGTACTCTGGAGCGGGATCGATTTTGGAGGTGGCTGTTATTGCAGGCAATCTCAACACTGTGCGTTACAGGGAAGACATCCTTTCCCCTCATGTGGTACCCTTCCTGTAGACTCATCCTGACATGACCCTCCAGCATGACAATGCCACCAGCCATACTGCTCGTTCTGTGGATGATTTCCTGCAAGACAGGAATGTCAGTGTTCTGCCATGGCCAGCGAAGATCCCGGATCTCAATCCCATTGAGCACGTATGGGGCCTGTTGGATCGGAGGGTGAGGGCTAGGGCCATTCCCCCCCAGAAATGTTCTGGAACTTGCAGGTGCCCTGGTGGAAGAGTGGGGTAACATCTCACAGCAAGAACTGGCAAGTATGGTGCAGTCCATGAGGAAGAGATGCACTGCACTACAGTCGACTGTGAGAGGACGTTTCTTTTTTTGCTGAGTTTGTACATGATCAAATACAAATCTTAGAATCAACTATTCAAAACTACCAGAACCCGCTGGATTCTCCAATTACCTTGAATGAACTACAGGACAAAATAAAAACCCTCCAACCCAAAAGGCCTGTGGTGTTGGTGGTATCCTCAATGATATGATAAAATATACAGACAACAAATTCCATTGGCTATACTAAAACCCTTTAACATCATCCTTAGCTCTGGAATCTTCCCCAATATTTGGAACCATGGACTGATCACCTCAATCCACAAAAGTGGAGACAAATTTGACACCAATAACTACCATGGGGTATGTGTCAACAGCAACCTTGGGAAAATCCTCTGCACTATCATTAACATAAGACTTGTACTTTTCCTCAGTGAAAACAATGTACTGAGAAAATGTAAAATTGGCTTTTATGAAATTGTCATACCACAGACCACGTATTCACCCTGCACACCCTAATTGACAAACAAACAAACCAAAACAAAGACAAAGTCTTCTAATGCTTTGTTGATTTCAAAAAAGCCTTCGACTCAATTTAGCATGAGGTTCTGCTATACAAATTGATGGAAAGTGGTGTTAGGTGGGAAAAACATTCAACGTTATAAAATCCATGTACATAAACCACAAATGTGCATTTAAAATAAGCAAAAAGCACACACATTTCTTCTCACGGGGCCATGGGGTGAGACAGTGATGCAGCGTAAGCCCCACCCTCTTCAACATATATATCATAGAGTTGGAGAGAGCACTGCAGCACCCGTCCTCACCCTACTAGAATCTGAAGTGAAATGTCTACTGTTTACTGATGATCTGGTGCTTCTGTCTCCAACCAAGGAGGGCCTACAGCAGCACCTAGATATTCTGCACAGATTTCCAAAAAAGGACCAGTCGCCAGGAACGCAAATACAAAGTCCATCTAGACATCGTTTCACAAGAACTCACAAAAAAACTATACATACATTGGCCTAAACATCAGCGCCACAGGTAACTTCCACAAAGCTGTGAACAAGATGACAAGGCAAGAAGGGCATTCTATGCCATCAAAAGGAACATAAAATTTGACATACCAGTTAGGATCTGGCTAAAAATACTTTAATCAGTTATAGTATCCATTGCTCTTTATGGTTGTGAGGTCTGGGGTCCGCTCACCAACCAAACATTCACAAAATGGAACAAACACCAAATTGAGACTCTGCATGCAGAATTCTGTAAAAATATCCTCAGTGTACAACGTAGAACACCAAAAAATGCATGCAGAGCAGAATTAGGCCGATACCCACTAATTGTCAAAATCCAGAAAAGAGACGTTAAATTCTACAACCACCTAAAAGGAAGCGATTCTCAAACCTTCCATAACAAAGCCATCACCTACAGAGAGATGAACCTGGAGAAGAGTCCCCTAAGCAAGCTGGTCCTTGGGCTCTGTTCACAAACACAAACAGAGCCCCAGGACAGCAACACAATTAGACCCAACCAAATCATGAGAAAACAAAAAGATAATTACTTGACACATTGAACAGAATTAACAAAAAACAGAGCAAACTAGAATGCTATTTGGCCCTAAACAGAGAGTACACTGTGGCAGACTACCTGTGACTGACACAAACTTAAGGAAAGCTTTGACTATGTACAGACTCAGTGAGCATAGCCTTGCTATTGAGAAAGGCCGCCTTTGGCAGACCTGGCTCTCAAGAGAAGACGGGCTATGTGCACTGCCCACAAAATTAGGTGGAATCTGAGCTGCACTTCCTAACCTCCTTCCAAATGTAGGACCATATTAGAGACATAGATTTCCCTCAGATTACACAGATCAACAAAGTATTCTAAAACAAACACGATTTTGATAAACTCCCATATCTACTGGGTGAAATACAACAGTGTGCAAGATTTGTGACCTGTTGCCACAAGAAAATACAATACAACCCATACAGTGCCTTGCAAAAGTATTCACCCCCTTGGCGTTTTTCCTATTTTGTTGCATTACAACCTGTAATTTAAATTTACATTTATTTGGATTTCATGTAATGGACATACACAAAATAGTCCAAATTGGTGAAGTGAAATTTTAAAAATGATTACCTTCAGAAGTCACATAATTAGTTAGATTGCACACAGGTGGACTTTATTTAAGTGTCACATTATCTGCCACATGATTTCAGTATATTTACACCTGTTCTGAAAGGCCCCAGTCTGAAACACTACCAAGCAAGGGGCACCACCAAGCAATCGGCACTATAAAGACCGAAGAGCTCTCCAAACAGGTCAGGGACAACGTTTTGGAGAAGTACAGATCAGGGTTGGGTTATTTAAAACTAGCCAAAACTTTGAACATCCCACAGAGCACCATTAAATCCATTATTAAAAAAATGGAAGGAATATGGCACCACAACAAGAGAGGGCCGCCCACCAAAACTCAGGGACCAGGCAAGGAGGGCATAAATCAGAGATGCAACAAAGAGACCAAAGATAACCCTGAAGGAGCTGGAAAGCTCCACCGTGGAGATTGGAGTATCTGTCCATTTGACCACTTTAAGCCGTACACTCCACAGAGCTGGGCTTTTTTTTAAATGTTTTACCTTTATTTAACTAGGCAAGTCAGTTAAGAACAAATTATTATTTTCAATGATGGCTTAGGAACAGTGGGTTAACTGCCTGTTCAGGGGCAGAATGACAGATTTGTACCTTGTCAGCTTGGGGATTTGAACTTGCAACCTTCTGGTTACTAGTCCAACATTTTAACCATTCTAACCTGCCGCCCCACTAAGCTACCCTACCACTTTACGGAAGAGTGGCCAGAAAAAATTAATTGCTTAAAGAAAAAAATGTTTTGTGTTTGCCAAAAGGCATGTGGGAGACCCCCCAAACATATGAAAGAAGGTACTCTGGTCAGATGAGATTAAAATTGAGCTTTTTGGCATCAAGAAAAACACTATGTCTGGCGCAAACCCAACACCTCTCGTCACCCCGAGAACACCATCCCCACAGTGAAGCATGGTGGTGGCAGCATCATGCTGTGGGGATGTTTTTCATCGGCAGGGACTGGGAAACTGGTCAGAATTGAAGGAATGATGGATGGAGCTAAATACAGGGAAATTCTTGAGGGAAACCTGTTTCAGTCTTCCAGAGATTTGAGACTGGGACGGAGGTTCACTTTCCAGCAGGTCAATGACCCAAAGCATACTGCTAAAGCAACACATGAGTGTGGTTTAAGGGGAAACATTTAAATGTCTTGGAATGGCCTAGTCAAAGCCCAAACCTCAATCCAATTGAGAATCTGTGGTACGACTTAAAGATTGCTGTACACCAGCGGAACCCATCCAATTTGAAGGAGATGGAGCAGTTTTGCCTTAAAGAATGGGCAAAAATGCCATTGGCTAGATGTGCCAAGCTTATAGAGACGTACCCCAAGAGACTTGCAGCTGTAATTGCTGTAAATGTGTCTTTGCAAAGTATTGACTTTAGGGGGGTGAATAGTTATGCACGCTCAAGTTTTCCGTTTTTTTTTGTCTTATTTATTTTTTGTTTCACTATAAAATATAATTTGCATCATCAAAGTTGTAGGCATGTTGTGTCAATGAAATGATACAAACCCCCCAAAAATATATTTTAATTCCAGGTTGTAAGGCAATAAAATAGGAAAAATACCAAGGGGGTGAATACTTTCGCAAGCCACTGTGTTTTTGTTTATTTATTTTCCCTTTTTTACTTTAACCATTTGCACATTGTTACAACACTTTATATATACATAATATGACATTTGTAATCTTTATTCTTTTGGAACTTCTGTGACTGTAATGTTTACTGTTCATTTTTATTGTTTGTTTCACTTTTGTATATTATCTACTTCCCTTGCTTTGGCAATGTTAACATATGTTTCCCATGCCAATAAAGACCCTTGAATGAAATGTAATTGAATTGAGAGGGGTCAGGGCAAGGTTAGAGGCCAGCAATACAATAATTCATTTGGAGGGCAGGAGGGAGAGGAGAGTGTCTTCTAGGCTGCACCCTCATCAGTGAGCAGAGGAGGACACACCTTTATGGTTCTGGTGGTGGGACAGAGTTACAGTATAGGGTTAATGAAGGCTCTACCGCTTCAGTCTT
The DNA here is from genome assembly GCF_057628025.1 of Oncorhynchus mykiss. Classification (NCBI taxonomy): domain Eukaryota; kingdom Metazoa; phylum Chordata; class Actinopteri; order Salmoniformes; family Salmonidae; genus Oncorhynchus; species Oncorhynchus mykiss. The sequence continues at coordinate 12,003,105 of NC_143022.1, read as the reverse complement.
TACCTCACATTTTAATGGAGTAGTGCAATTCAATAGATATTGTGTAGAAAAGAGATGCACCGGATTGATATACAGTACCAGTCAAACGTTTGGACACATTCAAAGGTTTTTCTTTATTTTACTATTTTCTACTATGAAATAACACAAATGGAATCATGTAGTGACCAACAAAGTGTTAAACAACTCTAAATATATTTTATAATTGAGATTCTTCAAAGTATCACCCATGTTCCTCGATGACAGCTTTGCACACTCTTGGCATTCTCTCAACCAGCTTCGGGAGGCTGTCACCTGGAAGGTATTTCAATTAACTGTCATCACGGCAATGGGTGGATACTTTGAAGAATCTAAAATCTAAATTATATTTTGATGTGTTCAACACTTTTTTGCTTACTACATGATTCCATATGTGTTATTTAATAGTTTTGATGTCTTCACTATTATTCTACAATGTAGAAAATAGTAAAAAAATAAAGAAAAACCCTTGAATGAGTAGGTGTGTCCAAACCTTTGACTGGCACTGTACATACTCTGACTGGATTGAAGTACTCCTCTTTGTCAGTGTGTCTAACTGGGTTTGAACTCAGGTCTCTAGGGTGCAATATGATTGTAAACCTGCTGAGGTAAAGCCTACGCATTAGTTTGGGAAACTAATGCACGTCTTCAGGTAAAGCAAGGTTTCTCATGACACACACGTGTTTTAATGGTATCACCGAACATGATTTAATGGTATCACAATATGATTCACTAAAATGGTTTTGAGATCTAGGCCCTGCTACATTGGCCCATACAGAAAATCCTTTGTGGTCTTATGAGGAGTATGCACTTTTCTTTTATGCCACACTGGCTGCATGCAGGGGAGGGAAGTCTTCACATCCTCTCTCACACATTGGTATTTTTCATGCCACCTTTTATTCCATCTAATCCCAGTAAAGGAGGCTGCAGATGCTGATGGACAGCACGGCTGGCAGGGCGTAGGCAACGCCACGACTTCATCACGTCAAGTGGAAGAACTAGATTCGGGAGGGTGAGAAAGTAGCCCACGGGAGGGTCGTCACAAGTTAGCACAGCCACAAAGTCATAAACCCCGCCTATTTATACAATGTATCTGATTTTTTACGTAAGCCTAACTTTAACCACACTGCTAAAGTTATGCCTAACGCTAACCTTAAATGAAGACCAAAAAGTTTAGAAAAAAATGCATTTATTTTTACGATATTTACTTTGTGGCTGTGGTAGCTATTGACAAACCCACGGCAGTGGAGGAGAAAGAAGGAGGGAGCTGCGAGTAGAAGGGTGGGCGAAAAAGGAGGGGGACGAGAGAGGAGAAGAGGAGGGCGCTATGACATCACCCTCCATCCAAACGTGGACAGCTGTGGTTTCTCCAAGCGCGGCTGAACAGAACTGCGATACCACACGCGTCCGAGCAACCTGCGCTATCGGGGGATTTAAACACTACTCAGCGCTAGAACCCAAACCGCTTCTCTGGATCTGCCGCAGGACGCTCGCATACGGGATTATTGTTTATTTGTTTATTTGAACAAGAAGATGTGAGTTTTTTTGTGTGAATGCACGATAAGAAAGAGAGGAACTCCATCGCTGATAAAGGTAGGAACAATTGTCTTTTTTTCTAACGGAGTTGTATTTGTATGCTTTGAGGTTCTTCTTTAAAGGAGAAAATATGTATTTCAACGGGTTCTACATTGTGGAATGCGCGACAGGCAGTCTGCGTCCGATAGTGCCTCTGTCCATACTTGTGAATTCAGCTGACCCAGTAGCCTATGAGGTGGATGCAGGCTGCTAGTGGTACCTAAAGAGCAGCTCTCAAGAGTACTCAGATGCCGAACTCGGATGCTATACAAAGTACTTGCTCGACGGACCAAGAAGCGGCGGGGTAGAGCTGACGCTGATACCGCAAAGGTTAGGTGACACTGGTAACCCTACTCCGTAGCCAAAAAATGTGCCGGATGCCCTCCTCTCATATTCTTGTACAGAGCAATCTACTGGTGTGGGCAAACGTTATAGCGGTTTCAAAAATAGCTTGTTATAAAGAAATGTAGAGTAGGGTAGCCTACAGTCGCATCACCGTAGTTTAGACGTTATTGACGTGTCCGTTTGTTGGTTATTACAAGTTTATTCACTTTATTTGATTTAAAATAGCCTTACTGGGTATTTGTTTAACGCAACCATTTGTTACAGTATAAATCCTTGAAGTTTCAGATGTAGTTATGAATAACGCATTACTGAATCATCTTCAGTGAGAAGGTGTATATCTCCACGGGGGTGTACATTAACGAAGCCAACCATGAGAGGCGTTTGCTTAGCATTTAAGACCACCATTCATATGAATGTAGCCTATCCGCCCGGACGAAATCACTTCATACATTCATAGCCTTTTGATTATAAACGGCACGCTACTGGATACTGTACGTTTCAAGAGTTGAATGATATCACACAACATCAACTTGATATCTTGTAGGGGTAGCCCAATGCAAAATGTTGAACATGCATTATTGACATGTGCCTTTATCGTAAAGCGTATCTGACTCTGATCCATGTTTGCGCATTCAATTGCGGGGTTCTTTTCTTCGCCAGGGATTTAGATGTTTAGTTGTGGTGCGTTTTTTCAGGGTGCGCTCTCAAATCCATTCATTGAAAGGTGGAGTCACTCAGGACACGGGAACAGTGGTGGCTGGTGATTGATTGTCTGAGTGCAGGTGACACCCTTGTTTAATGTCATTATCCTATTCCAACCGCATTGACTGTTTCATGTCATTATCCTATTCCAACCACCTTGACTGTTTAATGTCATTATCCTATTCCAACCGCCTTGACTGTTTAATGTCATTATCCTATTCCAACCGCCTTGACTGTTTAATGTCATTATCCTATTTCAACCACCTTGACTAGTGGAGAGATTTTACCTGAAGAGAGTACAGGTTGCTGCTGATTTTAGTCTTATTTTTAGTATTTTATGTATACTCTACATAATTACTTATTTTGTCCTTTGTACTGCCTTTGGGTGTCTATTTGTTAGCCCATATGGAGAATAAACGTTTTCTCCTCAAGTTGGCTAGCTGGGGTTTTACTATTCGCAACATACATTTAGCATACATAGACGAGCACACAGCGATTGACTTCGCATATTATGTGGATTTGTTAGGATGGAGATTATAAATACTTGGCGCACAAACATCATGAAAAACGTTAGAAAATGTTTTATTACAAAACATATTTCCTTATTGCCCAAATAGTATAATATTAAAATGCGCAACAGTGGCAGCCAACAATCAAACGAATTCCCCAATTAGTCTTAAAGACTTTTGAAGAACATAGGCATTGTTATTTTTTTATTGAAAAGGGGAAGACGAAAATACGAAATCTTCAATAGAATGCTGTCAAAGGGACCAATTTAATTGGGCTCTTGAATGATACATCATTATAATGTTCTATTCTTTTATGAAGTTGCGTGTCCTGCCTTGTAGGATACGAAATCTTACGGCTTGATCAGAATGGGTGTGTGTTATAAGCTTGCGAGGAACAGTATCTTGCCACAGTCAAGGCTGTGAAAAGAAACAAGGCGTAATGGAGAATTACAATACACAGCAACATCATATACATTTGATTCCTATTACACTGCATTGCTAACACGTAAGCCATTTCCCAGGCCTAATAAAAAAAACTAACTAACTAAACTAACTAGAATGCTGGTACAGAGAAAAACGAATAAACTCTATCACTTGCGAAATTTGGACTGACTCCTCTCTCTCTCCTGAATGCCCATAAGCATCTGAGAGGACATTTCTCCGAAGATTTCCACAGAAAGCGCGACCCCGCCCCTTGCTCACACGCAGACACTGTAAATAACTAGTAGTCTGAATGAGAGCTACTCCAAAATGTCACCCTGTATGGGTTTGGAACTATTTTACATTATCTGAAGAAATATTTTTCAGTGTTATATTAAGTCTGGGTATAATTGGTAACTGGCCCATTGATTTTTTTTTCATCATCTCTTGTTTTAGAATCCTCCACCTTCCCTTCCCTCCCCTCCCTCCCTCCCTCCCTCCCTCCCTCCCTCCCTCCCTCCCTCCCTCCCTCCCTCCCTCCCTCCCTCCCTCCCTCCCTCCCTCCCTCCCTCCCTCCCTCCCTCCCTCCATCCCTCTTCTCGCTCTTCTCCCTCCCTCCCTCCCTCCCTCCCTCCCTCCCTCCCTCCCTTGCTTTTTTCTGTATTGTATTTAGTAAATGCCAGTATAATGTCTGCTAAATTAAATGAAAGACATGAAAACCACACACCATATATGTTGTAGCCTCTGATATAAATCTATCTAGACCACACATATTCTTTATTATGTAATATTACATGGAACTACATGGAAATAAAGCATGACATCCTCAGTTTTTCCTCCCAGCTCTAATGTTGCCCCCTATAGTGGCCATATCTCCCTCCGTCCACCAGTGCACCCCGGGCTTTTCTAAGAGGTGAATGTCAAGATCAGAGATGTAAGACATTCTCCTTATTCAGTGTTGCATCTCTTCTATAGAGACATTGTCTTACCACTTGAGGATTAAACAAGAGTCTCCTCCACATTGTTCAATTTTCAGTCAGGCCTGTCACAGGACAGTCCCATTACTGGGGCCTTCCCCTAGTTAATGGCTTGTAAATGGTTTATGAAGCGCCCCTCATCAAACTTGTGTTGTTCACACAAAATCAAGTACCTCCATTTCCATTGAAATGACTTGGAAACAACGTTGACTCAAACTGTGTGTGCCCAGTGGGCTGTGTTGCCAACATGCGTGTGCACGCACACACACGCCGGTTGCAATCCCTTTCCCGTGGGATGAGTCACATTCTGCAGTCACTCCACCATCATACAGTATAGTACATGATTCTGGCCACTGCATCGTTAATGCAGTCCAAATGGAATGGATGATTGTGACCACTGCATCGTTAATGCAGTCCAAATGGAATGGATGATTGTGACCACTGCATCGTTAATGCAGTCCAAATGGAATGGATGATTGTGGCCTCTGCATCATTAATGCAGTCCAAATGGAATGGATGATTGTGGCCACTGCATCGTTAATGCAGTCCAAATGGAATGGATGATTGTGGCCTCTGCATCGTTAATGCAGTCCAAATGGAATGGATGATTGTGGCCTCTGCATCGTTAATGCAGTCCAAATGGAATGGATGATTGTGGCCTCTGCATCGTTAATGCAGTCCAAATGGAATGGATGATTGTGGCCTCTGCATCGTTAATGCAGCCCAAATGGAATGGATGATTGTGGCCTCTGCATCGTTAATGCAGCCCAAATGGAATGGATGCAGCTGGAGAGGCTTTTAAAGCACCCTAAAGGCACGATGTGTAGCGAGAAACATATAATCATGTCAACGTTATGGAGAACGTTGAATGAAACACACGCTCACTCTCTCTCTCACACACACACACACACACACACACACACACACGGCGGCGGCCATCTAATTATCAGGCAGAAGCTTGTTAGTTGTCACCTCAAGATAAACAGTCAGGGGGGTTTTGGGTAATGTTTTCCCGCTGCCGGCAGAATTACAAATTCTAAGTAGGAAAATGTCAATGTGAAAATATCCCTCCTCTCCCCCGGCTGTGCACAAACACATTTGCCCCGACTCATTTGTTTTTGGAGAAATGTAAATAGTGGGTAAAGGAAAGGTTGACATCCACAGACTCCCCACCCTGAGCCCCCTCAGAACTCACAGTAATTTAGACAGGGTCAGAGGATGCTAGAGGAACCCACAACTGGTGCCGCCAGTTCTCTTCTGCGGCCAAATGGTGGCGCATACAAGTGTTCTTATCAGGCAGCATATGGTCCTCAAATATATATGCAAATTCTGTCCTGGAACACACAGAGAAGGTAGAAAAAAAATCACTTGCATTCAATTGCACAGATAGATCTATTGGTCTGTCGTCATCACTGAAAACTTGCTAGGTCCTTGATGATATACTGTATTGTACATTACCATTCGAATTAGTGGCAGAAAAAAAAAACTATTATTCACCACTAAGTTTCCATCCTTATTTTGCTCCACTGTGAAGCTTGACACTTTAATGGGTTTGATGTGTATGCAAGTGGGGCTGTCGGGAAAAGGCAAGCTGAGGACGGGGACCACTGCATGCAGAAAGCCAGGGACGTCTCCTCACATCCGAGGAGAGAGATCAAGTTCACTCTCCTCTACTCCGTGGCTGCTGGGAGAAACGCCTAGGGGCTTCTCTTGTGTCAGACTGATTGGAAGGGGAATACACGGAGTGATCCGGGGTCAGCACTGTCTCAAAGTTGTCTCTCTGTGAAAGGGGGAACCTGTACTGTGTTCTTGGGGGATGAGAAAGAAGGTGACACTAACAATGAAGGTCTGCTTGGTTATGTGTATTTCTCTGCTTAATTGATAAGGAGAGAGGGAAGGGATGGAGGGAAGAAAGGAGGGGGGTGAGCTGTAGCAGGAGATGCTGCTGGGAATTCTGAAGAAATCATTAAGTGCAGATTTCCGTCGCTTTTTTTCTGGGATACAGGCTCAAGGTCTGATTGGAGGTTAGGTTGTGTCGCTTCCACAGATCGCGTAACACATAGATAGATATAGCCAAGTTATCAAATCAAATCAGATTTGATTGTTCACATACACATATTTAGCAGATGTTATTGCGAGTGTAGCGAAATGCTTGTGTTGTGCACTGTATGTTACCTATTGGTTAACATCCTAATGAAGGTATACCATCTCACAGGTTTTAAGTATCATTCAAGTATCATTGAGTATGTTTCCTGAAGTGTATTCTCCATTTTGTTCATTTCTCACCGTGTAGCCATCTTAGTAATGTTGCATAATCACAGCAGTGTAATAACTGGACACAGAGATAATTACAGATTTATCAACGCTGTTAATAGAGGGAAATTACACAACGTACACTGAGACTTCACAACATTAAGAACATCTGCCCTTCCCATGACCAGGTGAATCTATGATACCTTATTGATGTCACTTGTTAAATCCACTTCAGTCTGTGTAGATGAAGGGGAGGAGACTGGTTAAAGGAGGATTTTTAAGCCTTGAGACATGGATTGGGTGTGTGTGTCATTCAGAGGGTGAATGGGCAAGACAAAAGATTGAAGTGTCTTTGAACAGTAAGGTAGTATGTGCCAGGCGCACCGGTTTGTGTCAAGAACTGCAATGCTGATGGGTTTTTCTGCGCTCAACAGTTTCCTGTGTGTATCAAGAATGGTTCACCACCAAAAGAACATCCAGCCAAATTGACACAACTGTGGGAAGCATTGGAGTCAACATGGGCCAGCATCCCTGTGGAACGCTTTTGACACCTTGTAGAGTCCATGGCCCGACGAATGGAGGTTGTTCTGGGGGCAGAAGGTGGGTTGCAACTCAATTAGGAAGGTGTTCCTAATCTTTTGTACACTCCGTGTATAAGACACATCAGTATGTTTGAAAATATATTACAGATGTAATCAAAGGATCATTTGAGTGGTTGTGAGAGCGTGCCTGCTGTAAACATGCCTGCTGTAAACTGGCCAAAAAATATTATGTTAGCTTTTACCTGGAAATAGGCAAGTTGAAGAGCATTGTGGACAAGCTGAAAGCAAGGGAAAGGATTTTGTCTCGTTGTGTACTCAACAAATCTTTTTGAGCCAATATGATTGATGACATGATTATTGACATGTGAGAGTAGAATTCTTAATTGCCCATGAGGGAATTTCTCTTGTACTTTCCTTCTTAGAAGCACTGACAAAACACAACACGAGGTACAGATGTACTTAGTTCATAACACATTGAATTGGCTAAACATGAAACAACAGTAAATGTAGTTTACATACTGCACAGCTTGAGAAACCAAGCTGTGATTGGTCCCCCACCCTCCCAGCACAGGCAGGTTCCCCTGTCTCCTATCAGCTCCATACAGATTGGTTAACAAACTCTCCCTGGCAGGATGCCTTCCTTCTGGAAAATTGACAATTAAGAGCCCTATCATTGGCCGAGGCATCGAGGAAGAAGTCTCTCTCGGGGCAAGGCTGTTAACGAGGCTAGCGCCACATGGCCCCTCGAGTCCTAACTCTTGAAGGTCAGCGCGACATTTCGCCTCCTGCTTCTTTGCCATGACAACACAGTCGCCGGTCGCCGTGGACAACGTTTGTCCGGGCGAGGGGGGCCGTTAGGGTAACGCGTTGTGACAACGGCAGCAAGTCGCTGTCGTTAGTTGTTAACCCTGTTAGTTAGAACGCGCCATTACCGGTTAAATATCTATGAATGATTCATCATTTTCATGTTCAATGCTTTTATGTTTTATTGAGGTGGTACTACAATGCTCCCTGTGTGTGTCGTGTGCTTGTTGTGTGTGTTGTTTGTGTGTGTGTGTGTGTGTGTGTGTTGTGTGTGTGTGTGTTGTGTGTGTTGTAGGACGACTGATGCTTCAAAGAAGGACCAAGGCTCGGGCATCAGAATTAAGATAAGGGAGGGATCTATGACCTTGTACAGTTCATCTGCAGATATAAAAAAATCTTAATCTTCAAGAATAATCCATTTAGACTCTGCTGTATGCGTGGCCATATGGTGCTGTGCAAGCTTCCCTTTTTATTTAACCTTTTATTTAACTTGTATTTAACTAGGCAAGTCAGTTAAGAACAAATTATTATTTACAATGATGGTCTACCCCGACCAAACCCTAACCTGGACGATGCTGGGCCTATTGTGCGCCGCCCAATGGGATTCCCAATCACGGCCGGTTGTGATACAGCCTGATACAGCCCATTTGGATACAACAATGGACCTGGGGAACTTAAAAGTAAGGGGCAGAGGGGAAGATAGAGAAAGGGGCACCAGGCCTTTGTAAGAGGCATCAATGATTATTGATCAACATGCATATATAGATACAGTATGTCTGCCATTGTGCCTGTTTGAAACATGTATGGCCTACCTTTCTGGATTTGTATATGTTCCTCCCCCTCTCTGCCTCTTCCTTTCCTGCTGGTGAGTTACATACACCAGCTACCTACAACAGCTACATTCAACAGCTACCTACAACCGCTACCTACAACAGCTACCTACAACAGCTACATTCAACAGCTACCTACAACCGCTACCTACAACAGCTACATTCAACAGCTACCTACAACAGCTACCTACAACAGCTACATTCAACAGTTACCTACAACCGCTACCTACAACAGCTACATTCAACAGTTACCTACAACCGCTACCTACAACAGCTACATTCAACAGTTACCAACAACCGCTACCTACAACAGCTACATTCAACAGCTACCTACAGCAGCTACCTACAGCAGCTACCTACAACAGCTACCTACAACAGCTACCTACATTGCTGCCACTGTCTGCTACTGACTCCCCTCTGTTGTCTCAGTCTATATCTTCTCCTATTACCGGCTCAAACAAAGCTTCATGAATCCAAATGGATTTGTCTATCTGATTCCCATGCCATTACTTACTAACCCTCCCAGAGATGTAATGTTCAGTGTTCTATTGGGCTTCAGACCATGCATGCGGGTGAATCCAAATTCTGTGATTGGAAATTGGAATTTCAGTGCTCTGTGTTTTTGTCAATGAGGATGAACAGACTCGTCTATTTGTGTGTGTCACTCGTGATGGCTCACAAGCTAAAAACACCAGGGAAAAGGATAGGCTAAGGTGACACGCCTAACTGTGGCTTCAGTAGGCTTATGTTAGTTTTTGTCAGCCTTTGTGTTTGTGAATTTGTGTCCGTATCTCCGGCTGGCCGTGTAGTCTCACAACAACCCAATCAGATGTGCTAAACCGCGGTCTAGCTATTAGCGCATGATAGCATATCAGGAGGATTACGTTCTAATTGAACAATTTCCCCATCGCCGCACTTTGCCGAAGCCAAGCATTATTAATTGTTTGTCCAGTGCCATCGATTAAAGGACTCTAGTAATTGTTTTGTCTGAGCTTGATTAACAAACCTGTGCTTTCTCCAGCCAACTTGTTCAACACCTGCCTTAACTGTTAGCATTAGGCTAGGCCCTTTGGCTTCTCCATATTATTTGGTAAATATTTTCTTAACTCTTTCTTGAACTGCACTGTTGGTTAAGGGCTTGTCAGTAAGCATGTGACATGTTGTATTTTGCGCATGTGACAAATAACGTTTGATTTGATTTGATAGAGAGGAATGTTGTGCAAAACGAAGTGTTTTTGCCTTTCGCTTGTTTACTAATTTTCAAAGCGAGGATAGAGTTTCATGAAGAGGAGATGGGTGCCAGGGTTCATTAGCTGAGCTAACAGTGCTTAGTCAATAGTTCAAAATGGCCGCCTCTTATCAATGAGTATGGTGGGTCACTGGGCCTCAGATTTAAGAGCAAGGAGCTATGCATGTGCAGTGTACTTGTGCTCTGCTGTGGATGGATGGGTCTGTGTAATCTATGGAATGTTGAGAATGTGCCGGGTTGAACTTGTTTTTGACTTCCATAATCCCGAAGAAATGCGTGGAGAAGGGAGGGAGGGAGGATTCCCAGGTGCGGGATGTGGAGGAGGAACAGGAGAAGAGATGATTGAAAGCCAGGGAGCAGCCAGAGGTCCCGACATGTTTTCAGACACAGGGAGCGTAGAATATTGTAGCTCTATGATAGCTCCTAGAGAGGGGTCGGGCCGCCTTTCCCAAGCATAAGCAGCACGCGTCAAACCTCTATTCTCCATATCTAGCATCATACTTCTGCCTCTTGCCTCTGTGTTCAAGATGTATGATTATTTTTTAACTTGTACCATCTTATTTCTGCTTACTGCCTCCATGTTTGAGTTTTTCATGGTTATTTAGTTTTTGGGTGGCTGCTTGTTAGTTAGCCACCTCGTTCCGCCGACCAGTAGGAGGATATAGATGAAAGGCTCGGTAGAGGGATGCCGTCTACTTAAAGGTCATTTATATCTTCTGTCACTTTGTTAGGGCGAGGGAGGAAATGACAAAACGCTGGTTGTTTATGACCCCCAGTGCTGGTAGGCGGCTTTCTAGCAGGAATTTGCTTCTTCTTCTCTGTTTAATTCATGTCCTTGGAGGTGTGTGTTAGTGTAGCAGTGAGGGGAATCTCACAAGGCTTAATTAGAGAGAAAAAACACACAAACTCTCTCAATTCCCAGGCTATCGCCACTGCCTTGGTATGTGATGCCCCCCCCCCCCCCCCCCCCCCCCCCAATTAAATCATGAAGACCGTTGACAAACAAATCAGGCTGTCAATTTCTCAACGGTACCCCGTTCATCATTTTGATTAATCTCACAGAGATGGGCTGGGTAGATATTGGAAATAGGCTTGACTTTTTGCTCTCTCAATTCAATTCAATTCAATTCAAGGGGCTTTATTGGCATGGGAAACATGTGTTAACATTGCCAAAGCAAGTGAGGTAGATAATATACAAAAGTGAAATAAAAAAATAAAATTAACAGTAAACATTACACACAGAGAAGTTACAAATGTCATATTATATATATATATATATATACAGTGTTGTAACAATGTACAAATGGTTAAAGTACACAAGGGAAAATAAATAAGCATAAATATGGGTTGTATTTACAATGGTGTTTGTTCTTCACAGGTTGCCCTTTTCTTGTGGCAACAGGTCACAAATCTTGCTGCTGTGATGGCACACTGTGGAATTTCACCCAGTAGATATGGGAGTTTATCCAAATTGGGTTTGTTAAACTCCCATATCTACTGGGTGAAATTACACAGTGTGCCATCACAGCAGCAAGGTTTCTCTCTCTTAAAACTGTAGATTCCTAGAGCTCAGAAAACATGGCATGTTTTTTGTTTTTGAATTTTTCAATGTTTTAAGATTGGCAGATGAGAGGAGTAGGACACCTCATGCCTTGGTCCAACTGTAACCTCTTGATGACTCAGCAGGGCCACTGGAGAGAGGGAGAGAGAGAGGGAGAGAGGGGGAGAGGGGCAATATATCTGTGAATTCAGCAAGTTACTTTTTAATTGACAGGAGAATAAAGGCCTGGTTCTCCGCCCAAGAGCCGCCATTGCTGGGCATGTTTCATGTCATTTCAACTGAATTCTTTCCTCTGTTTCTAATTTTCCTCTCCCTTTCTCTCTCTCACACACACACACATTTTCTCTGTCTCTCATTTTCTATTTCTCTATATCTCTCTTTTTCGCTCTTTCTCTCTCTCACACACACACACACATTCTCTCTCTCTCATGTTCTCTTTCTTTATATCTCTCTCTGTTGTTCTCTCTCACACACACATTATCTCTCTCTCACACGCACATACACATTATCTATCTCTCTCTCTCTCTCACACACACATACACATTATCTCTCTCTCTCTCTCTCGTTCTCGTCTCAGCTGCTCAACTCCCTTCCATTTTCCACTGTTCCTCCGTTCTCTCCCTTTCTTCCCTCTCTCTCTTCTCACCCTCTCTTATCTCCCTCTCGTCTCTCTCTGTCTGTCTCCTTGCCTTTATCTATTTGCATTTCCCTCTTGAGTTCTCTCCTGGCTCATCTCTCTGCTTGTCATCTACTCCGTTCGACTTCTAAAGCATTCTGGAGTTTCTTTTTAAATAAGGAAATTAAGACAGATAGGGACTAAGGGCAAGCAGTGTTTAGAGACATTCCTCGGCAGTCAGCTCTGGAAAATATAGGCCAATCTACAGTACTAAGCCAGTACCATTTTAAGTTTGGCACTTAAGATGAATTAGTAATAATTATTGTCTCATAACTGGAGATTTGTTATCCATTGTCTAATTTAATAAAAACCAAAGGTTGTTGTACTAACTTAACACTCATAGTGAAAATGACTGATTTTAAATGAGTGATGATCCTCATTTGTTACAATACTTTGTGTGTCATGGCATAGATGAAGCCTAGCCTCCAGTTTGAGAAACTCTTTCAATTGTGCTTCCCACTGCATCTTGACTTGCAGAGTTTCAGATTTAGTCTAAAGTGCTAAATCAAATGCGAACCCCGGTTAAAGCAAAAATATGTAACTTTTTTGGATGACCCGACGAAATAGGAATTTGAGTTATAGATCTTTAATTCTCATTGAAAGCAAGTCTTAGAAGCAATATATCTGTTCTATTTCTTATGTATTGCACACCAGCTTCAAACAGCTGTGTGTTTTATTTATTTAACTAGGCAAGTCAGTTATGAAACAAATTCTTATTTACAATGACGGCCTACCCCGGACGATGCTGGGCCAATTGTGCGCCGCCCTATGAGACTCCCAATACACGGCCAGATGTGACGCAGCCTGGATTTGAACTAGGGTCTGCAGTGACACCTCTTGCACAGAGATGCAGTGCCTTTGACCGCTGCGACACTCGGGAGCCCTACTATGTGTTTCGTTATGGAAAATATATTTTCGATGGTACAATGATTCTCTACACAATGACTGTCTGTTTTGTTACGTAAACAGTTTTTGGGGGGCAAACTATTAGAATTTGAGCAACCAGGAATTGACGTAGCGATTTGTGCTTATTGGAAATAAGCATGGCTTTTTGCTCTCTCTCACTTAATACTGTAGATTCCTAGAGCTCAGAAAACATGGCATGTTTTGCATTTTCATGCCTGTCCATGGAATCCTAAACCTTGGCACTTTCACGGCCATCTTTGTTTGTATTTTTTGTTCTTGAAAGCAGTGATCTGCTTTCATTGCCTTCACTGGAATGGCATAGATGTGCAAAGTGTATTCTCTTGTATTGCACAAGTGTGTGTGTGAAGGGGGGGGGGGGGTGTCAATTACTGTTAGACAACAGTTAGATATAGACTAAAATGTATCGCAACACTCTGTATCGACTGAAATGATGAACTTCGTATTTTGCCTCACTCAGGATTAACATACATAAGCATAATTGATATGCAAGTCAAACTTCCTCCATTCCCATCGGTAAAAGGATTGAAATGATGACTCACTGGGGAGAGGGCGGCAGGTAGCCATGTGGTTAAGAGCGCTGGGCTAGTAACCGATAGGTTGCTCCTTTGAATCCTCAAGCTAACTAGGTGGAGAAAAAAAAGTTAGATGTTCCCTTGAGCAAGGCACTTAACCCTAATTTCCCCTGCTTAACTGACTAAAATGTAGAGTGATAAAAGGTACATTTTTGGATTTCTGTGCCTTTTAGTCGAGACAATTGGCTACTGGACAACTGTCTCTCTCAAAATCTTGAAAGTCCATGAAAGAAGTTGATATCCAAATATTTTTTTTTCAAAAGGATGATTTGGTCTATTCCTGAATACTTTCATATGGTACACTACACGTACATAATATAATAATGTATGCCATTTAGCAGACGCTTTTATCCAAAGTCACCTATAGTAATGCATGCATACATTTTACGTACGGGTGGTTGCATGTGTCATAATCTACCAACTGAGCTACAAAGGAGAGGAGAGCAGAGCAGTAGCTACTCGCTACAGAGAGCAGTAGCTACTCGCTACAGAGAGCAGTAGCTACTCGCTACAGGGAGCAGTAGCTACTCGCTACAGGGAGCAGTAGCTACTCGCTACAGAGAGCAGTAGCTACTCGCTAGTGCATCGTCTTATCGTCTAAGACGATAAGACGATGCACTAGCGAGTAGCTACTGCTCTGCTCTCCTCTCTTTTGAACGTCTAGGGCCTAAACTATCTACATCTTGTCAGGAATAAAACGCACCCCTGCCCCCAGCTGTATCTTGACAGTGTAATGGATTCAATATTGTGATAGTGTTTTATTTGTGGCCTACCGAAGCCCTGACTTCATACTCTCTGTGTCTCTCCCTTCTTACTCTTTTGACAAATTTGCCCTAATTTATGGCTGTATAAAAGGCTTGAAGGCAATCCTTTCTCCGCTCTCGGTCTCTCCAGATCGCCTCCCCCTGGGCCAGATCTAAACCCCCATACAAATGTCCTATCTTCATTTCACCAGTTTGTCACAGCAGGAAAATAATCCTGCAGCAACAGGACATGTGAATTCAAATTGATCAACATTTTTGTACGGGTTGATACATTTTTCTTAAGTGGAAATTAAAACTTTACATGCCCTTTTAAACCGTTTAAAAGTGTGCAGGATTATTTTTCCTGCTGTGAAAATTCTCTGCAACAACAGAGTGATGAAATTAAGATAGCAGATCTGTGGGTCTTAACGCTTTGTAGCCGGCTAATGCTCAGCATAAGGAGCTAACCTACAGATAGTTAATCATTCTGTTATGGGTGTCGGCCACCAACTTGTAAGGTCTATTCCTTGCTTCTTTCTTCTCTTCTTTTGTTGTTGCGCAATGTCCTTGAGTTTCTTTAGAAGGCGATTGAAATCCAATATAGCTCTGTATTCTCATTGTAATCTGGGGTGTCCTATTTCTTTATCACAGTGTGGAGCTACTGTACATAGTGCATGTGGAGTGATGCTAATTGTTGGAAGTGTCTGATTGAATGGCCTCTTAGTTCTGGCTGAGACAGGTTAATGGGTCTTAGTTCTGACTAAGACAGGTTAATGGGTCTTAGTTCTGGCTAAGACAGGTTAATGGGTCTTAGTTCTGACTGAGACAGGTTAATGGGTCTTAGTTCTGGCTAAGACAGGTTAATGGGTCTTAGTTCTGGCTGAGACAGGTTAATGGGTCTTAGTTCTGGCTAAGACAGGTTAATCGGTCTTAGTTCAGGCTGAGACAGGTTAATCGGTCTTAGTTCTGGCTAAGACAGGGTCTTAGTTCTGGCTACGACAGGTTAATGGGTCCTAGTTCTGGCTGAGACAGGTTAATGGGTCTTCATGGCCAAATCTATCCTCCTGCACTATGGTTTCAGAGTTGGACTCTCTCTGTATCTCTGTCGCTCTGTCTCTGTCTCTCTCTCGCTCTCTGTCTCTTTCTCTCTGTCTCTCTCTCTGTGTCTCTCTCTCTCTCTGTCTGTCTCTCTCTCTCTCTCTCTGTCTCTCTTTGTCTCTCTCTCTCTGTCTCTCGATCTCTCTCTCTCTCTTTCTCTCTCTCTTTCCGTCTCTTTCTCTGTCACACACACACACACACACACACACACACACACACACACACACACACACACACACACACACACAAAATCTCTCTTTCTCTTACACACATCCACACACACACAGCGTGCAAAGCTTGTCCTTCATAATATCACAGATGACATTAATCTTTAAATGACTGTTGGCTCATCCCAAGACTTTCAATCCATTAGAGAAATAGCTAAGAAGTGAGATGAGAGAGAGAGAGAGAGGTTGTAATAGAGAGAAACGGGGAGAAAAAGAAGGGATGACATGAATGATAATGGATGATGAACCTGTACCATAACAACATCCACGCAGAGAGAAGGGAGCAAATGATTGTTACCCTCTTTAGGTAGCCCTTTGTGGACAAACGTTTCAGGTTAGCCCCCCACACCTTTACTCACCCCCTCTCACTCCTCCCACCCCAAGGTCAGCGGGGACCAGGTTGCTATGCTACGCTCTGGCCCATCCCCCTGCAGTGAGATATGGTGCGTCGGACATCATTACCCTTGTTGTGACAGGTTTCATGTGTCGCCCCAGGAACCATACATCAGGCTGACTGATAGGAAGGCCAGACCAATAGCATCCAACCAGCCAAGTGGCCTAACACAGCATTCACCACTGCAGCCCAGTTTGGAAATAGTTTGTTTATTTGTTCCTTCCTTCCTTCCTGACCTATTTGTGGCTATCAGTGATTGTGTGTTGATAGGGTGTGATATATAGGAGTGGAACCCTTATTTAAACCAATCCTATCATGTCAGATCTGTGATAGGAGGAAGGAATATTTCTGAAATATATTCCAATATGTTCTGTAAAGGACCAACCATGCACATTTTCTCTGGGGGACTTTGGCAAGCTTGCACCCCAAGGGGGGAACAGAGTGAAATAAAGACGGTAGACAAAACCCTGTCCCGCTGTGGACATTGCATAGATTTCTCTGTAGATTTTTTTTTGGGGGGGGGGGAACAGTTCCTCCACTCAAAATTCCCAATTGAATCCCCTGTGATTACAACACATTAGTAATAGTAGTTAGTCAATCATTTCTGATGCCACTGTTTTACATATTTTCTCCCTATTGGAAAAAAACTCAGTTTTCCTCCTTTAGGTTAAATAAAAATACAATGATGCCCTCATCAATAGTCTTCCATTGTGGTGTCTTCTCATTGGATAACTGCCCTTCACTGCAACCTGACCTCTACCTCGACAGCCGAACCCCATCAACCCTGCCTCCACACTGAACATGTCTCTCTTAACCACTATACTCTGCATTGATCTGTGGTCCTATCAGTGTGTGGGTTCTAAGAAAAGTCCCATTGACATGCTTTGTGGTGGTATCAAAATGAATCTGCTTAAAGGAGGATCCTTAAGAGCCTTCAGAGCCAACTCTTAAGCTATTTGATCCATGATCCAATAGCTTAATTTTTGTGTGTGTGTGTGTGTGTGTGTGTGTGTGTGTGTGTGTGTGTGTGTGTGTGTGTGTGTGTGTGTGTGTGTGTGTGTGTGTGTGTGTGTGTGTACATGCATGTGTTTCATTCATTGAAAGACCCCCATTGGGTAGGGGTTTGAAAATGAAAACGTTTCAACGAAGTTGGAATCCTTAACATTGAGAAAAATCGATTTTCCTCCACAAATTTAAAATCCCAGTGCAGTTATCACAAACATATAATTTTCCGTGTTATAGTCTAACTATACGGTAGTCTATAAAGGGAAATTGTGTAATTAAAAAAAACAGAGAGGAAGAGGTGAACTTTAGGCTACTTTGGTGAATTTGCGAGACACGCTAGACAAGATATTGGCGATACAGATTACCAAGACATTCTTTCTTCCTTCTCTCCCCCTCCTCTCTCTCCCTCACGGTGGTTCGCCTGGGCTTGCTCTTCGCTAATGATGTGCGTGTGTGTTCAGTCTTCGGTCTGTTGTGTGTAGACTATCCTAGCCTATTCATTGATGATAGGTATTGCTTTACTGAAGTTGCAAGACATTGCAAGCCAAGAAATGGCAAGATACAGCATTCCATTGCGAAATGCAGTTTTTGATCGAAAGGCCTGGTGGTCCTTTGTAGCTCAGTTGGTAGAGCATGGTGTTTGTAACGTCAGGGTAGTGGGTTTGATTCCAGAGGACCACCCATATGTAAAATGTATAACTGTCTGTCGCATTGGATAAAAGCGTCTGCTGAATGGCGCCTATTATTATATTACACAGTTGTGTCTGCCTGGTGGCCAACCTGACTATACTGTGCACCTCCCATCTCACTCCGTCTCTCACTAGCTCGCTATGAAAGATGCAAGTGTCTGTGTTCTAGAAAGTATGGCAACTAACCTAGTCTCTTCCGTTCCAAAATATTGAATCTTAGCAGAATCGAATCTTGATACTCAGAAATAGGAGTCGACTCTCCACAACTACGTCGTTAACTTCTCATGACTCTCAAATCCGCATGCGGGAGCGTAACCATAGCCTCAAACTAATTAGCATAACGCAGCGGACATAAATCTTCCTAGAAAATCTTCCTATTCATGAAAATCACAAATGAAATATATTGAGACACAGCTTAGCCTTTTGTTAATCACACTGTCATCTCAGATTTTCAAAATATGCTTTACAGCCAACTCCAGACAAGCATTCGTGTAAGTTTATCATGGCATCATGCTATGGCTAGGCTCTGCTGGCAGCAGGCAACATTTTCACGAAAATAAGAAAAGCAATCAAATTAAATAATTTACCTTTGAAGAACGTTGGATGTTTTCACTCAGGAGACTCCCAGTTAGATAGCAAATGTTCCTTTTTTCCAAAAATATTATTTTTGTAGGCGAAATAGCTCTGTTTGTTCTTCACGTTTGGCTGAGAAATCGACCGGAAAATGCAGTCACTACAATGCCAAACTTTTTTCGAAATTAGCTCCATAATATCGACAGAAACATGGCAAACGTTGTTTAGAATCAATCCTCAAGGTGTTTTTCACATATCTATTCGATAATATATCCGTCGGGACAATTGGTTTCTCATAAGAAGCGATTGGAAAAATGGCTACTTCTGTACTTTATGCAAGATTTTCTGCTGGAGCCATCATGTGACCACTTGCTAAAAGTGGTCCCTTATGGCTATTCTTCAACATAAATGCGTAAAAAGACGTCACAATGCTGTAGACACCTTGGGGAATAAGTAGAAAACGTAAGCTCATTCGTAGCTCATTCACAGCCATATAAGGAGTCATTGGCATGAGGCGGTTTCAAAAAATGCGGTACTTCCTGATTGGATTTTTATCTGGGTTTGCCTGTAACATCAGTTCTGTTGCACTCACAGACAATATCTTTGCAGTTTTGGAAACGTCAGAGTGTTTTCTATCCAAAGCTCAATCATATGCATAGTCGAGCATCTTTTCGTGACAAAATATCTTGTTTAAAACGAGAACGTTTTTTATCCAAAAAGGAAAATACTGCCCCTAGAGTCGACACAGGTTTTAACAGTTGGAAGAATGGCAGAGAAAAGCAAGCGACAGCAGTGAAGTCCGGGTATGACAATATTTTGAGAAGTTAAATGAGAAGAAAATGAAAACCTTGAGAGGTGGAATTGAGGTACAGCAATGGTAGTAACCATCTGAAAGGGACGCACCGTGAGACACAAACCATTTCTGGCAGCAACGCAGCTGCATCGGGAATTCACATAGAATTTTATTCATTTTTTATTATCGTTTTAATGGAAAAGCAATTTAAAAAAAAGCAGTTTTAACGTTAAGAACGTTTCTCCATTCGTCACATCCCTAGTATCGGATCAAGGCCAGACTTTAACAATCAGCCTGAATCTCAGTCAAACACAATGTAATTAAGTAATGACTCAGTACATTGAGAGACAGACAACATGCTGTAGTTAGTGTAGTAGATAGTAATATTCCTGCAAATGCACACCTGGAGTGTTGGAACATTATTGGTTTGGGGTCTGTGGCCTAAGAGAGAAATTATTCTCTTTTCGGGGGATTTAGGCTACAGGAAAACATTTAGGGAAGGGAAAAGGGAAAAACCTAGTCAGTTGTACAACTGAATACAGTCAAATGAAATGTGTCTTCCACATTTTAACCCAACCCCTCTGAATCAGAGAGGTGCGAGGGGCTGCCATAATCGACATCCACGTCTTCAGTACAAAATAGTAAGCGTTTTCTATGTGTTGTCCCAGTTTTTTGACTATATTATCAGTGGCATGAAATCAGGGTTCCTTTTGATGCTGTTATAAAGTAGGTTATCTAATGGTGTATCCAGTAAGTCATAACATATTTCTGATAGTAGTTCAGGAGTTCACTAAACCAGTAATATACCTGTACAAAACTGTATGGAACAACAAAGTTGTCACAGTTACAACCTCCTCTAACATGTGTCATGGCAGGCTTACAGAGTTGTACAGTTGGCTCCATGGCTAATCTTTGAACTAAAGTGTTACTGTTGTTCTCCGACAGTAATGCCCTCCATGTGTAGAGGTGAACCAGGGAACAAGTTGACCCGGGCCATTTGTCTTTGCCACAATATAAGCCTGCACAGTTCATAGCTTGTGTGTGTGTGTGTGTGTGTGTGTGTGTGTGTGTGTGTGTGTGTGTGTGTGTGTGTGTGTGTGTGTGTGTGTGTGTGTGTGTGTGTGTGTGTGTGTGTGTGTGTGTGTGTGTGTGTGTCTGTGTCTGTGTCTGTGTCTGTGTGTGTCTGTGTGTCTGTGTGTGTGTGTGTGTCTGTGTGTCTGTGTGTGTTTAAAAGAGTGAGACTGACCAGGCTACAGAGGGACGTAAATCATTCTGTTTTTCCCTCCGCCTCATGTTGTGTGAGTTGAAGCCTGATGGATGGATGGCTGCTCTCTGGCTCCTCTGAGTCCAGGCCTGAGTATTGACAAGCCAGGCCTCTGTGGAATATCTCCCTCCCCTTTGCACAACCATACATCTCTCCAATGTAAAGTTCAAATTTAGGCCTGTAGGCCAAAATGTCTGTTTAGTGGTGATGGAAGGTCCATCACGTTTAAAAGGTTGCTTCATGAGACCGGCCTGTGTCCAGCCATTGAGTGGGGTCGAGACCGTTTCGTGCCCCCCTCCACCCCCCTACTCATGTCTGCGTGATGGATGTGCGCCGTCTTGTTTGGAGTGATGCAGGGGTAAAGGGTTGGATGAAACCTTGCAGTCATGCCAGCACAGTGTTGGTATTTATTCACCAACTAAACAGAGAGAGAGTGAAGCGGTGACTATTGTGTGTTTCATTTAGGGTCAAGATTAAAGTGGATGCGTTGACATTCACGTCTATCCCTTCGTCTATTCCACCCCCACCCCCCACCCCGCACCCCACCCTCAGGTGCGCCTATGAACCTACACAGTTGTCCATTCTTCTGATACATATACTCCAGAACTCTGATAAAACATCAAGACCTTCCGAAAAAGGAAAGACCATAGGTCTCTGGTCAAAAGTAGTGCACTATGTTAGAAATAAAGGAGCATTTTGGGATGCAGCCTACTTGGTAAACTATTTACCACTGATTGATAGAACATCCCTGATACAATGTGACAGCGATATGCATCACACACTGCATTTTCTCTGCTATTAACAACCATACCACACTACAGGATGTAGATGTGTTTTCACAGTTTTTTGCTACTTTGTTTCCCAGTCACAGTGGGCAATGCTGAGTACTAGGGTGATTAGGGAGTTTTTCTACGGTGAGATGCCCGGGGTGCTTCCGTTCTCTCTCTCTCTCTCTCTCTCTCACTCTCTCTCTCTCTATGCCTCTCTCTGCCTCTCCCTTTCTTTCTCTCTCTCTCTCTCTCTCTCTCTCTCTCTGCCTCTCTCTTTGCCTCTCCCTTTCTCTCTCTCTCTCTCTCTCTCTCTCTGTCTCTCTCTCTCTCTCTCTCTCTCTCTCTCTCCCTCTCTCTCTCTCTCTCTCTCTCTCTCCCTCTCTCTCTCTCTCTCTGCCTCTCTCTCTGCCTCTCCCTCCCTTTCTCCTACTCTCTCTCTCTCCTTCAGGGTTTGGTTTCTGGCTACACTGAGCCCTCGATTTGACCTTCCGTCAGATGATTCCCAGAGATTCCGACTCCTTGCTTTTCTAACGATAAATAATTCAGAGACAGCGTTAACTCTCCCTTGTTCTTAAAACAGAGAGAGAGTAAAGTGTGCGTGTGTATGTCTGTGTGTGTATACAGTTGAAGTCGGATGTTTACATACACTTAGGTTGGAGTCATTAAAACTCGGTTTTCAACCACTCCACAAATGTCTTGTTAACAAACTATGGTTTTGGCAAGTCAGTTAGGATATCTATTTTGTGCATGACACAAGTAATTTTTCCACAAAGCCCTGACCTTAAACCCATAGAAAATGTGTGGGCAGAACTGAAAAGCGTGTGCAAGGAAGCCTTACAAACCTGACTCAGTTACACCAGCTCTGTCACAAGGAATGGGCCCAAACTCACCCAACTTATGCTACCAAATACTAATTGAGTGTATGCAATCTTCTGACCCACTGGGGATGTGATGAAAGAAATAAAAGCTGAAAGAAATAATTCTCTCTACTATTATTCTGACATTTCACACTCTTAAAATAAAGTGGTGATCCTAACTGACCTAAAACAGGGAATTTTTACTAGGATTAAATGTCAGGAATTGTGAAAAACTGAGTTTAAATGTATTTAAGGTGTAAGGTGTATGTAAACTTCCGACTTCAACTGTATGTCTGCGTGTGTGAGTGTCAGAATGCGAGTGAGTGAGAGAGTCACAAAGTGCAGAGAGAGAGAAAGAGATAGACAGTTCTAGAGTGAACAACTCCTTCTCTTTTCTGCCCCTCTCCATCTTACTGCTCAGCAGCTATCAGAGGTAGACTGTAGGCCGTTTCTTTATGTTGCCAGTTGTTCTTGGTATGGGAATAGAAATACTAAGTACCTGCAGTGCTTTCATGCTGATGTTGCTGGGGTGATACAGCAGATATGATACAGGACTCTATACAGAGGAGGATACAGCATATATGATAAGGACTCTGTACGGAGGAGGATACATCAGATATGATAAGGACTCTGTACGGAGGGGGATACATCAGATATGATAAGGACTCTGTACGGAGGGGGATACATCAGATATGATACAGGACTCTATACGGAGGGGACACAGCATATATGATACAGGACTCTATACGGAGGAGGATACAGCATATATGATACAGGACTCTATACGGAGGGAGATACATCAGAGATGATACAGCACTCTATACGGAGGGGATACATGAGATATGATAAGGACTCTTTACGGAGGGGGATACATCAGAGATGATACAGGACTCTATACGGAGGGAGATACATCAGAGATGATACAGGACTCTAGACGGAAGAGGATAGAGCAGATATGATAAGGATTCTATACGGAGGGGGATACATCAGAGATGATACAGGACTCTATACGGAGGGGGATACATCAGAGATGATACAGGATTCTATACGGAGGGGGATACATCTGAGATGATACAGGACTCTATATAGAGGGGAATACATCAAATATGACACAGGACTCTATATAGAGGGGAATACATCAAATATGACACAGGACTCTGTACAGAGCGGGATACAGCAGATTTATAATCAAGGGCTGTAAGATACATACATTGACAGGTGTCAGTGCATGATAAAGAGGTAAAAAAGAGAGCGAGAACACACCTAGGGTGCGCCCTAGAGCCATATATTATTGTTATGTTATAGAGGGAGCTCTAGAACAATATATTATTATTATTATTATATTATAGATGGGGCTCTAGAACAATATATTATTATTATTATTATTATTATTATATTATAGAGGGGGCTCTAGAGCAATATATTATTATTATTACATTATAGATGGGGCTCTAGAACAATATAATATTATTATTATTATATTATAGATGGGGCTCTAGAGCAATATATTATTATTATTATATTATAGATGGGGCTCTAGAACAATATAATATTATTATTATTATATTATAGATGGGGCTCTAGAGCAATATATTATTATTATTATTATATTATAGATGGGGCTCTAGAGCAATATATTATTATTATTATTATTATTATTATATTATAGAGGGGGCTCTAGAGCAATATATTATTATTATTACATTATAGATGGGGCTCTAGAACAATATAATATTATTATTATTATATTATAGATGGGGCTCTAGAGCAATATATTATTATTATTATTACATTATAGATGGGGCTCTAGAACAATATAATATTATTATTATTATATTATAGAGGGGGCTCTAGAGCAATATATTATTATTATTACATTATAGATGGGGCTCTAGAGCAATATATTATTATTATTATTACATTATAGATGGGGCTCTAGAACAATATAATATTATTATTATTATATTATAGAGGGGGCTCTAGAGCAATATATTATTATTATTACATTATAGATGGGGCTCTAGAACAATATATTATTATTATTATTATATTATAGAGGGGGCTCTAGAGCAATATATTATTATTATTATTATTATTATTATATTATAGAGGGGGCTCTAGAGCAATATATTATTATTATTACATTATAGATGGGGCTCTAGAGCAATATATTATTATTATTACATTATAGATGGGGCTCTAGAACAATATATTATTATTATTATTATATTATAGAGGGGGCTCTAGAACAATATATTATTATTATATTATAGATGGGGCTCTAGAGCAATATATTATTATTATTACATTATAGATGGGGCTCTAGAACAATATATTATTATTATTATTATATTATAGATGGGGCTCTAGAACAATATATTATTATTATTATTATATTATAGATGGGGCTCTAGAGCAATATATTATTATTATATTATAGATGGGGCTCTAGAACAATATATTATTATTATATTATAGATGGGGCTCTAGAACAATATATTATTATTATATTATAGATGGGGCTCTAGAGCAATATATTATTATTATTAGTATATTATAGATGGGGCTCTAGAGCAATATATTATTATTATATTATAGATGGGGCTCTAGAACAATATATTATTATTATTATTATTATTATTATATTATAGATGTGGCTCTAGAGCAATATATTATTATTATTATTACATTATAGAGGAGGCTATAGAACAATATATTATTATTATTATTATATTATAGATGTGGCTCTAGAGCAATATATTATTATTATTATTATTATTAGTATATTATAGATGGGGCTATAGAACAATATATTATTATTATTATTATTATTATTATATTATAGATGTGGCTCTAGAGCAATATATTATTATTATTATTACATTATAGAGGAGGCTATAGAACAATATATTATTATTATTATTACATTATAGATGGGGCTCTAGAGCAATATATTATTATTATATTATAGATGGGGCTATAGAGCAATATATTATTATTATATTATAGATGGGGCTATAGAGCAATATATTATTATTATATTATAGATGTGGCTCTAGAACAATATATTATTATTATTATTATATTATAGATGGGGCTCTAGAACAATATATTATTATTATTAGTATATTATAGATGGGGCTCTAGAGCAATATATTATTATTATATTATAGATGGGGCTCTAGAACAATATATTATTATTATTATTATTATTATTATATTATAGAGGAGGCTATAGAACAATATATTATTATTATTACATTATAGATGGGGCTCTAGAACAATATAATATTATTATTATTATATTATAGATGTGGCTCTAGAGCAATATATTATTATTATTATTATTATTAGTATATTATAGAGGGGGCTCTAGAGCAATATATTATTATTATATTATAGATGGGGCTATAGAACAATATATTATTATTATATTATAGATGGGGCTATAGAGCAATATATTATTATTATTATTACATTATAGATGGGGCTCTAGAACAATATATTATTATTATATTATAGAGGGGGCTCTAGAACAATATATTATTATTATTATTATATTATAGAGGAGGCTCTAGAACAATATATTATTGTTATATTATAGATGGGGCTCTAGAACAATATATTATTATTATATTATAGATGGGGCTCTAGAGCAATATATTATTATTATTATTATATTATAGAGGAGGCTATAGAACAATATATTATTATTATATTATAGATGGGGCTCTAGAGCAATATATTATTATTATTATTATATTATAGAGGGGGCTCTAGAGCAATATATTATTATTATTATTATATTATAGAGGGGGCTCTAGAACAATATATTATTATTATATTATAGATGGGGCTCTAGAACAATATATTATTATTATATTATAGAGGGGGCTCTAGAACAATATATTATTATTATTATTACATTATAGAGGAGGCTATAGAACAATATATTATTATTATATTATAGATGGGGCTCTAGAGCAATATATTATTATTATTATTATATTATAGAGGGGGCTCTAGAACAATATATTATTATTATATTATAGATGGGGCTCTAGAACAATATATTATTATTATATTATAGATGGGGCTCTAGAACAATATATTATTATTATATTATAGATGGGGCTCTAGAGCAATATATTATTATTATTATTATATTATAGAGGAGGCTATAGAACAATATATTATTATTATATTATAGATGGGGCTCTAGAGCAATATATTATTATTATTATTATATTATAGAGGGGGCTCTAGAACAATATATTATTATTATATTATAGATGGGGCTCTAGAACAATATATTATTATTATATTATAGAGGGGGCTCTAGAACAATATATTATTATTATTATTACATTATAGAGGAGGCTATAGAACAATATATTATTATTACATTATAGAGGAGGCTATAGAACAATATATTATTATTATATTATAGATGGGGCTCTAGAGCAATATATTATTATTATTATTATATTATAGATGGGGCTCTAGAGCAATATATTATTATTATTATTATATTATAGAGGGGGCTCTAGAACAATATATTATTATTATATTATAGATGGGGCTCTAGAACAATATATTATTATTATATTATAGAGGGGGCTCTAGAACAATATATTATTATTATTATTACATTATAGAGGAGGCTATAGAACAATATATTATTATTACATTATAGAGGAGGCTATAGAACAATATATTATTATTATATTATAGATGGGGCTCTAGAGCAATATATTATTATTATTATTATATTATAGAGGGGGCTATAGAACAATATATTATTATTATTATTACATTATAGATGGGGCTATAGAACAATATATTATTATTATATTATAGATGGGGCTCTAGAACAATATATTATTATTATATTATAGAGGGGGCTCTAGAACAATATATTATTATTATTATTATATTATAGATGGGGCTATAGAACAATATATTATTATTATTATTACATTATAGATGGGGCTATAGAACAATATATTATTATTATATTATAGATGGGGCTCTAGAGCAATATATTATTATTATTATTATATTATAGATGGGGCTATAGAACAATATATTATTATTATATTATAGATGTGGCTCTAGAGCAATATATTATTATTATTATTACATTATAGATGGGGCTCTAGAACAATATAATATTATTATTATATTATAGATGGGGCTCTAGAACAATATATTATTATTATATTATAGAGGGGGCTCTAGAGCAATATATTATTATTATATTATAGATGGGGCTCTAGAACAATATATTATTATTATTATATTATAGAGGGGGCTCTAGAACAATATATTATTATTAGTATATTATAGATGGGGCTCTAGAACAATATATTATTATTATTATATTATAGATGGGGCTCTAGAACAATATATTATTATTAGTATATTATAGATGGGGCTCTAGAACAATATAATATTATTATTATTATATTATAGATGTGGCTCTAGAGCAATATATTATTATTATTATATTATAGATGGGGCTCTAGAGCAATATATTATTATTATATTATAGATGGGGCTCTAGAGCAATATATTATTATTATTATTATATTATAGAGGAGGCTATAGAACAATATATTATTATTATTATTATATTATAGATGGGGCTCTAGAACAATATATTATTATTATATTATAGATGGGGCTCTAGAACAATATATTATTATTATATTATAGATGGGGCTATAGAGCAATATATTATTATTATTATTATATTATAGATGGGGCTCTAGAACAATATATTATTATTATATTATAGATGGGGCTCTAGAACAATATATTATTATTATATTATAGATGGGGCTATAGAGCAATATATTATTATTATATTATAGATGGGGCTCTAGAGCAATATATTATTATTATTATTATATTATAGATGGGGCTATAGAACAATATATTATTATTATTATTACATTATAGATGGGGCTATAGAACAATATATTATTATTATATTATAGAGGGGGCTCTAGAACAATATAATATTATTAATATTATATTATAGATGGGGGCTATAGAACAATATATTATTATTATATTATAGAGGGGGCTCTAGAACAATATAATATTATTATTATATTATAGATGGGGCTCTAGAACAATATATTATTATTATATTATAGAGGGGGCTCTAGAACAATATATTATTATTATTATTATATTATAGAGGGGGCTCTAGAACAATATATTATTATTATATTATAGATGGGGCTCTAGAACAATATATTATTATTATTATTATATTATAGAGGAGGCTATAGAACAATATATTATTATTATTATTATTATATTATAGATGGGGCTCTAGAGCAATATATTATTATTATATTATAGATGGGGCTCTAGAACAATATATTATTATTATTATTATATTATAGAGGAGGCTATAGAACAATATATTATTATTATTATTATATTATAGATGGGGCTCTAGAGCAATATATTATTATTATATTATAGAGGAGGCTATAGAACAATATATTATTATTATTATTATATTATAGATGGGGCTCTAGAACAATATATTATTGTTATTGTTAAGTGACCATGCAGAGATAATAAGCATTGAGTAGCAGAAGTGTAAAAACAAAAACTGCATATTTAGTTAATATTGCCTGCTAACATGAATTTCAATTTGTCACTTCTCTTGCGTTCTGTGCAAGCTGTCAGGGTATATGCAGCAGTTTGGGCCGCCTGGCTCGTTGTGAACTGTGTGAAGTCCATTTATTCCTAACAAAGGCTATAATTAATTTGCCAGAATTGTACATAATTATGAAATAACATTGAAGGTTGTGCAATGTAACAGCAATATTTAGACTTAGGGATGCCACCCGTTAGATAAAATACAGAACGGTACCGTATTTCACTGAAATAATAAACGTTTTCTTTTCGAAATGATAGTTTCCGGATTCGACCATTTTAATGACCAAAGGCTCATATTTCTGTGTGTTATTATGTTATAATTAAGTCTATGATTTGATAGAGCAGTCTGACTGAGCGATGGTAGGCATCAGTAGGCTCGTAAGCATTCATTCAAACAGCACTTTAGTGTGTTTGCCAGCAGCTCTTCGCAATGCTTCAAGCATGTTTATGCGCTGTTTATGACTTTAAGCCTATCAACTCCCGAGATTAGGCTGGTGTAACCGATGTGAAATGGCTAGCTAGTTAGCGGGGTGCGCGCTAATAGCGTTTCAAACGTCACTCGCTCTGAGACTTGGAGTAGTTGTTCCCCTTGCTCTGCGTGGGTAACTCTGCTTCGAGGGTGGCTGTTGTCAATGTGTTCCTTGTTCGAGCCCAGTTAGGAGCAAGGAGAGGGACGGAAGCTATACTGTTACACTGGCAATACTAAAGTGCCTATAAGAACATCCAATAGTCAAAGGTATATGAATTACAAATGGTATAGAGAGAAATAGTCCTATAATTCCTATAATAACTACAACCTAAAGCTTCTTACCTGGGAATATTGAAGACTCATGTTAAAAGGAACCACCAGCTTTCATATGTTCTCATGTTCTGAGCAAGGAACTTAAACGTTAGCTTTCTTACATGGCACATATTGAACTTATTACTTATTTATTTGAGGCTAAATTGATTTTATTGATGTATTATATTAAGTTAAACTTAGTGTTCATTCAGTATTGATGTAATTGTCATTATTACAAATACATTTTTAAAAATCGGTCGATTAATCGGTATCGGCTTTTTTTTTTGATCCTCCAATAATCGGTATCGATATCGCCGTTGAAAAATCATAATCGGTCGACCTCTAGTTTGGACCATGACAGTTTGCTGATGATGTGGACACAAAGGAACTTAACTCTCGACCCGCTCTACTATACAGCCCTGTCGATGTTAATAGGATTCTGTTTGGCTCGCATTTTCCTGTAGTCCACGATCAGCTCCATTGTTTTGTTCACGTTGAGGGAGAAGTTGTTGGCCTGGCACCACACTTCCAGGTCTCTGACCTCCTCCCTATAGGCTGTCTCGTTGTTTGCGATCACTGTTGTGCCATCGGCAAACTTAATGATTGTTTTGGAGTTGTGCTTGGCCACGCAGTCGTGGGTGAACAGGGAGTACAGGAGGGGACGAAGCACGCATCCAAGAAGTGTTGAAGATCAGCGTGGCAGACGTGTTGTTGCCTACCCTTACCACCTGGGGGCGGCTCGTCAGGAAGTCCAGGATCCAGTTGCAGAGGGAGGTGTTTAGTTGAAGGGTTCTTAGCTTAGTGATGAGCTTTGAGGGCACTATGGTGTTGAATGTTGAGCCGTAGTCAATGAACAGCATTCTCACATAGGTGTTCCTTTTGTCCATGTGGGAAAGGGCACTGTTGAGTGCGATTGAGATTGCATCATCTGTTGATCTGTTGGGGCGGTATGCGAATTGGAGTGGGTCTAGGAATTCTGGGATGATGGTGTTCATGTGAGCCATGACCAGCCTTTCAAAGCACTTCATGGCTACCGACGTGAGTGCTACAAGGCGGTAGTCAGTTTTCCTGCCCTTTCTTGTGCACACAGACTATGGTGTTCTGCTTCAAACATGTAGGTATTACAGACTCGGTCAGGGAGAAGTTGAACATGTCAGAAAAGTCACTTGCCAGTTGGTCTTTGCATGCACAGAGTACACGTCCTGGTAATCCGTCTAGCCCTGCGGTCTTGTGAATGTTGACCTGCTTAAAGGTCTTGCTTACAGCGGCTACGGAGAGCGTGATCACACAGTCGTCCGAAACAGTTGGTGCTCTCATGCATGCTTCAGTGTTGCTTGCCTCGAAAGCGAGCATAAAAGGCATTTAGCTCATCTGGTAGGCTCGCGTCACTGGGCAGCTCGTGGCTGCGTTTCCCTTTGTAGTCCGTAATAGTTTGCAAGCCCTGCCACATGTGACGAGCGTCAGAGCCGGTGTTAGTAGGATTCAATCTTAGTCCTGTATTGATGCTATGGCTGTTTGATGGTTCGTCTGAGGGTATGGAGGGATTTCTTATGAGCGTGTGGATTAGTGATCCGCTCCTTGAAAGCAGCATCTCTAGCCTTTAGCTCAGTGCGGATGTGATATGTAATCCATGGCTTCTGTTAGGGATATGAAAGTACGTTCACCGTGGGGACGTCGTCATCGATGCACTTATTGACTAATTGACTTATTGACTGGTGACTAAGGTGGTATACTCCTCAATGCCATTGGATGAATCCTGGAACATATTCCAGTCTGTGCTAGCAAAACAGTCCTGTAGTGTAGCATCCGCGTCATCTGACCACTTCCGTATTGAGCGAGTCACTGATACTTCCTGCTTTAGTTTTTGCTTGTAAGCAGGCATCAGGAGGAAATAATTATGGTCATATTTGTATGCTTTGTATGCCTCTCTGTGTGTGGAGTAAAGGTGGTCTCAAGTTTTTTTCCTTTGGTTGCACATGTGACATGCTGGTAGAAATTAGGTAAAAGGGATTTGAATTAGCATTATAGTCCTGGGTAATCTCAGTGGAATAGCAACCCTGTCTTTCTAAAGTCGTTTGAATGCAGGAGTATGTTAACAGAGTGTGA
This sequence comes from Oncorhynchus mykiss, assembly GCF_057628025.1. Taxonomy (NCBI): domain Eukaryota; kingdom Metazoa; phylum Chordata; class Actinopteri; order Salmoniformes; family Salmonidae; genus Oncorhynchus; species Oncorhynchus mykiss. Next base: position 11,971,164 of record NC_143022.1, on the reverse strand, counting down.
CAGAACAAGCACCTCGCTAATGCTTACAATAGTCTAACAATAGTCTAACAATATTCTAACAATAGGCTACAAACAAAAACTAGACACACAAAATATAATTGAATAAGGTCCCCTTCATATGTGGTTTGGTCCTCATTTAGTTTTTTAAAAGTTTTTGTACAATTTTGAGATGCAGAACAAGACCAAGGAGATCAACAAGAGCTTTTAATATTATCATCAAAAGACAGTTTCTGGTTGCTTTAGCCCTCCATCAGGTGTTCCTGTTTGAGGTGTTCGCTCTTACCCAATTAGAGACTACGTCTTTGAAGGGTTTTTTTCTCAAGTATTTGCGAGTCTCTCCGGGGGTGAAATTGCTTGTCCTTTTCATTGATCTTTCCGTGTGTCTCCTTGGCTTTAACGAGATCGCCGGCCTAATTTGATTGAAATGCCTGAATGTGGGTTGGAAGTAGGGGGTCAACTCAGTCTGTGATTTAGCTCTGGTCTCCCTCAGCAGGCATCGCCAAAAGATCACAGAGCATATCCTATCAGACATGATAGAGTGAGCCCAATGTGAATGCCCAATACTGGGCAGGACGACTAGATCCCGTAGTCCTTCGGGATCTACAGTGTATTCGGAAAGTATTCAAACCACTTGACTTTTTCCAATTGTTGTTACGTTAAAATTGATTAAATATTTGTTTTCTCAGCATTCTCCACACAATACCCCATAATAACATAGCAAAAAAGTTATTTATTTAGATGTGTGCAAATGTATTAAAAATAAAAAACAGAAATACCTTATTTACATAATTATTCAGACACTTTGCTATGAGACTCGAAATTGAGCTCAGGGACATACTGTTTCTATTGATCATCCTTGAGATGTTTCTACAACTTGATTGGAGTCCACCTGTGGTAAATTCAATTGATTGGACATGATTGAGAAAGGCACACGCCTGTCTATATAAGATCCCACTGTTGACAATGCATGTCAGAGCTAAAACCAAGCCATGAGGTCGAAGGAATTAGAGAGCTCCAAGACAGGATTGTGTCAAAACAAATTATGCAGCATTGAAGGCCCCCAAGAACACAGTGGCCTCCATCATTCTTAAATTGAAGAAGTTTGGAACCACCAAGACACTTCCTAGAGCTGACCGCCCGGCCAAACTGAGCAATCGGGGTAGAAGGACCTTGGTCAGGGAGGTGACCAAGAACCAGATGGTCACTCTGACAGAACTCCAGAGTTCCTCCGTGGAGATTGGAGAACCTTTCAGAAGGACAACCATCTCTGCAGAACTCCATCAATCAGGCCTTTATGGTAGAGTAGCCAGACGGAAGCCACTCCTCAGTAAAAGGCACATGACAGCACGCTTGGAGTTTGCCAAAAGGCACCTAAAGGACTCTGCGAACATAAGAAACAAGATTCTATAGTCTGATGAAACTAAGATTGAACTCTTTGGCTAGAATGCCAAGCGTCACATCTGGAGGAAACCTGGCTCCATCCCTACGGTGAAGTATGGTGGTGGCAGCATCATGCTGTGGGGATGTTTTTCAGCGGCAGGGACTGGGAGATTAGTCAGGTTTGAGGGAAAGATGAACGGAGCAAAGTACAGAGAGATCCTTGATGAAACCCTGCTCCAGAGTGCTCAGAACCTCAGACTGGGGCGAAGGTTCAACTTCCAACAGGACAACGACCCTATGCACACAGCCAAGACAATGCAGGAGTGGCTTCGGGACAAGTCTCTGAATGTCATTGAGTGGCCAAACCAGAGCCCGGACTTGAACCCAATCGAACATCCTCTGGATGAAAATAGCTGTGCAGCAACGCTCCCCATCCAACCTGACAGAGTTTGAGAGGATCTGGGGAGACGAATGGGAGCAACTCCCCAAATACAGGTGTACCAAGCTTGTAGCTTCATACCCAAGAAGACTCGAGGCTGTAATCGCTGCCAAAGGTGCTTCAACAAAGTACTGATTAAAGGGTCTGAATACTTATGTAGATGTTTTATTTAAGTATTTAAAAAACATTTTTTTTGCAAAAGTTACTAAGAACCTGTTTTTGTTTTGTCATTATGGGGTATTGTGTCTAGTAGATTGATGAGGGGGGAAACAATTTAATCCGTTTTTGAATAAGGCCGAAAAGTAAAAAGGTCAAGGGCTCTGAATACTTTCTGAATGCACTGTAAATGACCAGATTCCGCTCAATTGAGCCAGTCGAATGGGGAGACAAGGATGGGGCATGTGGTATGCTATTAATTTAAGTAACCCTACATACACACTTGGCTCAAGGTCACCACATCTAATATGGCCACGATGAAAACCCGGCGACAATTGCCATTGAGAGCGGTCTAATGGAGAGCGAGCACATTCAGTGACTGCCGGCTTGGCACCACACAGCGTTATCTCTGGTTATTTACATATGTTATTTTTAATGTAAGACGGGTTGTGCGGAACCACCTTATTTATAATATTGAGACAAATGGTGGTGTACCCATGAAAGGCACTCTACTGATTATCTTGCTCGGGATGGCCGTTTCATCTGTTGCTACTTTTGATGTATGACGTCTTTTTAAGGCACGGTCGAATGCAATCACAGGCTCTTTCACTGCTCAGGGGATCAGACCGCTCCAAATTGCCTGCAGTCCCTCAGGGAGGCCATCCTTCAGAAAATATTGACTGTTGGACAGTGAGCGCTTGTGCGTGTGTGTGTGTGTGTGGGAGGGGGGTGGGGGTGGGGGGGGTGCATGAGGGAGCAAGAGATTGCCGGTGTGGATTGGTGTGTGTCTGTCTGTGGCTGTGTGTGAATTTATGCATGAGAGAGCATGAGATTGCCTGTATGTGTGTGGCTGATAGAGGGAGAGAGCGAGGGAAAGAGAGCTAGAGAGCCACCCAGAGGGCAGAGATCATTGAGAGAGTGCAAGGGAATGAGAGCCACCCAGAGGGCAGGGATCACTGAGAAAGAGCGAGGGAAAGAGAGCCAGAGAGCCATCCAAAGGGCAGGGGTCACTGAGTGAGAGAAGGGGAAAGAGAGCCAGAGAGCCACCCAGAGGGCAGAGGTCACTGAGAAAGAGCGAGGGAAAGAGAGCCAGAGAGCCACCCAGAGGGCATGGGTCACTGAGAAAGAGCGAGGGAAAGAGAGCCACCCAGAGGGCAGAGGTCACTGAGAAAGAGCGAGGGAAAGAGAGCAACCCAGAGGGCAAAGGTCACTGAGAAAGAGCGAGGGAAAGAGAGCCATAGAGCCACCCAGATGGCAGAGGTCACTGCCTTTTCAAAAGGCGGACAGGCAATAACATTTTTCCGATGTACATTTATCTGGCCATATTTCCACTCGGCTATTTCTGTGTTTTTCTTCTCTGTCGATCGACGGCACTTGCTCCCAGACTCGGCAAGGGTCACATCACAGCTGACGCTCGTTTTTCGACATGACTCCTTCCATCAGCCTTCGTTTTTTGTTTTAACATGCTTTCTTTCGGTCTTCATAACCTTGGTTGGGCTCCTACTCGTTATTCGCTGTTGCTCAGTTGAGGGAATGCAAAAAGCTATTTATTTTATGGGAATTTGCATTAGAGACCTGTTCCCAGACCTGAATGCTTTGGCCATTAGTGCTGCGGGTTGAGGGGGTAACCCCACGCGATGAAATAGCTTTCTTCTACCCTGCCAGGGCACAGCTGTGGAGCCCTGTAAGGTTGTGTATGTGTGCATTGAGACACACACACACACACACACACACACACACACACACACACACACACACACACACACACTGCTGTGTGAGCTCTTGACTTGATCGACAGTAAGTTTCTGACACTGATGTCTTCATAAGAGCTCCTTATTGGTTGGAAACGGTGCTCCGCCCCAACTCTCCTGCACTTGGAAACTGAGTCTGGTGTACGGTGTAAATATTCCCTTAAGGCACCTGGTTGGGTTTTAAAATGTTGTTTACATGTTGCTGGTACTGTCTCTCATTTTCAGACATTTGAGCAGAAATATCACTTATTGGAAAGCGAATGCTGCTAAATCAATATATGTGATTAAAAGCACATGTTAAGGCCAATAGCAGGAATTCTCATCGCCATCTCATGCACATCCATTTTCACTCTTCCCAGGAGAGGGGGACAAGAGACACGGGAAGCCCTCCACGTGAAGCACTTATCTTACAGGGTGATGTTAAGAAACAGTCCGGGGGCTTGTGAGGACGTGAGGAGCAGCTGAGTCAGAGTGTGAAAGCATGGTGGCCCTGACCCTGCTGCCTCCCCTGCCTTCCTCACACCATGTTACCAGCATCTACTGTCGTTTATTACACTGTCACTGGTAGAGGCCGTGGAGGCTGAGGTCCTGCCCTTCTAAACACTGTTTCTTCGCCCTAGCTAATACCCCCTGGATTAGATAATAGTGGTATAATCCCTTTATCTGGGCCCTAATGCTGCCCTCCCTGGCTGCCCCCACCAACCAGCACCCCTCCTCCCCTCCCTAGCTAATACCCCCTGGATTAGATAATAGTGGTATAATCCCTTTATCTGGGCCCTAATGCTGCCCTCCCTGGCTGCCCCCACCAACCAGCACCCCTCCTCCCCTCCCTAGCTAATACCCCCTGGATTAGATAATAGTGGTATAATCCCTTTATCTGGGCCCTAATGCTGCCCTCCCTGGCTGCCCCCACCAACCAGCACCCCTCCTCCCCTCCCTAGCTAATACCCCCTGGATTAGATAATAGTGGTATAATCCCTTTATCTGGGCCCTAATGCTGCCCCCCCTGGCTGCCCCCACCAACCAGCACCCCTCCTCCCCTCCCTAGCTCCCTTCACCAGCCAGCTCCCCTCCTTCCCTCTCGGCTCGTGGCACCTCCCCCAGGGGTCGTTCTGTTCTGGGAGAGGAAAGGCGTCCTGCCTCCCCATTGGTCGGTGACGCTGGACTATTTCGGGCCCTCCTCGGGGAGAGAGAGAAGGCTTCTCGTCAGTAGCATACCACACGGGAGCTCAGTCCACAGCAAGCTACCACGCTGGGCAAAAAGGGTCCATACCAGGGGATATCTTTACATAACACGTATTTATTTTCTATAGATCTATAGATTACAGACCATTTTCAATGCATATTTGGAGTTTTGTAGATATGCACCATATCCTGACAAATTCTGAATTCAGATTTGTCTTTTTTGACATTGGGATTACTCCGAATAGCACATGAACATTTTCTATGGCTGGATATGGACTCTTTTTTTTTTTACCCCCAATCAAAGCTCAAGGTGATAGCTAACATTTTAAAACATGTAGGCATATTTTGTATTACTGGTTAATATAAGCTAGCTAACTAGTAACTTGGCTAGCTAGCTTGTTCCAGTTTGTTTTATCGTCATGAAAGATGTAGGTATACCTTGTGGTATGGTTATGTGAAATGGCAATATTTTCTTACAATATAGACACAATTGTGATTCCTGATTTATGTATTGACAGTTTGGAGTGGATCACAGACGAACACTACCACCACGTTGGGTCTGGACTGTGAGGGACCACCGCTGACAACCCAATCTTGTCATGTGTGCTCCCTCTCCGGCCTCTAGGTCACCAGCCTGCTCGTCATGGCGGCCACCTGTCACCATCGTTACACGTGCCTGCGCGTCATCAGACTCAGCTGGAGTCCATCACTTCCCTGATTACCTTCCCTATATATGTCACCCCCTTTGGTTCCTTCCCCAGGCGTCATTGTTTCTGTTTCCTGTCTGTAAGTTGTTCATGTTTCTTATTTTGTATTATGTTGTGTTACTTTATTAAAACACTCACTCCCTGAACTTGCTTCCCGACTCTCAGCGCACATCGTTACAAATCTGCACCCAATCGCATCCATTGTCCATAACAAATAGGGCAGGCAGGGGTATTGAGGTTGTGCAACTTATTTTCCGGTAAATCAATAAAATTCAATTTTAGCAAAAATTGACACGAGTTTGTATCTTTACAGAAAACGTGTTGTGATTGGAGCTCTGGATTTGCTATGCTGCATTTTTTATTCAGAAATTGCTCAGATTTGCTTTGCGAAATACCAACTTGGATTAAATATGACGACGTTTGCCTTTCCGTGCCTTGTATAGCCTACTATTGAATATGGTGTTAATGTATGCTCAGATATGTCGGCTTCTTGTGAAGAAGCACGGTGATTATCCTCGCCTTAACAGGTAAAGTAATTTGGGCGCTGGACATTTCATGATTTGGATTTAGCCCATTTTCGATCAGACATACTTATGTCATAAAAAATGTCAGATATCCGGAAATATATAGATAAAGATTTCCTCTGATATTGACCCTTTTCCCCCAGTGCAGTAGCTGCAATGCTTCATCAACACAGGAGCTTTCGGCATGCCTCTTCACACACTGTATGCTACTGTATTTTTATTTGTAAATGGCCATTTGCGTATGCTTCCAAGTCGAAACAGTTCACTGTATTCTGATGAGATGTTGTGAATTTTTTGTTCATTTTGGTGTTCGGCAGCAATCAGCAGTTTGTTTTCATGCAATTTTTTTCACTTGAGGAACACTGCAACAAACGTCATAGTTAGATATAAAATGGTGACTCCTCAACAAAAAAATGAAAAATGAATGACAGAGTTCTTGAGTTAGATTAATTCCACCATTTTGAGGAAGTGTACTTGTTGCTATAGCGTCTCAAGAGGGACAAAGAGTAATATTGATGCTTTTTTCTCATTTTTCAAGCAAAGGGCTTTTAAAGTCCAATGCATCTGTTTTTATCTCACTTTCAAATAATTTCGGATTGACAGTTAAGCAAGCTTCAATGCCATACAACTCTCCTTCCGTGGCCTCCAATTGCTCTTAAATACAAGTAAAACTAAATGCATGCTCTTCAACCGATCACTACCTGCACCTGCCCGCCTGTCCAACATCACTACTCTGGACGGCTCTGACTTAGAATACGTGGACAACTACAAATACTTAGGTGTCTGGTTAGACTGTAAACTCTCCTTCCAGACCCATATCAAACATCTCCAATCTAAAGTTAAATCTAGAATTGGCTTTCTATTTCGCAACAAAGCATCCTTCACTCATGCTGCCAAACATACCCTTGTAAAACTGACCATCCTACCAATCCTCGACTTTGGCGATGTCATTTACAAAATAGCCTCCAATACCCTACTCAACAAATTGGATGCAGTCTATCACAGTGCAATCCGTTTTGTCACCAAAGCCCCATATACTACCCACCATTGCGACCTGTATGCTCTCGTTGGCTGGCCCTCGCTTCATACTCGTCGCCAAACCCACTGGCTCCATGTCATCTACAAGACCCTGCTAGGTAAAGTCCCCCCTTATCTCAGCTCGCTGGTCACCGTAGCATCTCCCACCTGTAGCACACGCTCCAGCAGGTATATCTCTCTAGTCACCCCCAAAACCAATTATTTCTTTGGCCGCCTCTCCTTCCAGTTCTCTGCTGCCAATGACTGGAACGAACTACAAAAATCTCTGAAACTGGAAACACTTATCTCCCTCACTAGCTTTAAGCACCAAATGTCAGAGCAGCTCACAGATTACTGCACCTGTACATAGCCCACCTATAATTTAGCCCAAACAACTACCTCTTTCCCTACTGTATTTCATTTATTTATTTATTTTGCTCCTTTGCACATTCTTCCATTGCAAATCTACCATTCCAGTGTTTTACTTGCTATATTGTATTTACTTTGCCACCATGGCCTTTTTTACCTTTACCTCCCTTATCTCACCTCATTTGCTCACATCGTATATAGACTTGTTTATACTGTATTATTGACTGTATGTTTGTTTTACTCCATGTGTAACTCTGTGTCGTTGTATGTGTCGAACTGCTTTGCTTTATCTTGGCCAGGTCGCAATTGTAAATGAGAACTTGTTCTCAACTTGCCTACCTGGTTAAATAAAGGTGAAAAAAAAAAAGTACTTTTACTGTGATTGTTTTCAATTAAAACCGTTAAAAAAAAGATGAAAAAAAAACTTCTTAGCAAAGAGCAATTTCTCAAGCATAGGATTGTCTGGGATTGGTCTGAGTGGGGAAAGGAAAACTGAAAAATAGTTGTTATTGGCAGAGAGGTTTGGAACTCTTTCTTATTGGTCTATTAACTAATTTACCACCTGGTGACGTCACCATCCAGGCCAAAACTCCACCCACCACAACAGGCAAACATTTAAAACTGTCTTTTCAAACAGCTCTTACACAAAAAGGGCATTATCATCATTTTCACAAATTTAAAGTATTATTCCAACCTCATAGTTTGGAAATATATACATTTGACTGCACTGTACCTTTAAGGGAGTGAGGCACAGACTTCGCCAAGCCGAGTTCTGCTAGGGGCAAACTGAACCTAGTATGCGGATGCCTTTAGCCACAGCAGACCAAAATACAACCATACCAATGCAACAAAAGACATGAAACCAGTAGAAACATACACAACATTCACAACAGTAACATACCCACTGTTTCTTTAGAGATTCTGGATATTAGTTTTCCCTTTTTCCTGCACTCTCTCTCCCTGTGAACCAACTATGAGACAGACTGTATCTCTCCTCGCTTAAGCTCTTCCTCTTGTACAGTGTGTGTTTATAGTACCCCACTGTGATGATGGGTTGCAAGGCAAATAACCCCTGTGTGATTATGGGTTTCAGGGAGAGCTATCTACCTCATCTACCTGTTTGCAAATGTGGCAGAAGAGGCCTCTCTCTCTCAGGGGCTCATTCTGTGTGTATATTACCTGTCCCAGGTAATAACTAGTTCTGTGGGGGCTGGGGTAGGAGCTGGGGGAGGGCCTAGGGAGGGGAGTGGAGGACACACATCAAGGGAATGCAGCTCTAGCCCTGGATTCCTCTTCCCCATTGAGGGTCTCTCAGATTTTTCTTTGGCCCGAAAGAAAGGCACCCTTCTTTACTCGCTTCCTTTCCTTGTGGAAATCAATAGATGTAACACATAAATATTGGACAGAGCAATGTGGGTAGAAACTATGTGACCTAACCAACCTCAAGGAAGAGAGGAAGGAGGGATGCATTTGACAGGTATTCAAACAGGGCCCCCTGTGCCTCACACAGAACCGTCTCCCATCGATTACCTATTTATTTATTTTTTACATTTTTAATTTCACCTTTATTTAACCAGGTAGGCCTGTTGAGAACAAGTTCTCATTTACAACTGTGACCTGGCCAAGATAAAGCAAAGCAGTGCGACAACAGAGTTACACAAAAACAAACGTACAGTCAATAGCACAATAGAAAATAAAAATAGAAAGATCTATATACAGTGTGTGGAAATGTAGAAGAGTAGAGAGGTCGGCAATATATAGGCCGTAGAGGAGAAAATAATTACACTTTAGCATTAATACTGAAGTGACAGATGTGCAGATGATGATGTGTGAGTATAGATACTGGGGTGCAAAAGAGCAAGAGTGTAAGTAATAATATGGGGATGAGGTAGTTGGTTGTGCTATTTGCAGATTGACTGTGTGCAGGTACAGTGATCGGTAAGCTGCTCTGACAGCCGATGCTTAAAGTTAGAGAGGGAGATAGAAGACTCCAACTTCAGAAATTTTTGCAATTTTTGTCATTGGCAGCAGAGAACTGGAAGGAAAGGCAGACAAAGTAAGTGTTGGCTTTGGGGATGACCTGTGCAATAGACCTGCTGGAGCGCGTGCTACGGGTGGGTGTTGCTATGGTGACCAGTGAGCTGAGATAAGGCCGGGCTTTACCTTGCAAAGACTTATAGATGACCTGGAGCCAGTGGGTTTGGCGACGGATATGTAGTGAGGGCCAGCCAATGAGAGCATACAGGTCACAGTGGTGGGTAGTATATGGGGCTTGGTGACAAAATGGATGGCACTGTGATAGACTGCATCCAGTTTGCTGAGTAGAGTGTTGGGGGCTATTTTGTAAATGACATCGCCGAAGTCAAGTATCGGTAGGATAGTCAGTTTTACGAGGGTGTGTTTGGCGGCATGAGTGAAGGAGGCTTTGTTTGTCCATATATTACAGTACATCAGGGCCATATACTGTATTACAGTACATCAGGGCCATATATTACAGTACATCAGGGCCATATGTTACCATACGTCAGGGCCATATATTACAGTACATCAGGGCCATATATTACAGTACATCAGGGCCATATACTGTATTACAGTACATCAGGGCCATATATTACAGTACATCAGGGCCATATATTACAGTACATCAGGGCCATATACTGTATTACAGTACATCAGGGTCATATGTTACAGTACATCAGGGTTATATGTTACAGTACATTGGGGCCATATATTATGGTACATCAGGGCCAAATATTACAGTATATCAGGGCCATATATTACAGTACATTGGGGCCATATGTTATGGTACATTGGGGCCATATATTACAGTACATCAGGGCCATATATTACAGTACATTGGGGCCATATATTACAGTATATCAGGGCCATATATTACAGTACATTGGGGCCATATATTACGGTACATTACAGTAACATTTGGGGAGCCAAGTGGAATACAAAAAGGTGGGCTTGACTCTAAGACACAGCCAAACATTTTAGGTAACACAGAATCAGAACGTCACTTTTTTTTTAAAGTTGGCGACTTCATATTGGCGATAGTCAGGCGAAGAAGAACATCTGGCTGATCAGAAGGCTAATAACTGCCTCCCCACTTACATCTTAAAGTGGTTTCTTCCTATTTCTCTTAAGTTCTATTTAAGTGCTATTCAAATTGAACGCTGAAAGATGCACATGTTTAAACAGACCGGTGGGTGTGAGGGTGAAGAAAAGAAAGATAAACACATTTTTTTTAAAAGCAAAGACAGGAAAAAACAAGTAGATCTTTGATGTCTGCGCATTTTACTCACTACTCCTTCAAGCAAAGCCTTGGTGAGAACCCAGGATCGATAAATTGCAAGGGAATTTAGGGTTTGGTTCCTTCGGTTCCCTCCGTCGTGTGCCATACCCCCGGAACGTGCCTTGGTTTGTTGGCCCTAGTTGCATTTTCATTGTGCCTAGTGGCTCGTTCTAAACATCATAATGATTACTCTTAAAGAAAAGCACCTCTTGGGAATGGTAAGAGTCATTCTAAACAACATAATGATTGCTCTTAAATAAAAGCACCTCTTGGGGAAGAGTTGGACTGTTGTTGAAAAATGATGTTCCCAAAACAATTAAGTGACCGTGGCGAAGCAAGTATAGGATTCTACCTCGCTGCATCATCCAATCAATTTAGGGATAGGAAGAGAGAAGAGAGAATGAGAAGGAGTTTGTCCTCAAGCTGAAGTCATCATGAGCCAAAGATCCCTATTATCCAATCAATGAGCCTGTTACTGGAACGCCAGCCTTTGATGATGCTCCATGTTCTGCCTGTCCCATTACAGAGCAGCCAGGGACACCTGTTCAGCCTGTCCCACTACAGAGCAGCCAGGGACTCCTCTGTTCAGCCTGTCCCACTACAGAGCAGCCAGGGACTCCTCTGTTCAGCCTGTCCCACTACAGAGCAGCCAGGGACTCCTCTGTTCAGCTTGTACCACTACAGAGCAGCCAGGGACTCCTCTGTTCAGCCTGTCCCACTACAGAGCAGCCAGGGACTCCTCTATTCAGCCTGTCCCACTACAGAGCAGCCAGGGACTCCTTTGTTCAGCCTGTCCCACTACAGAGCAGCCAGGGACTCCTCTGTTCAGCCTGTCCCACTACAGAGCAGCCAGGGACTCCTCTGTTCAGCCTGTCCCACTACAGAGCAGCCAGGGACTCCTCTGTTCAGCTTGTCCCACTACAGAGCAGCCAGGGACTACTCTGTTCAGCCTGTCCCACTACAGAGCAGCCAGGGACTCCTCTATTCAGCCTGTCCCACTACAGAGCAGCCAGGGACTCCTTTGTTCAGCCTGTCCCACTACAGAGCAGCCAGGGACTCCTCTGTTCAGCCTGTCCCACTACAGAGCAGCCAGGGACTCCTCTGTTCAGCCTGTCCCACTACAGAGCAGCCAGGGACTACTCTGTTCAGCTTGTCCCACTACAGAGCAGCCAGGGACTACTCTGTTCAGCCTGTCCCACTACAGAGCAGCCAGGGAGTCCTCTGTTCAGCCTGTCCCACTACAGAGCAGCCAGGGACTCCTCTGTTCAGCCTGTCCCACTACAGAGCAGCCATGGACTCCTCTGTTCAGCCTGTCCCACTACAGAGCAGCCAGGGACTCCTCTGTTCAGCCTGTCCCACTACAGAGCAGCCAGGGAGTCCTCTGTTCAGCCTGTCCCACTACAGAGCAGCTAGGGACTACTCTGTTCAGATTGTCCCACTACAGAGCAGCCAGGGACTACTCTGTTCAGCCTGTCCCACTACAGAGCAGCCAGGGACTCCTCTGTTCAGCAATCCCACTACAGAGCAGCCAGGGACTCCTATGTTCAGCCTGTCCCACTATAGAGCAGCCAGGGACTCCTCTGTTCAGCCTGTCCCACTACAGAGCAGCCAGGGACTCCTCTGTTCAGATTGCCCCACTACAGAGCAGCCAGGGACTCCTCTGTTCAGCCTGTCCCACTACAGAGCAGCCAGGGACTCCTCTGTTCAGCCTGTCCCACTACAGAGCAGCCAGGGACTACTCTGTTCAGCTTGTCCCACTACAGAGCAGCCAGGGACTCCTCTGTTCAGCCTGTCCCACTACAGAGCAGCCAGGGACTCCTTTGTTCAGCCTGTCCCACTACAGAGCAGCCAGGGACTCCTCTGTTCAGCCTGTCCCACTACAGAGCAGCCAGGGACTCCTCTGTTCAGCCTGTCCCACTACAGAACAGCCAGGGACTACTCTGTTCAGCTTGTCCCACTACAGAGCAGCCAGGGACTACTCTGTTCAGCCTGTCCCACTACAGAGCAGCCAGGGACTCCTCTGTTCAGCCTGTCCCACTACAGAGCAGCCAGGGACTCCTCTGTTCAGCCTGTCCCACTACAGAGCAGCCAGGGACTCCTCTGTTCAGCCTGTCCCACTACAGAACAGCCAGGGACTACTCTGTTCAGCTTGTCCCACTACAGAGCAGCCAGGGACTACTCTGTTCAGCCTGTCCCACTACAGAGCAGCCAGGGACTCCTCTGTTCAGCCTGTCCCACTACAGAGCAGCCAGAGACTCCTCTTTTCAGCCTGTCCCACTACAGAGCAGCCAGGGACTACTCTGTTCAGATTGTCCCACTACAGAACAGCCAGGGAGTCCTCTGTTCAGCCTGTCCCACTACAGAGCAGCCAGGGACTCCTCTGTTCAGCCTGTCCCACTACAGAGCAGCCAGGGACTCCTCTGTTCAGATTGTCCCACTACAGAGCAGCCAGCAGTCTGTTCTCTCAACCCTCTGTATTTTTCTCATGGATGGACACTGCTTTTTTTCTGTTTTTTCTTCTTTATTGTGGAGCTTAGATGCAGAATTAGATGCATCAGTGTTTAAGGCCGACAGATGGAGAAGTAATTCCTTACCATGTTTTACTTATGTGTTTATTCAACCACAGATTAAGGTCGTATATCTCCTTTTCTCCCACCCCTCAACAGATTCCTTGTTCTTGTCCCCTATCCCCTTCGGCCCTGGCTTAAAAAGAAAGTACAGCGTCTCAGATTTGATCCCCTATTATACACTATTGTAGGGCCCGGCGAACAGGGCGTGGCAAAAGCAAAATTCCACTAGTTTCGGGGCAATCGGCTCATCGCTCCTTTAAATCCCTGGTGAGAGGCTGAGATTGCCCTTAAGGGTGGCTCATGCCCTGATGGCCAGTAATGTGAGGAAACAAAGGACACATCGAAGTGCCCAGAGAGTTAGTGTGAGTAGGCGGACATAGGCTATAGGTTGGAGCTGAGCAGAGTGTCATGTATTGTAAACTGGGGCGGGATGCCATATATCGAGAGCTTGGAATTATAAGGTCTATCTGCATTTTAGTCCAAATGTAGTTATTGACATTGCCTTGTTCTGTTCAGTGTTTCTCTACCTATTTGGTACTCTAAATAACCCCCAAATCATGTTGTTAAGTTCAAAAGAAAACAAGATTTAAAAAAAATGAAGCTGATACCATTCAAACAAGTGAGGGATCGGAACATTAAAGCCAATTATCTCAAAAAGCGATGGATATGACTGGTGAGTTTGCAAGATGTAAGCTTGGGGTTTGATACAGTGTGCTGTATATAGGGCATATAGACTAGCTAGGTTATAGGGTGAAGTAGGAAGGAATCTAAGAGAACAGGCCCAAAGTATCTCAGTCTACAATGTTACTCCCCTTCTAGCGATGTCGACAGTCCTCCCTCAATGTCCTAACTAGCATGAAAGTTCTAGTTAGGTCTGTGTAACTCCAAATGTCATTCTAGTTCAAGATCTTTGACAAATAATGGTGGTAATTGTGGCGTTTCATCCTGCTCCTACTCAGTTCCCTTCACTTTGAAAGCAAATTCCTTGAATAACAGTGGTTACATCACGTTGGTACTAGCATTCATTCAACATCTCACAAACTCACTTTTGTCTATTTTTGTCAGTCACAGTAAAGCTAATTAGATGTTTTCTGAAGAAATCCCACTGTCTGGGACACTGACTCCGTCTGGGACACCGACTCCGTCTGGGACACCGACTCCGTCTGGGACACCGACTCCGTCTGGGGTAAATTGGGAACAGCCTCCCGAGGACATCCTAAAAGGTGTGGGAACCGTGTTTCCCAGCTGTTTCCCTGTTCTCCATCTAAGTCCTCCTGCCTGGTGGAGTCAGTTTAAGAAGCCGCCTTCTGTGTTTTAACTCTGATTGATTAGAGAGAAAAAAAATTGTAGCCTCCCTCAGGAAACCCTGTGCACCAGAGGACACAATCTCTCTGAGACTAAGGCGAGGGGTGTCACCCGTCACTCTCATCCCTCCGCCCCCTCCTGCACACAGCTAGAGCAGTGCATTCTGGGAATTGTAATCAGACACAGACACATGGTTTTGTAACTGTTCACCAAGGTTGGGATCAATTCCATTTCAATTCAGTCATTGAAGGGAATTGACTGAAACAAAAGGAAATTGACCCTAACCCTGCTATTCACTGCAAGAGTTTTTCAGACCACTCTCCTACCTTTTCAGACCACTCTCCTGTCTTTTCAGACCACTCTCCTACCTTTTCAGACCACTCTCCTGTCTTTTCAGACCACTCTCCTGTCTTTTCAGACCACTCTCCTGTCTTTTCAGACCACTCTCCTACCTTTTCAGACCACTCTCCTGTCTTTTCAGACCACTCTCCTGTCTTTTCAGACCACTCTCCTGTCTTTTCAGACCACTCTCCTGTCTTTTCAGACCACTCTCCTGTCTTTTCAGACCACTCTCCTATCTTTTCAGACCACTCTCCTACCTTTTTAGACCACTCTCCTATCTTTTCAGACCACTCTCCTATCTTTTCAGACCACTCTCCTACCTTTTCAGACCACTCTCCTATCTTTTCAGACCACTCTCCTACCTTTTCAGACCACTCTCCTATCTTATCAGACCACTCTCCTATCTTTTCAGACCACTCTCCTATCTTTTCAGACCACTCTCCTATCTTATCAGACCACTCTCCTACCTTTTCAGACCACATCTGTGTTTATGGGCCTGGTTCACTCCTAAAAAAGCCAAGACTAATGGATTCCAAAAGCACATACATTTGACTTTTCTAGGATGTGGTCATTGTTAAAAGCAGGTATAGGGAGATGTTCCAACATGGCTGTGAGGAAGCAACAATACAATATATCCTGATATATCAGTAGAATAGAGAGGATGAATATACTGTTATTGAAGGTAGAGCGGTAGCATGCTAGCACTGCTAATTGGTCTTTTGTTGGAAAGAAAGGGATGTATGATTCAGGCTGTTTGCTGGTGGTATATGTGTTTATGGAAGATTTTAATGTGAATTAATTGATTAGGTGGCTGTGGTTGTTCGATATAACCTTTTGTGACTGTTGAGAGTTACTGCATTACTGTGTAATCCAACCTGTTTTACTTTGACCAGACATGAATAACATCTCTGACTAAATAATGATGAGTATGTGACTGTGTTTTTCAGGGTTGGCCTCAGTTTAACCTAAGTACTTGTAGTTCTCTTTGTCATTTATATCCTCATTCTTCACCTTGTCCTTTAGTACTATCTTTAGTACTATCTCAGAGAGGTTGTGCATTTTTAAACATCACGGTTCTTTCCAATGGAATGGTATTAAAGCTGCTCTCTCCTTCAGGCACACAGTAGTCAGGAGCCCTGCCTTGTTCAGTCTGAGTAATAAGCCCAGTGGTGGCACTTTATTGGAATGTGCCGGGCATTTCAAGAAGACGAGGAGGCGGAAGGGAAAGGGGTTTAAAAATAAACATGTCACTAAGATCAATTACGGCTGAATTAGACTGCGGCACATCTTTCTCTTGTGGCCCAGCGCTCGCTGGTTAGTGGACGAGTCGGGCGAACTGGCGTCATTACTCAGAGGGATGGTGTGACACTACACTGATGGAATATCGCGTCTCTCGACCATGCTGATTCAAGTTACGCTGGGCTAGCTTGCTAAATGGGTTTAAATGTTTAATTTGCTGCTCAGGAAGCGAGATCACATCTTTGGAGGATAGCGTAGCTGTAATTTATCTAAACTCCCCGGTGGAGAGGGAGTTATTTTGGAGAAACCAGGACGTTGAGGGAAAGGTGCCTGCATGGTATTGTTGTTGTTCACCCCAGAGCTTCATGGGTAGATTTGGGAGGAGATGAGAGGTCCCTTGGAATGTATCTGAAGTACAATATCTCTCATATAACGTCCAGTAAAATATGTTATGCTCTATGTTTAAACCAATACAAGACCTGCTCCTCTTGTTGACCGACCTACATTAAAAAGGCATATTGGGATTAGTCTTTAACAGGTTTTACAGAAGGAAGCATACTTGAAGTGGATAAAAATGGGCACACAAGAGTCAGATTGACACATTGCATATTTAAAACTCGAAATCTCAACCTCTTCCCCCCTTTCCATCTCTGAAAACAACACATTCCCTGTGAGTACAGTGTAGTGGACCACTTCCCCTACTCCACCCCCCCCCCCCACCCCCCACCCCCCCACACACACTAAAAACAGGCATTGTCACTCCAATCACTATAGTCCCTATTAATGCTTGTGTTTGTGGGTGCTTTATTTACTGAGCCAGCAGTGGCACATGTAATGATCTGCAGTAATTTATTACATTTTCCATCAAAGCCGCCACTTATGGGGAGGCCGGTTAGAGGGTGGATGGGGGTGGAGGGTGTTGGTGATTGGTAGTGCATTATCATGCAGCTCATCCTTAAAGGAATACTTCAGGATTTTGGCAATAAGGCCCTTGATCTACTTCCCCAGAGTCAGATGAACTTGTGGATACCACCGTTTAAAGGAAGTTGCTAACTACCACTAGCGCAATTACTAACTAGCATTAGCAAAATGACTGGAAGTTTATGGGTATCTGTTAGCATGCTAGCAGATACCCATAGACTTCCAGTCATTGTGCTAATGCTAGTTAGCATTGGCTCACGAAACAACCTCTAACTTCCTTTATACTGGACACAGATACATACAAATGGTATCCACAAATTCATCTGACTCTGGGGAAGTAGATACAGTGCCTCATTGCCAAAATCCTGAAGTATCCCTTTAATGAGTGCGGATTAGAGGGGATGATCCAGGCTTTGCAAACCCCTGGTCCAGCGATGGAGAGATCAAAGCTCTCGGAAGGTTGGGAATTCCATGCAGATAATAGTAATAATAAACTAAATGACTTCAACCACCTCCACAACCCAGATGCCACCCACTACACCCTGCTGCCAAACACTAACCCTACCCCATCCCTCGACCGCCAAGGGCACGCTAAGCACTGATTATATTTCTCCACGCCGATTTGTTCATTTCATTATTTGCGGAGTTGTCGCGTGTGAGAAGATAACAAATAATGTTTGGAAACAGGATTTTTCACCAGTTTAGGTTAGTGTTTTGTCTTAGAGGTTTTATGGAATGTTTAACTAACTGTCAATATCTGAAAGCATTCATTAAATAGGGGAGAGTTTACATGCTTGTTTCTCAGTCCTCTCGATTTGATGGGTGTCATTGGCCCCCACAGAGAGAGAGAGAGAGAGAGAGAGAGAGAGAGAGAGAGAGAGAGAGAGAGAGAGAGAGAGAGATAGAGAGAGAGAGATAGATAAAAAAAGAAAGCTGATAGCTGGACACAACAGTCTGAGCAGCCATGTACGTGCGTTATGGTAATTAATCCTCTGCTGTGTCCAGTCCCCCTAGCCGAGGGACACATCTGTGACCAAATACTGCTTCCAATCCAATGTCACCAGCCTCCCACTGAAGGGCATCATCAGATGGACTAACCCCAGTCAACAGTCACATAGGGAGAATAGAGGCATTATAGGTAGTGTCATAGGGGCTATTTTATCATTTGAAATACACTACATGGCTCAGGTCTATTGTATCCTTTGAAATACACTACATGGCTCAGGTCTATTTTATCCTTTGAAATACGCTACATGGCTCAGGTCTATTTTATCCTTTGAAATACGCTACATGGCTCAGGTCTATTTTATCATTTGAAATACACTACATGGCTCAGGTCTATTTTATCATTTGAAATACACTACATGGCTCAGGTCTATTGTATCCTTTGAAATACACTACATGGCTCAGGTCTATTTTATCATTTGAAATACACTACATGGCTCAGGTCTATTTTATCATTTGAAATACACTACATGGCTCAGGTCTATTTTATTATTTGAAATACACTACATGGCTCGGGTCTATTTTATCATTTGAAATACACTACATGGCTCAGGTCTATTTTATCATTTGATATACACTACATGGCTCAAATGAGTGGATTTGGCTATTTCAGCACCACCCATTGCTGACAGGTGTATAAAATCGAGCACACGGCCATGCAATCTCTATAGACAGACATTGGCAGTAGAATGGCCCGGAATTAAGATCTCAGTGACTTTTAACGTGGCACCGTCATAGGATGCCACATTTCCAACAGGTCAGTTCGTCAAATTTCTTTTGAATCATTTCAAATATAACACTTTTGCTGCTACGACGATCAATTACAATAACATTATTCATCATAATATTAATATCAACCTTTGATTTCACTTTTATTTAACCAGGTAGGCCAGTTGAGAACAAGTTTTCACATACAACTGCGACCTGGCCAAGATAACGCAAAGCAGTGCGACTTAAACAACACAGAGTTACACATGGGATAAACAAACGTACAGTCAATAACACAATAGAAAAATATGTATACAGTGTGTGCAAATGAAGTAAGGAGGTAAGGCAATAAATAGGCCAATAGTGGCGACATAATTACAATTTAGCAATTAACACGAGTTAATTAACACTGATATATGTGCAGATGAGGATGTGCAAATAGAAATACTGGTGTGCAAAAGAGCAGAAAAACAAAAACAAATATGGGGATGAGGTAGGTAGTTGGTTGGATGGGCTATTTACAGATGGGCTGTGTATAGCTGCAGCGATCGGTAGGCTACTCCGACACCTGATGTTTAAAGTTAGTGAGGGTGACATAAGTCTCCAACTAGAGCGATTTTTGCAATTAGTTCCAGTCATTGGCAGCAGAGAACTGGAAGGAAAGGCTGCCAAAGGAGGTGTTTGGGATGACCAGTGAGATATACCTGCTGGAGCGCATGCTACAGGTGGGTGCTGCTATGGTGACCAGTGAGCTGAGATAAGGCAAAGCTATACCTAGTAAAGACTTAGAGATGACCTGGAGCCAGTGGGTTTGGCAACGAATATGTAGCGATGACCAGCCAATGAGAGCATACCTCGTCGCAGTGGTGGGTGGTATATGGGGCTTTGGTGACAAAATGTTGATGGAGGGGTGCAAAACTGTTGTCCGGGGTTGGGGTAGCCAGGTGGAAAGCATGGCCAGCCGTAGAGAAATGCTTATTGAAATTCTCGATTATCGTGGATTTATCAGTGGTGACAGTGTTTCCTAGCCTCAGTGCAGTGGGTAACTGGGAGAAGGTACTCTTATTCTCCATGGACTTTACAGTGTCCCAAAACGTTTTGGAATGATTTCTGCTGGATGCAAATTTCTGTTTGAAAAAGCTTGCCTTTGCTTTCCTAATTGACTGTGTGTATTGGTTCCTAACTTCCCTGAAAAGTTGCATATCCCGGGGACTATTCGATGCTAGTGCAGTATGCCACTGGGTGTTTTTGTGCTGGTCAAGGGCAGTAAAGTCTGGACTGAACCAAGGGCTATATCTGTTCTTAGTTCTACATTTTTTGAAAGGGCAATGCTTATTTAAGATGGTGAGGAAAGTACTTTTAAAGAATAACCAGGCATCCTCTACTGACGGGATGAGGTCAATATCCTTCCAGGATACCCGGGCCAGGTCGATTAGAAAGGCCTGCTCGCAGAAGTGTTTTATTGAGCGTTTGACAGAGATGAGGGGTGGTCGTTTCGTCGCGGACCCATAGCGGACGCAGGCAATGAGCCAGTGCTCGCTGAGAACCTGGTTGAAAACAGCGGAGGTGTATTTAGAGGGCAAGTTGGTCAGGATGATATCTATGAGGGTGCCCATGTTTACAGATTTGGGGTTGTACCTGGTAGGTTCTTTGATAATTTGTGTGAGATTGAGGGCATCTACCTGAGATTGTACTGTAGGATGGCGTGTTAAGCATATCCCAATTTAGGTCACCTAGCAGTACGAACTCTGACGATAGATGGGGGGCAATCAATTCACATATGGTGTCCAGGGCACAGCTGGGAGCTGAGGGGGGTGTATAACAAGCGGCAACAGTGAGGGACTTATTTCTGGAGAGATGGATCTTTAAAAGTAGAAGCTCAAACTGTTTGGGCATAGACCTGGATACTATGACAGAACTCTGCAGTCTATCTCTACAGTAGATTGCAATTCCGCCCCCTTTAGCAGTTCTGTCTTGACAGAAAATGTTGTAATTGGGGATGGAAATTTCAGAATTTTTGGTGGCCTTCCTAAGCCAGGATTCAGACACGGCTAGGACATCAGGGATGGGTGAGTGTGCTAAAGCAGTGAATAAAACAAACTTAGGGAGGAGGCTTCTAATGTTAACATGCATAAACCCAAGGCTTTTACGTTTGCAGAAGTCAACAAATTTGAGCGGCTGGGGACACACAGGTTCTTGGTTAACCTCTACATCACCAGAGGAACAGAGGAGGAGTAGGAGGAGGGTA